>NC_064808.1:86433229-86635682 GCF_023721935.1 Panthera uncia | reverse complement strand
TGGTGAGAAGGGTGATTATGGCAGAGAGAATACAGAAACGCCTTCAGCGAGGGGAAACTAAGTTCAGGACTTGGTACTGGAAGTCAGGGTTGAGGCTGAAGAAGGGCTGGCCTTTACATTCGGCAAATGGCAGAGCACGGATCTCCCCGCGCCCCGAGAACAGAAGCAAGCGTGACCAGCTAGAGACCCCGCCACCTCCCAAGCCCACACAGTCATGCTGGAGGTTCCTGGGTCTTTCCTTTCTCCTCCTAATTAAGCTGCATGACTCCCCACTCCTTCCTCAGTATCCAACTGGAGTCCGGGGCTTAAAATACCCAGGAGCTGAGACTACAGGAGCCAGAACTCTTATACACCTTGAAAGAGGCTGAATATATTTTTTGAATATACACCTTGAATACACTTTTCCTCATTCCAGAAGTCATTAATGGAAAGGGGCAAACTTTCTAACAGTCTGTTGTCTGGAGATGGGAGAGGACTCCCTTGGAAAGCAGCACTTTTCCACATGCTAGTGACATTCAAGCAAAGACTGTGGGAAGCTACCGTAGAAAGAACAGGGTGCCTTTCTGGGTCCTGACTCTGTATAGACCTTGTTGCTACCTTAAAACACAGAAATAATAATTCCTGGCCACCGCTTCATGCAAGGAACTGCACCAGGAGCTACATGGAATATACAGCACGAAAGACACACTCCCGAACTTTAAAGGTGGAGTAAATTTTCTCAGCCTTTGAGTCGTTCTCAAAGGTCAGCTGGCTTCCCTAGTAAAACCCTGAGAGTTCCCTGCTAGAAGAATGAGGATCAAGCCCGCTTTTGAGATCAGCCAGGCACCGCCCTAGAAACACAGGTATGACGATTTGCCTCCATCCACACGAAGGGTGCCCCATGTCAACCTGTCCAGGGTGGAGTCAAGTACAAGAGAATGGTGGCCTACACAACAGAGTAACCGAAGCTTAAAATAAGCTCCACTCAAGCAACATAATTTCTAATTCTTAGAAAACACTACAGTCTTCTAGAAAGGATCTGACAGTTAACACATTAACGCTCCTTGGATATTTCACAGATACCCTCTTCAAAAGCCTCCAAGGTTAGGCAGCACGTGGGCTACGACACGTTCAGACAATGAACTGTTTGATTACCCAGATTCTCCATCAAAGCCTAAGCTCTCAATATCCACCTCCCACACCCCATGCTCTTTCTTCATTCACTCGTAGAAGAAAATCAGTAATAGAGCTAAGTGAGAAAAAAAGCAAGGGTTTCCCAACAGAGAGGCCAGGATCTGGACAGTGTAGGGTGACCAAGGGAACTTTTACCATTTGAACGGCCAGCCGATTGAGAACTCCCCTATAGAACAATCTAGAGTGTAAGCCATTCCATGATGCCTCTGAGGGAGAAGTTTTCCCTACCACTCTTGGAAATGATCCCTTGGGATAGAATGACATTGTTTACTTCCAAAAGTCAATGGCTATTCACAGAATGGGGGGACAGATGGATCGGACGTCTTAGAGGCTTGTTCGTCCCAGCTCCCCCGCAAAAAAGAAAGAGGCTGACTTCAGTCTCTAGGGACATGCACACGGTGCCTTCTACTGAACCCACCCATGGCAATAAGCACACAGAGGCGGCTGAGGTGGGGGCAAGGTGCCTACCTGTGTAGCCCGCCAGGGCGGCAGCAGGAATGACAGGCTTGTCCTTGTTGAGGTCAGCACGGTCACGCACATAGTCCTTGAAGGTGCCCTTGGGCTTGTGGTTGGGCAGGGCGGCTGGATAGTCCTCTGAGTCGAAGCTGTCATAAGAGGGGACGCGCTGCAGGCTGTTGAAAGAGGACTGGCTGCTCCAGGACTGGGTGAGGCGGTCACAACTGTCGTAGCTCTCCACGCTCTCAAAAGAGTCCTGGCCTCCGAGCTTACCTGGGGGAAAAGGAGGTGGGAAGAGGGCAGGGGGAGAGGAATTGGGAAAAGACAACTGTAAAAACCCTCTCAGTGACGACGGATTGCTCATCAGACCCGAAGGAGGGATGGAAGAATGGAGAGGCCAGTGGAAACGGAAGCATATGGGTGTCCGGGGGGGTAGGGCGCCTCACTGGGCCCCATCCGCGAGCCCACCGCCACCGTGTTGTCCTGTGTTACAGCCCCTGGGACAGAGACTCAGCTGCATGTTGCTCTTATCAGTCAGAGGGGCACAGGAGTGTTCAGAACCAGAATTCCAGAGCCAGAAATCCAAGAGCAGAGCATCATACACGGTATTACAGAATTTCTGGCTGACGCAGTAGACTCAACGAAGAGATAAAGAAATCAGAGCAGTGT
Organism: Panthera uncia; assembly: GCF_023721935.1. Classification (NCBI taxonomy): domain Eukaryota; kingdom Metazoa; phylum Chordata; class Mammalia; order Carnivora; family Felidae; genus Panthera; species Panthera uncia. Next base: position 86,633,384 of record NC_064808.1, on the reverse strand, counting down.
CAGGCTTAACTCCCTACTCCAAACCAGGCCAATGAGATGATTTCAAAAGGCCCAATTTGGCAAAATACTTTGGTCATAAGAAAAAAAAAATTTCCACTAGACTAAGAGCAGATTCACCTTCCTTGACCTTGGAACTAAAGTGTTATTTTTTAGCATTTTTCCAAATACTATTTTTAAATGAAATACATGCAATGCCTCTATGCCTTCTCAAATACAGGAATAACTTATGAGATGCTTTTTTCCAAGAGATTAAAAAACAAACAAACAAACAAACAAAAAAACACTATCGCTCTTCTATCCATGTTCTTTGTCCTCTCCAAGTACAATTTTGTACTTGGAATTTATACTTCACTGGGGGAGTGTGGCCAATAAAAAACAAAGGAGCTGATTAAAGAGTTAAGGTCCATAGCAATGTCAGAAATCCTTTACTCTAGGAGTTGCTTCAGGCATTCTTAACTGACCACAAGATCATGCAAGTTCATTAATTTCCCAAACCAGGTTATAAACAGCTGCTATGATTGCATAATAGCTCCTAGAGAAATTTCCATTGGCAAAAATGCCATTAAAAAGGAGACTAACCAAAAAAATAAATAATTTGGAGGAAAATAAATGTATCTAAAAGCTAAAAAGCTCACAGGAATATGTTCTATGTTCTCCTTCCAGATAGTTTTCAGACAACCTAAACTAAATCACGGGAGACTAAATGGCCATCTCAATTCAGCACTAGCCAAGAGGCAAAAGGATGTGACAAATGTATATGCAGAAATACTACATCAACTCTCAGTTGTTCAGAGGTGGCTGGTCCACTAGAAAGCTTAAAGCCCAGAGTAAGGTTGGCCTATACAAGCTAACACTGGTGGGTTTCTGGTGTATTCTCCCCTTCATAATAGTGGGGGTTGTGGTTAGCACAGTGTAATTCAAATATTTAATTATGGTATCCAAACTGAAACTAAATATATACTAATTGGGAAGGAAGATATGTTGCTCATAAAATTTAAACAAACAACCAAAAAATCCAAGATAAAAGGTATTCAACTAAATATATACTTTTTTGTAAAGCCACTATTACAGATTTCCTGAGCCCCTTATCCCCTCCAATACTGCTTTTAACAGAAAGGTAGTTATTTACCTACTTAATCTCATTCCTTCCTCAAATCATCCATTCGAAGAAGAGTAATCTCCAGAAGTCAAACCAAAGAGCTCCACGGGTTACTGGCTCTGCCTACCCAGTCCACTGGCACGTTTGCAAGTCTTTATTATTATGACAAATGAAAGAATTGTCTTTTCCAGAAAATTCACATTACAAGACTCAAGAAAACAGCCTACAACACGAATGCAATAGCTTCTTTTGAACAGAACAGGAAATTTTGTGGTGTCTCATAAAAAGGTGTTGGCTAAGACCAGCTCTCCATCTTAATGGTCATTCAATTTCTCTGTGAGACAAACACACCGATAGAAAGCCGAAGAAAGAGAATTTTTCATGAAGAACACCCCACCCGAGTCGCCAATATTTAGGTGGTATTGACACATAAATCTCTCTGAGCCGATTCTACCTCCGTCAGTCACTTTTATATTTGGAGGCCATGGAGAATGGAATTTCCACGAGCAGGAGAGCTGAGTTTCCAAGGAGCCCCAATAAGCAAGGGCACTAAACTAGGCCATAACCACCCTCTGGCAGCCTCTCAAACATGAGCCAAATGTAACTCAGTGGAGAGTTGTGGTTTATGGCAGTAGGCTGCTTTCTTTTAGCTCTATTTCACAATCCTGGAGCTGGGAACCTTCGTTTACGGGTATTTTCTCCAAAAATGGGTTGAATCCAACTGGATTAGGCACTCAGTTATGCTACTGTGCTCATGCAGGGAAGCATGTGCTCTCGAAGACGTCCACTGGCAAGCTTCTCGGAGAAATGGCTTAGAGCAAGTTCCGTCCAAAGCTATCGGACTCCACCAAAGAGACCTCAGAGCACTCTGAACAGTGGATGGGGTAGCCCCACAGCAACCCGCTGCACAGACTAGCACAAAGACAGTACTCAGAGTCCAAATAAGTGGGACACAGAAGCACTTTGTATACTATAATGCTGTACACGAATACCACGATTATTACTACTAATAATCTGCTAACAGTGATGCATTCATTCGAACCAATCACACCATGGCCGTTTCCATCAGCCCCTGGAAGATGTCATGTTTGCGGAACTTCTCAACTGCAAAAAAGCAGCCATGAGCAAAATGGTCTTCCTCCCCAGTTCGTGTGGTCAGTCTGTCGTAAGGGAAGGAGAACAAGGCCAGAGAGAAACACCTAGCGCCCCTTCGTCCGGGTCACTCTCTGGTCCACAGTCACTGACCGTGGGGTCGGAAGGATGCTGGGGCCCAAAACCAAGAACGAGAGAAGGAGGGGGAGAAGGGACAATCACACAAGCGCAAAGCCAGACGCAATTTAAAAACAGCGTGACGGCAGAGCTACCCGAAGTTATGCCACGGCAGAGCCCAGCCCTCACACTCGGCCTCATCGCATATATGTACAGAAAGCCCCATGAGAAAGAGTTCTACTGCTTTGACCTGCCTGGAAAAAAAAAAAAAAAAAAAAAAAAGTGCACACATACACATGTGTGTGTATGTATTTAAATAGACATGCACCCAAAAATAAAAAAAAAAAGAGTCAGAAAGGGGAAGGCAAAACTGGTTCCACCCATCCCCTTCGGTCTGAAACACAAACACCCTGGGGCCCTAAGACGGAAGATTACAGGTTCAGATTTTGCTAGGGACTTTCCCTCTGCAGGGCCTACTGCCTACCCTAAGTGCCTGCTGGGAGGAAGTGTAAGCCTCACACTCAAAGAAGATGACAATGTGTATGGCCCCTGGTGCCTGTAGAATGATTCTTCAAAGTAAAGAGGTCTTTGGGCTCCCCTCTGAGAGGCTCAGAAGAGGCAGCAGAGGGATTCATCACTGAGCAGAAATCACTCCGAGGCCAGCCCAGCCTGTCTTCTGTGGCCGAAGTGCTCAGAGCACCAGCTCGAGGAGCTTTCTCCTGTTCCTCTTCCTGTTTGTAATTTTTCTCCATTTATCCATTGGAAGAAGTCTTTTTTTTTTTTTTCCAACTTTCTAGAAATCAGCTCATTCTTCCTCGACGAACAAATATCTCCTGACAGAAGACTACTTTTCTCAGAAACAAAACAATCTGGACACTTCACAAGGCGGGCTTGTGCCTCTGAGTGTTGATGTCCTGATCTTAAATTCGGGTGTGCTTGACCTTTCTTTGCTTTATAAAGTCAGTCAGCTCTATCTTGAAACATTTACTTCCCTGTCAGTGAATGTTTTATCATTGTCCTAAGAGTCGTGTCAACAAGAGTACCTTCTTTTGGAAGTCTCTGGCCACCTTGTTCCCTGGTCCTCTAGCTAAATATTACACATTTCCACCACACTGCTGATGACCGATTCCAAATAATCCACTGGTTAACCATCTTGTGTCTTCCCAAACCAAAGAAGTCACCGGAGGCTAGAGAGCCCAGGCGAAGTAGAGGTCATTCAGATACCAAGCCAGGGTCTACGGTCTGATGCAGAAATACTCTAGGAGGAACACTAGGGCACATGTGGAGTTCAGGGCTTTCCAGGAGGGTCACCTGAACCATTTTTAACTGGTTGTGTCTTCCTGAAGCAAAATTCTCCCAAAGAAGATAAATCACACCTTTAAAAACCACCACATTCAACCAGTTATTATTTAATAAAATATCTTACCCAAGTAAGAAATGTGACTGGTCACCATGCCAATTCCAGCATGGACACCATGCTCTTTGTCATGATGGTGGACCTGGCTAAAATTCCAGGTTGGAAAGCCCTTAATATCTACCTATTCTTGGGACCTGGAAAACTCACAAAGTTAGGTAATTTCTCGGAAACCCAAGAGCCTCTAGAGAAGAAATCGGACCTACCACGACTGGTCCTCCCCATGCACATGTTGTCTGGGGTTACAACTTCTTGTTTGATGGCGAAGTAGTCCGTCTGCAAAGTGTCTGTCTGCAGAGGGTCCCGGAGAATGACCGAGGGGTAGTCGTTCTCATACTTGAGGGAGAGGAGTTCCTCTGAGCTGATGGGATGGAGAGTCTGGTAGGACTCTGTAATGAAGCTAGGCTCTGAGAACTCCGAGGGAGGAACGCACTGAGCATGCTCGATACCATAACCTGGAAACAAAGAGCGTGTGCCATTGGAGAGAGGGCCAATTTGCACCTAAAATAAGCACATCTTCACCATTTACAATAGCCTCACAAGCTGAAAACAAGCTTACTACCTTAAGAGATTGAAAGGAACATATTTTAAGTCAGGAGGGCCTGGGTGTTTAACCTTGCTCTACTACTGAACAAGATACTTCCTTGACAAGATACTTCCCTTTTCTGGCTTAATTTACACATCTCTAAAATGGGGATGATTGCAATCTTCCTCAGAGCGTTGTGATAAAGATCAAAGGAGAGTGTATGTGTAAACTGCCTACCAACACTTGCCATCTTGGAGTGAATACCACTGTTGTTATTAGAATAAAAATCATAATAAACCGGTAAAATGAAAACAACCTGCTCAAGACTCCCTTCCAAAGCAAGGCCATCAGGTAAGAACAGCCCTACCCTAATTCTCTTCTTCTGGCCACCTCTCCAGTATGGTTAGGTTGTCATATCTGCTAGTAAAAGGGAAAGAGAAAGGGCCACAGCCATATCTCTAACCCAACCCTCTGATGGCCAGCATGGTACACGGGATCAAATAAGGTCAAAGTTCAGGGGTCAAGTTGTAGTCTCTCTGCATGACCTTTATGCTGAAGATATCAGAGGAAGAGATCCTGGCGTGGAGGAGTTTGCAGGTTAATAAAAACATCAACATGTAAATAGGTTGAAGCCTTGTGCCTTGTGGGAATAACAAAATAAACAAAAATAAAACAGGCTACAGTTAAGAAAATATTATTTTCCACAGAATTACCACAAAGGAGCCTGAGATCATCTGGGACAGGAATCCTTTCCTAGGTCCCCATCATAGGAAGAAAAAAAACCACAGGAGACGAGTGAAAGGTGAACTTACTAATGAAGTAATCCGAGGTATAGCGGGATTCTGGATAGGTAGGGTTCACTCCATTAACTTGATATGGTTTCACATCCTCTGTAACAGACAGGGCAAGGAACGAAACAAAGAGGTCAACGGGCAAGTAACGTTTGGCCTAAAAGGACCTTGGACACAAGGACCGCAATGATCTCAGTCCCTCTTCTAAGAAATCTGCATGTTCATTAACTGAGCTGGTGTCTGAGTCTACCCTGACTGGGGCCTTGTCTAGAAATGAGATCACAAAAGTATGGCTAAGTCTATTATTTCAGTAGCTGCAAAATGGTATTTAATATCTTGGAAAGAACACCAGTGAGTAATCTCCAAGGGCTGGGAAGGCATTCCACCCTCATTCTAATGGACGTGTGTACCACATTACCATCGGAGGCTTGGGAAGTTACCAGAATCGGTGCCCAACACTCAGGCTGATGCGTTCCAAAACCTTTCAGAAACATATTACAATCTTTAGGTAGGTTGATTTTAACTTCTTCTAACAGAAGTCTGGTTTTTGTGTTGTGTTTTTTCAATCGCCCCCACATTTCAAGTGTGGGCCCAGAGGAGAACAGGACACCGGTAAGGTGACTCTTTGGTGGATGTGGCAGGGCTTGTACAAAGAGAGAAAACAGTTATCACCAACTGCTGCTGGTGACCTAGTGCTAACTCCCCTTGGAAGGAGAAAGGAATGTAGGAGAATTAACTAAGCACAGACAAGGTCTCCGCTGAACGAAGGTAAATTCAGGATCCTCTCATTACCCTGGAATCCAGTGCCGTGACCTCAGCCATTGTACGGAGGGGTCTGATTCTGTTTCACCGTAAGAATCAGACATAAAGAGGGAGTATTGGTTTGGGTTTTTTCCTCAGATACCTGATAGCTTGTTGGGAGCAGAGACTGCTGGGAAAACAAGTTTATGCCTGCACCAAAAAAACAGTTCCCAGTCGAGATAAAATGATTAAACTCTGCTTTAGCAGCTTATCAGATTGAAACATCCCTGTACCTTTGGCCTTCCACCCCACCCCAAACAGCTATGTTCTGTTGCTCTAGTTTAATTACAGAACAAAAGCCATAGCCTCCATGCAAACACGCTGCTCAGCTCTTCAAGGATCTGAAGGGAGATGGTTCTTTACTGCCTCTCCCAGTAGAAAATGGGTAGGACGAGAGGACTCGTGTTTGCAAACATCTTCAATTATTTCCCCATCTGCCTAAATTCTATTCCATTATGCCTTGGCGGGGAGCAAGTAAGCCACACCTGTCTTAGGGACCCAGAGGCTCCTGCAGGAGTCCATATTATGATACAAAGAAGGCAGGGCAGGAAGTTCAATCAAAGAAGACCTACGTTTAAGGAAATGAGCGATCTGGAGGAAACCACCTAATCTGCCCTCATTTTACAGATGAGGACACCAACGGCACCCGCGCTACTCTTCCCATCTCACGGGGCTGTTTTGAGAATCCAGAGACAACACGTATTTGAAAGCACTCGGGGAACAAGGAGGTGCTGCGCAGTTATTAACGACAGCTGTGATCACAAACGCTCCAGAAACACCTGGCGACTCCATGGAGCTCAAGAGAGGGAAACAGCGTATCAGTAGAATATATTTGGGTTACACGGTCTGGTAGAATCCACCTTTGTGTTTATACGCCAATGGTTACATCAGATCTGTTATGAGCCTGCCCCATCTCTTCCCTCTATAAACAGGTCACTCGTGTCAACACGTAGGAGTGGGTGTTTGTGCAGTCACAGGGACATGTCGGGGTTTCGGGAAGCCTGTGCCCGGCCGTCCTCAGGCCTCAGGCGTGGTAGCCGCAGCGAGATTCATCTAGTTCTTGACTGCGTTTATTTATTTATTTTCCGGCAGAGGCTGAGGAGAAGGAAGATAACACCTCTGAGCCCAGAGGAATCTAATTTGGGGCTCTCCTGAGCATCGCGGAGTGGAAAATCTCCTCAAACAAAGGAAGGTATTATATGGAATAAAAGTTCTAATCCGGAGCTCTGCTCCCCACCCCCAGCGTCTGCGCCACGGGCTGGAGCTGGTGACCACAGGGAAAGGGTGGGCCTGGGTCAGAGAGGCCACCAGGCTTCTAGGCTTACAGTCAGCTGGAGGGCACCGCTGACTGCTGGTAACTGCAATTTATTTTAAGAAGAAATTCAGAAAAATAAGTGCAAAAACACCCAAGTTTGCCGCCTGCTGCTGTTTCTATACTCAGCCAGGACTGTGGTACATGAGTCACTTGGTCCAAAAAGGTTGGAAGAGGCTCGTAGGGGAGGCCATGTCATTACAAGGTTGCAACATGGTATCCTGACATGACCCCGGTGTCTGTTCTGGATGACAAAGGTATACCACACTGCTGTAACCCCAACCCCGTTACTGGGCAGGGAAGCCGGTCTTATTAGTTAGCTCCGAGCATCGAAGCTTTCTTGCAGGATGTGGACAGGTACCACATTGCCATGGATCAAGGGAATGGGTATGAAGACTGCCAGGCAAAAAACAAAAACAAAAAACAAAAAAACAACTATCTGTCTTGGAGCTGGCCGAAGACACTGCTCGAAGAGAACATGAGTTTAAGATAAAGACGGAGATGAGAATTTTGCATCACAAGAGGCGTCCAGAGTGCAATCTTGTGAAATATTACAATCTGGACCCCTAATACATAGGAGAAAGAGAAACTAACATTTATTAAGCACCTGCCACACGCCAGCCTGACATGCCTCCACAGCCCGTATTAAGACCTCGAGGGGACACCCACACATCATGGCATCGATGTCCCACCATTGGGTGTGTCCCCTCACCTACCGCTGCAGCAGCCCCACCCGGCCTCCACACCGTTACCTTTCTGCAGGATTTCGAGATGTTCCCACAGAATGTCCCCGACGAAGTCCGGGGCCAGCTCAAGAAAGCAGTCTTTCCCTAGTGCACAGAGAGCTGCTCCATTCATACAGAACTTCTGGAAGTCCACACCTTTCAGGCTGAACTCATTCACAGCCCACATCACCCAGTCCCGCACATGGGTTTCTGTCCACTGCCGGGGGTCTGAGGAAAGAGAGCAAAGGGAGATCCAGCAGGTCACGTTTTACTTCTTGCCCAAGCCCCAGACAGGACATTAAAGGATCTGAATGTACTGAGGATGTTCTCTCATTTACAGATTTAGGAAGCACCCACCTATAAAGGCACGTTGTGGGGCACCTTTTATAATACTCCCCCCCAACACTCAACATCCCCAGCTTCTCTATCTCACCAGTCAGGAGATCACTATCATCGACCAAAAAGTAATACATGAGTATTCTCCACCCTTCATTAAAAAATTCACGAAGCTCCTCTCTCACTGCCTTATTTTCATTAAGTTTTTTTTTTTTTTTTTTTAAGTCCAGGACAAAGAAACAAAATGGCTTCTTTAATAGCAATAATGACAGTCAAGTCTGTTCTAGAGATTGCACTCACCTGCCCCTGCTCTTCACCGTTATAATGGACTTGAGGCGTTATTATTAATCATTTTTACCTTGGCTAATTACAACTGGTAATAATCATAGCAACTAGTAACAGTAAGTCAAACGGTACTTGCTAATAACAATATTATCAGATGCCTGTGTTCATCACACCAGACATCCTGCAAGGATGGAACAGCATCAGAGAACAGACAATACATACTCTTCCTACATGGCCTGAGGTGGAACGTGAGTACATCAGCGTGGCCCTCATGGAGTTCAGAGGGCGGCAGGCTGTGGTGCTCACCCCAGACCTGCTGTCAAGGTCACCCCCTTCAATCTAGCAGATGACTTTATGAGATGCTGGCAAGCCAGTGGTCAGAATTCCCTTTGTGAATATTCTGCTTTATGTTCTTGATAAGATGTTGGACATTGTTGTCAGCTGAGGTTTGTGGGAAAGTAGGACATACACGAGAGAAGGTTTGGAGACGCATTCACAGAATCTAACATGGGGGTCTGACTGGGCTGGAAGCAATAGACAGTGTTACTCTTACTCAACAGAAAAGTATTCTTTCTGCTCTCAATTGTTCAGGAAATGTTGCTTGCTGAAGGCTTAAGTGTTCTCCAGTCATTTGTCCTTTCTGACAACTCCAGTCCCCTTACATTCCTAAATAAACCCTTTCAGATGAGAACACCCAAGTATAAACACATTTCACCAAAGTACATGGAAAAGAAAAGAGCGATCAGTTAAATTCCAAGGAATGTAGCTCGCGGAGTTCATCCAATGATGGCCCAGAATGACTTGAAGACTGTGTTTTCCAAGCTTGTCTGTGCTTTGGAATTGCCTGAGAGGCTTCAAAAATACTGATGCCACCAGGAATTGCATGTTAGTGGGTCTGAGACATGGCCCCCAGCTGGGGATTCTTTGAAGATCCTGAATCTCATGTGCAAATAAGTTTGGGAACCACTGTCCTAAAACCAAGATGGCAGTTGTCAAACCCGGCAGATGGGAAAACATTAGCATGGAGGCACTGACCAAAGTATGATTAGCAATCATGTCTATCTCACTCTATAGGTGAGAAAACTGACCTCACCTAAAGGCCTGATCCCATCTCTTTTTCTATCAACAACATACCTTTGGGAATTCCCAGTCGTTGCTGTTCTTTAGAGAAACCACTGAAAGTAGCTTTCAACGCTTGAGACATCATTTCTTTGCTGCTTGGAGTTAACAGTGGGACATCAGCACATTCCATATCTGTAAGAAAAAAAAATATCCTATGAATAATAAAAACAACACGGGCGATGGATGTTAGCTAGACTTACTATGGTGATCATTAAGCAATATATGCAAATATCAAATCATTATATTGTACGCATGAAACTAATACATGCCAATTATATCTCAATTTTAAAAAAACTAGTAGGTAGTTAACCACCTGTAAGATATAATAGGACATGAATGGTCTGAAGAAAGCAAGTTGAGAAATAACTATACTAACATCCTCACCAGGGCAGGTGAAATTTGGGGGGCTTTCCACAGTGTGCTAGGCCCCTCAAAAAAAAAAAAAAAAAAAAAAAAAAAAAAAATAAGCTTATTCTTTCTGTGTAGCTTTATTAATTCATCCAGAGTCCCTACTCACACTTCACATTCACTGAGAGTGTTATTGTGACTACATACTTCCAGTTACCTATGAAGAGGAAACAACATTCATTCATTCGACAAAACTGAGCACTTGTCATGTGTAAGGAATCAAGAGAAAACAGAAATGATCCCTACCTTCCTGGAGCTGGGTTATCAGATTCTGGCAGGGGATTCAGTATTATAAAACCATTTGCCCAATTAAACATTCGAAAATGTCAATAAGGGCTTCAAAGGAGAAGCAGAAGATGAGATGTTAACGTGAAACAAAAATTCCAGCAAGGCTGGAGGAACCTGAAAGGGTCTCCCTTAGGAGAAGAGACGTGCATGACCAGAGATCTAAACCATGCATACTAGTTTAAAAAAGGAAAGTACTCTAGACCAGTAGTTCTCCAAGGGTGGTCCCCAGGCCAGCTGCATCATCATCACGTGGAAATTGTTACACATGCAAATATCAGCCCCACTCCAGACCTCCTGAATCAGAACCTCTGGGGGAGAGGGGGAAGCCCAGAAATCTGTGCTTTTAACACACAATCCAGGGGATCCTGATGACCATGGTCCTAGACAAGGGGGAGAAGCACAAATAAAGGCTGTGAAATGGGGGAAACTTTGCCTGTTTTAGTATCAAAAAAATGAATGCAGTGGGAGCAGAGAACCCCCAAGGACAGTTGTTTGAGAGAGGAAATAGACAAGCGCAGAATCTGTTAAGGGGTCTTGATGGATGTGAAGTGGCCCCACACTATAGTTCTGATTTGCATTTCCCTAATGATTAATGATGTCTAGCATCTTTCCATGTGCTTACTGGCCAACTTTGTATCTTCTTTGGAGAAAGGTCTATTCAAAGACTGTGCTCATTTTTAACAGAGTTGCTGAGTTTTTTTGTTGTTGTTGTTGAGTTTTAGGAGTTCTCTACATACCCGAAAGAGTCAAGACAGGGTCTTAAAGAGAGATTCGTATCCTTCTGTTCACAGCAGCATTATTCACAATAGCTAAAATGTGGAGGCAAACCCAAGTGGCCATCAAGAGATGAATGGATACACAAAATTTAGTGTATACACGCAATGTGGTCTTATTCCGCGGGACGAACCCGCACATTACGCTAAGTGAGATAAGCCAATCACAGAAAGACAAATTATATGAGGTACTCAGAATAATCAAATTCACAGAGACAGGAAGCAGAAAGGTAGCTGCCAGAGCCTGGAAGGAGAAAGGGATCAGGGGAGTTTGATGGGGACAGAGTTTCAGTTTCACAAGATGGAAAGAGTTCCGGAGGTGGATGGTGGCAATGGCTGTACAACATTGTGAATGTCTGTAACACCACTGACCTGTACACTGAAAAATGGTCAAGATGGTGAATTTTACGTTAGGTGTATTTTACCACAATAAAAAAAAAAAAAAGGAGAAAAAAAAAAAGAGACAGAGAGAGATCACCTTAGCTATTCTGTAAAGAATGGTTGAGGCAGTGACTATGAATAGAGGTGGGAAAATTTGGTAAAAAGTTATTGCATTAGTTGCAGTGAAAGATTATGGTGGCTTTGAGTAGGGAGACGGTGTTACAGATAAAGTAGGTGGACAAAGTTGAAGTGCATATGGGAGGTACTATCTATAAAACCTGATTTCTGTAGGTGGTGAGGAAGAGTAAGGTATCAAAATCTGTACATTTGCAAACATGTCGTCTTTGGCTACATCCATCTGCATTTTTATCTCTATGTCCAATCCCTCTAGTACTTGGAGAACAGGTTCAAAGCAAAGATCCACAAATACGGCTCAAGGTAAAAATTCTCTGCATTCAACACAGGCACAAGTTCCTATATAAAAGCCAACCAGCAAAGAAATGACCTGAGAATTCCTACCAGCCATCCCGTCCGTGATCTTTAGGCAGTGATTACACTTTATTGCAGTAATTTCCAGAAGCCCTCTTCCTCACCCTGAATCTGGAGTGTATCATATGACTTATTCAATGGCTGAGTTCCAGGCACGGCTACTGTAGAAGTTCCTCGACTAGCCATCTCTAAACCCTGGCCACTTAAAAAACTTCCCTGGACACACAGAATGTGTTATTGGCTGAATAAAATGGAAACACAGAAGGGAAAAGATGACAAAAGATGACCTCTGCAAAAAGGAGCAAACATATTGCCTCTGAATATCAAAATGAATGGAAACTACATTATAAGAAAGGAGAGCCAGCACTTGCCCTCTGGTTTGCTTTGGGGTTTGCTGTCAGGAAACAGCTTGGGGTCCAGCTTTGCCCTGAAAGGACAGAAGGGTTCACTGCAGCGCTCCCCAGGCCCTGCCACGGAGGGTGAATCTGAAGGTCTAAGGAGTGGAGAGTCTGGGCTGCCCTGGGACAATGCCCCCAAACATCTAGTAATCTAGTGGAAAAACCAACATGCCTCCAGGAAGGTTGACAAAATGATGGAAAATCCCAGATTGTTAAGAGGGAAAAATGGGGGGGGGGGGGGGGGGGGAGCGGATCAAATGTTGATTACATAACATCCAGCCCTTCAAACAATGGAGTAATCACATGAGTCACCAAGAGAGACATCAATGCCGCCCCTTTGTGCCTACTCCACACACCCAAGAACAGCTAAGTGCGAGGTCCAGAAGTGTCTCCACTTAGAGTCGAAGTCAGCTTTACCTCAGAGAAAGTAACTTTTTCTTTAACCCCAGAGCATTATTTTTGAAAGGGACGACCAAATGTAGCATCCTTACCTCCCAGCACGCAGAACATGCGAGTCAATCAACAAATGGTCAGTGAATTCAGTGTTATCCCAGTTTGAACCAACTTTCCTTCCCTTCACGCCTGTCCAGCACAAACCCACGAAGTCGAACGGTGTGTATTTTGTTTTGTGTGTTTGTTCCCTCCACTGATTTATGATTCGATGAAAAGACTTTACTGATGGCGGATATTGGCCGGGACAACCCATGTGGAAAATACAGGCCAGGCCAAACGGACAAAGTGGTTCTGCTGCAAGCTGGAAGTGAAGGAGGAGATTGGCTAGGAGGCCCCAGGCATTTTCTAAACAGAAGATGCCAAGGTGATGTGAAGGCCAAGGATGACAGCAGAAAGCCTGACAAAGAGGTTTCCTGGAGTCTGCTTCCTATAACTCCACACACTCTGGAAGTATGGCCTGGACAGGACTGCTGGGCTGACAACTCTCCATGCACGCTCCTGCTTCCTGTTAGGGAACGAGCCTTTTCAGGCTCTCGCTTGCTCTCTCCAAGAGAAGCAGCTGGAATTACTTTCACCTGTCCACCTCAATGCCATCTCCAAAAGCCTGGTCCACACGCTGTCAGCTGCAGCTGTACAGCACCCATCGGCTTTGTCCCTGGCCCAGGACACAAAGTGCTGGATCCTTTGGAAAAGTGCTCACAGCCCAGCTGGCTGGCAAAGGCCAACCCCACAAACTTGGGACACCTGCACTTGCACTCGATGAGCTCAGCAGAAGGCATGTCATTGCTCCTGGACCCAAAGGATTCAGACAGAAAAATCAGAGCTATTCTCCCTTGTTAAAATGGGTGGAATGCTGGTTTCAAAAAATTCAAACCTCCTCTGCAAGCGAGTGAACAATCAGCCAGGCCCGTCTTTATTAGCAGGACGGGCGCTGTGTTTAAAAGACGATGAACATTCCAAAGCAGACATTGATCTCAAATCTTAAACTCTTTTTGTATAAAATACGAACGCAAAATCTCCCCCCCCCCATTGCTAATCTGTGGCTGCAGCAGTTCTATTAATTACACTAATCAACAATAATAATGACATCATTACACGGGTGGAGAATCCAACCTGCTGTAGCCCAAGCAGGCATCCCTGTCATTCCTGCCACATTTGGTCTCATTACCCATTATAACATTTTTGCACTAGGTACCAAATATTTCTAATTTTAGGAATGGCATCTAGAAATTAATCAATGCCCCCCCCCGAGAAATTAACTAATTCTATTTCATGGACAGGTACTAAAATGGCCTTCATGTTAATATTTCTATTGGCAGTATCTTGAATTTAAATAACACGTTTGTCTCCAAAGGCGGAGAACCTGACCTGAAGATATATTATGCCAATACAGTGAAGAGTAAACAGGATGCATTAGAAATTGAAAACACTATGAGCGTATCAGGTTTCTAACCCAGTGATTATCCTTCAGGATAATCCTTCAGGGTTAATATTTCTAAGAATCACCGCGAGTTTTGGAGAAAAGAGTTGTACAGAAGCTAGGGAATAAGGAATAGTCCCAAACTCCATCTTACCAAGATTGTACAGTATCGAGGCGGAAATGAGCACGTAGCACTACTTGAATCAGTAAGGGCATAACGAACCAGGGGCCTTCTGAACTTATGGAAACATCTGCTCATTTTTCACTGCGGCCTGACCCGTGAACAACAGCTTATACACACCCCATGGATGGTTTAAGTCAAACGCAGAACAAGGGGTTTCGATTCACTCATATGCAACTCAAAGTTTAGGGCTGTTCGATGTCCAAGAACCCATGCAAGACGTTTTCATGTGACTTTTCATACCATCCCTTTAAGTCGTTTGAAACCAAATGGCTCATATCAACCATGTTACATAGAATCTAAGCCTGAAGTGATGTGTGTTCTGGGAAAAGTCAGGCCATGGCCTTACTGGCCTGAGATGTTTCTCCCCTCACCGTTCTCAAACTACAGAAGAAAAGGGGAGCATCGGGAAAGGAAGGGTTAGGTGATGAAAGACAAAGCCAAGCGCTAGAAACGCCAGGTGCGTTATTCCAGTCTCGCACAGTCTCGCACAACCATCGGACTGGCCAAACCCCAGCAGGTTACCATGATAATGAGCTGTGTGTGGCGAGTGCTGTCCCAAGGAAGAGCAGCCTGAAAGAAACACCAAGAATGAATAACATGCCTTACAGCCAAAAGCTGCTTTTTGGTCCACAAAGATCTTCCATGAACACTATTTCACAGTATCACCCGGGAAACTTCTGAGGCTCCTGGGAAGATATTACAGGATACCCATTTTACAGATGAGGAAACAGAGCTCCAAGGGAGCAAGAGACTGGCGTGAAATCACACAGCGAGCCTTTTTTTTTTTATGTTTATGTTTATTTTTGAGAGAGAGACAGAATGGAGCAGGGGAGGGGCAGAGAGAGAGGGAGACCCAGCATCCGAAGCAGGCTCCAGGCTCTGAGCTGTCAGCACAGAGTCCAACGTGGGGCTCAAACCCATGAACCGTGAGATCATGACCTGAGCTGAAGTTGGATGCTTAACCCACTGAGCCACCCAGGTGCCCCACAGAGCCAGTCTTTGAACTCTTCAATCCAAGCTCTTTCTACTCTACTCCACTGCTGCCGCAAACAGGAACAGATCAGAGATCCAAGAAAACTAAAAGTCTGACAGCTCAGAGAGAGAAAATGGGACTTGTATTTCTTTCTTTCTGTCTTTCTTTCCTTCTTTTTTTTTTTTTTTTTTTTTTGGAATTTTATTACCTAGTTTGAAAATTAGACACATTTGAGGAAATAATTATAAACTTAAAGTTTACTTCTTAGTTTGACAATTAGATACATTCGAGGAAATAATTACAGACCTAAGAACTAGCCCCATAAAGACATAATTAAAAGCCATTTACAGAATCAACTGTAGTCTTGTCCTTGTTCGCGGGGCTACGGGTAGGGACGCTTCCTTCCTTCCATACAAAGTACCCAAGTTAAATGACAACCTGGCTTCCTTCCCTGTCTGTGTTCACCCCTGAGTCACCCTGATGTGTGATCGTGCACATCATATAAGGTGCATTAGTTACATAAGGTCTTAGTGAAATATATTTCTCAAAGTGAAGGAAATCAGGAAGAAATCTTCCAGTTCATAGGAGGAGGAAATAAGAACGACAGTCCCAAATGGAAAGAGAACCCCAAAGACAAGGGGGAAAGATGGCGTGGGGGGTGTGCAGGGGGCTTGACCCAGCCTGTTGCTCAAAATCCCTGGGTTCTTATCCCAGTTTTGCCACTAACATAATCACCCTGGATAAGTCACTTAATCGGTGCATTGCTACAAAGAGGTCTGTTGATAGGTCTAACATCCCTCAGAGCATTTTGAATTTTCCTTATGGCACTTTTCAAACATACACCAAAGTAGAGAGAATAGTACAATGAAATCCCATTCAAAAGCTACCAAAACACTACCCGTTCTATTTCGCCTCCTTCCTCACACACTGAAGACATGTAAAGCTCATCCCAGGCCACACATCCTCTCACCCACAGATATTTTATTGTCACGAAGACATTCTCTAGGTAAAGGAGGACCATAATGTGAAAGCTTACGTGAGACAAACTCCTGGAAAAAGATGATAAAGATTACTTTCCACGGTGCTTACATTTTATTTACTGGCCCATCTGAACCACAGAACTTGTTTTCAAGCAGCACTACCATGATCTGGAACGTGAGGAAGTTGGATCAGAGAGAGAGGAACTCAAATCGGGATGGTAAGCCAGTGCCTTTGACTCCCGTGTCCTACCAGAAGAGACTGCAGGGATCATTGTTCCTGATGGTTAATGTCCGCATGAACTTCTAACTGTGACTTTGGAGTGTGCAAGAAAAGGCTGGAGCTCCTGGGAAGCATCCAAAGGGGAGTGCCAAGCCGCCTAGAAAGTCCCAGTGTGGGACGGAAGGCATCTTTGCTCTTTTAGATCAATAGAAATAGAAAAAACTGGCTGTGGCCAGCAACTGATAACTGACTCCAGAGCGGCTTGTTCCTGGAAAGTTGTCACTGGTCTCTCAGAGGACTTCCCCCAGTGAAGATACTGGGATCTCTGAAAAATGTGAAAGGGAATCTCAAAACCCATTCCACGGCCCTCTCTCTCATTTGCGGAAGGGTGGATTGGAACTGGGCATGAAGAGACCTGGAAGGATCCTCTTTCTCCCACACTCCTGAGTCTAAAGCCTGTAGCAGGCCCTAGATCCTATACTCCACAAAGCTTCCGGCTGTGGTTAGTGCAATGAAGGGAAATCGATGTCCCTCCTCAGCCCCTCGGCTCTGTTATCATAAACCTAATGATGTGACGGCAGTGAGGGGCAAGCAGGACTCTGCTCCAGCAAGCACAT
Source organism: Panthera uncia (assembly GCF_023721935.1). Lineage (NCBI taxonomy): Eukaryota > Metazoa > Chordata > Mammalia > Carnivora > Felidae > Panthera > Panthera uncia. The sequence goes on along the minus strand of NC_064808.1, from coordinate 86,616,180 downwards.
ATGGCGTGGTGCCCTCGTGGAGCCATCCATCCCTACCAAACGGTCCATCACTGCCCCCAAGTAATGGGACACCATGAGCTCTGAAACAGACTTCTCACAGCTTCCGCCCTTCTCTTTACATATCCAATCTCCTAAGAGTCACCGGCCAATAAAAAACCATTCCAAAGTTCCAAAGGCGGGGGTGGGGGGGGGGGGGAGAAGTTGTACAGAAAATCCCCAATCCGCCCTCCAATGACGTGAGTGACCAAAATTGCAAGCCAGTCTCCAGTGACAGCATCTCGGCTGCACTGCCAAGGTACACCGCCACTGGGGAGTGCACACCTCTCGGGTACGACATGCCAGTGCAGAGGTAGGAGCCCCTTCTCAGGGGGAAGCCGCCTTGGGACAAAAGAGACGGTCCTCGGCGAGGCACAGCACGCTCCCAAGTGCACTGGGACAGCGGCCTCGGGTCCTGCAGCCGGGCCTGGGAAAAGAAGCCTGCAGAGAGGACTCCTGAACATCGAACATCTGTAGGAAGTGACTTCAGTCCGCTCCCTTCTTCCCTTCGTCCACCCTTGCCCCATCCCCCAAAAGGAGTTTTAACACATTATTACCGCCGAAGTCCTGAGGATTTGGTGACTCACCAGGCTCACACATGGTTCCAATGAGCCCTTGACCATTACATGGTAGGGGAGCAGGAAAAACAAATGAAAGCAGTTGTAATTCGGCAGCGCCGGAGTTCAGACCTGCCAGACAAAAGGGATTGCAGGCATGTTCCCAAATCCGTTCAGGCACCTGACATGCAAAGCTATTTTTAATCACTGGATTTATTTCTTTCCTACCCCCTCCACCATCCTCCACCTCAGCAAATGTTTCGAAGTCAGAGCAAAACCCAAATTAATTCCAGGTGTTCAGGGAAACCCAGAGAGGCTCTTCCGTTCCAGAATCTGAGCCAGAAAACAGAACTGCCCCCTGGGCCCTACAGCTAAATTTTCTTGCTCTTTCCTTAGAACAGTTCAACTCTCCTACCCTCAACGTTGGGCAAATGGCCTGAAAAAGGAAATATCAGAACAAGTGGAAGGACTCCTAAATCACATGTTGTTTGTTTGTTTGTTTGTTTGTTTCTAGCAGCCCTGGCCAAGTGAAAGTGCCAGAGACAGGGTCTCCAAGACCACTGAGACAGAGCATTCTTTCGTTACCCAGGATTCTCTCCCCTCCTTGCAGTGAGGATGAGATTAAATTAAATTAAGCGTGTGTGAAAATGCCAGAGCCTACTACATAGTAGGTGCTCAGTAAATTATTGGTGACCTGAACTAAAAAGTGTCTTGTAAAATACCAAGACTAAAAACAAAAACAAACAAACAAATAAAAAATGTACACAATTTTATTTCCTGATGTTCGAGAGACAGCAAGGAGAAGGCCTCTGGCCATTTCCCCAGGTACAAGGAAGCAACTGAGAAAATGAAAAACTTAATGCAAAAAAATCTGATTCTGAGAGGTCACTGGAAATTGACATCTCCTGAATCTGGCTCTTTGTTTTACCAGACTAAGCGGGAAATCTGCAAACGAGAGAATCTTTCTTGCAGCAACAGCCTCTCAAATGTGTCCTGCCAGGAGAAGACCTCACAGCTACAGGATCCAATGCACCGAAGATGCCTTTTGGTGTTCAGCACTTCCTAAGAGTGCCACTTTAGAGCCAATGTGCCACAACACAAAATGGTAATTCTGTGCTCAAAACTCTCTTCTGTAGGTTTGCAGCTTGCCCAAACCCAAGCTGCACTTGACCCCAATCACGTGCCCTGAAATGGACTGACTCTCTCGCGGTTTAACTACTGAGATTAGGATGCCTGCATAAAAGGTCCGGCTCGATAGAGTATTTTCAAGAAAAACTAAAAGTTCTTAAATGATCATGTAAAGCCATTTACAGAGTGCGTCACGTGTTTCATATCATTTCCTGTGGGCAGGATCACACTTGATTCCCACCATATCACACATTTTACAAGTCCTGAACATCCCCAAACTGTGCAACTTCTTTGTCATGAACACCACGGAGGAAAACACACAGCCGTGTTTCCACATTATTCAGGACGAAAGCATGAACCGGCCCCTTTCTACCCCAAGGCTTTGCAGACAGTTACAGGAGATCCTACTGGCTCTTCTCCCGTCTCATACTTCTGTGAGGGCAAACTTCTGTCCTGCCTTCAACTGAAATCCCCATGACAGGACCATTGGCTCTTGGTACCCATGTGGCACAAGATAACCCCACCCAAGACGACCCAGGGAAATATGTGACATCTTACATCTTGCTTCCACCACTCCTAGTTTATGTATCAGTCTTCGATGCCTCACAGCCTGAGATCCCGGAGATGCTGGTTAACTGGGCTGACCAATTTATTTTCACTTCAATTGCCCCCCCCCCCCCCCCCCCCCCCCCCAGTGCACCGCCTCTTAATTTCCAGCACGGTTATCGGAACAGAATTTCCCCTGTTGCAGAACGTTTGCCCCCATACTCCAGTATGACCCTGCAAACAACGAAGTGTGCACTCTCATCTCCACCACCCTGAGTGACTTAGCTGAGACAGTCAAGCCGGTCTCGTGGTCTAACCAGCACTCGCACCCAGATCCTCGGACACTAAAGCCAGGTGTTTTTTCTACCCAGACCTATTAGCAGAGGTTAAAGCCGGGCAGGGAGAAATGCTGAGCACAAGGACATGTCTTTCTATTTCCCCCATCCTTTTTATTAGAGAGAAAATTCTTCCTGGAGAAGGAAAGCACCTCAATCCCTGAGACCCTCTGCAGAGAGCAGTCATGTCACCAGAGCTCTTAGGGGCTCCAACGCAAGACCTACCCAGAATCCCCTGGCTCGGGGCCCACTTGACACTTGGGTCTGGGGGCAAGACAGGCATGGCGGGGGCTCATGAGGATCACCAGGCAGGCCAGGCTGATCAAGGTGGAGGATGAGGAGTTTTCTCCACGGGCAAAGGAAAAATCTGGGCAAACAAATGGAGTAGAGCCCGTTTATTTAGGCTGGAAGAGGTAAAGTTTTTCTGCACTTTTGAACTGTTTTCTCAAGGCCTGCCTCTCCCTCCCACGCAGGAAACAAACACAGAGACAGGCCTCTTGCAGCGAGGGCTCCAGTGGCTGAAGGCTAGCCCGGCAAAGGCTAGAAGGAAGAGGGGCAAGGGGTGGGGGGCAGGGTGCACAGGGGGGGCAGACAGAGAGGAGCTGGGAGAGGAGGAGGAGGGGGAGAGCTGGCACGGAAGACAGAAGGCAGGAGGGCAGAGACGGAAAAGAGAGGCAACGAGAGGAGAACGCAGAGGAAGCAAATACTGGGAAATCTTAAACCCGAATAAAGGCCAGAGAGCAGAGGAGAAGTGGGCTGGGAAGATCCAGCAACTTCCAATTAATGATGTTCAGAAAGCAGCATTTTTCCATCAATTTTGAAAGGAAATTCTCCCTCGACTTTCTTATTTATTTATACATTATATAAATACATTTTTTAAACCAAAAAAGGACCGTTTTTTTCCAATGGGAAAAAGCCTTGTCTGAGATGAAAGCCGGTCTTCAAAAACCCCTCAGAGGAAGCTGAAACCCCACATGTCTTGGTGCTACAGAAAGAAAAACAAAGTGGACATTCTTCCTGTGTTCTAAGGCTTTTTTATGCAGATGTGTTTTTCTTTTAATAAATAAATCTGGACACAGAAGGAAAACGCGTACGCACACACATTCACACAGTGCAACTGTCTGCCTTCAACCCAGGGAAACCGCAGTGAAAAATAAGAATACGTAAGCCCGTTTGCCGAGTGCAGGGACAAAGCTTCTCAACATGCCAACCACAGCCAGTAAAGCTATATGCTCTACCTACGTAGCCTTCCCAGGCTCCCCAGGTGGACAAGGGACTGTGTGGTAAGGAGCAATGACAATCAGAGGTAGGGCTGGACCGGAGACCCAATCACCAGGCTTCCCAGAAGGGCCCACGGTGGTCTTTTAGGACAACACCTGACTTCCTAAGACATTCAGTCGCTTGGTCCTTTGTGAGGACCACTCAGGTTCCCTCCCGGACCACAATAATGATTTCTTAGTGATCACACACACTGAGCTCAAATCTGCCTTCTAATGAGTTCTGGCCTTTGCCCCTCGTGCTGGAGGCTGAAGCCACGCATACAGGTTTAAACTTTCTTCAGCTATCGGCTTACCAACGGCTTTAACATCCCGCGGTCACCGCCTCTTTCCAGGCTTTCAAATTCCTTGGTGGGTCCTTCAACCATTCACGACAGTATGGTTCTTGCCCATCTGCCCCCGCTACCCAGAAGCATTCCTGTGGGCCGGTGTTCCTACAGAGCATCCTGAGCCAGGCCAACATCATACTTCTCAAGAGAAAAGGACACAATCACCCTACACGGTCCACCTCTGTGGGCCCAGCCGGCCACGGGGTTTTCCAACAGCCACACGACAGAGGCCACTCAGAGTGCACTCCCAGGCCTACTCTTCCACAGGGACTGAAGTTCAGCCAGTTCTGCACCCGTTGACTGAATCTTATTAACCTCAGTGTCAGGCTTCACATTTATCCTTATGGAACTTGACCTCGTTTGTTTGGATCCGTGTTTCCACGTGCGGAGATCATTTTTATATCACGAATCTGTCCCCATTCTATGAGCTCTGTGCCATGTGCAATTCAGTAAGTATGCTTTATGTGTCCTTCTCCAATCTGACCCCCCGATAAAAATGTTGAAAAGGCAATGACCAAGTCCTGAGCCCCATAACACCAGAGACCATGCATCATTCTGACACGGGCGCATTCATCAAGACCCTTTGGGTACAGCTGCTCAACCAGTTACAAATCCTCCTGATTTTACCACTGCTGGATCCCCATATCCTCACTTTCAGCACAGATATATCATGGAAACACTTGGACAAAAGCTTCACTGGAGTCAGAACCCGAGGCTACAATTTTCAGATGCTCTGCCCAGGAAGCCAGTTCTCCCAGTTTGTCACTAAGGCCCAGGCAAGTGCAAAGGCAGCTGAGGGAATGAGAGCTGGGATTCAGATCTCTACACAAGGAGAGAAAGAGAGAGAGACCCAGAGACGGAGGGGGGAGGGAGGGAGGCAGGGAGAGAGGGGAGGAGGGAGGGAGGGAACAAGAGAGAAACAGAAAGAGGGACAAAGAGAGATGGAGAGAGGGAGGGAGGGAGCTGCAGCCACTTTGCATCCAGAAACAATGGGCATTTAGGGAACAATGGCTACAGACAAAGTCTTGGTCTATTTATATCTGCCACTGTGAGTCCCAGACAGGAGGAACTGGAAGTCTGCCCTGTATGCACAGCTCCAACTGGACCCGAGCTGGGAGGAAGATGAGGTCACCAAGAATGCTGCCTGCTTATAACGGGCTCCTTTTTGCTTGCATAGTTTCTTCTTAGCCTAAAGGATCTCTTTTGCCAAGTGAAGTCTGCTTGCCTACTTGCTAAAATACAGCCATCACTGAGAAGGGGCAGGTCATATGTGTAACTGCTGCTCAGCCAGGCCAAAGCAATGAAGGCCTTTCTCTATAGAGGTCAAAGGAAGGTGGGGATGTCAAGGGAAGCCTAGCCAGTAGATGGAGGTCAACTCTACGGTTCCTGAAACTGAGGAGTCCTATCAGATCTGTTCAGTACACATGTCTCGGGGTACTATGAGTTTTCCTGCAGGAAAGTTCCCTCCTCACTCCTTTGGAGCTAGCAGAAAGAGGCTAGGAGCTGAAACTCAAAGATACATGTGTCTCACGTCTCATGACGATCTCTGCCTCCCCTTTAATTTCAGCCCCTTCGAACAGACTCTCTCTTTTCTGGAAAGGTCATCTTCTGCTCTAACATTACTTTGCAGTGACCATCAATCTTTTTTTTTTTAATTTTTTAATGTTTATTATATTTGAGAAGAAGAGAGAGAGCATGAGCAGGGGAGGGCAGAGCAAGAGGGAGACATGGAATCTGAAGCAGACTCCAGGCTCTGAGCTGTCAGCACAGAGCCCAACTCCGGGCTTGAATTCACGAACCGCGAGATCATGACCTGAGCCGAAGTCGGACGCCTAACCGGCTGAGCCACCCAGGCGCCCCTGGAGTGATCATCAATCTTAATCCTTCCTGTGTTACTTATATTCCGTTTTTTATATGGTTCCGCTTCTCTTTGAATTTTTTTCTTTTCTTTTAATTCCAGTATAGTTAACATACTGTGTTGTATTAGTTTCAGGTATACAATAGTTACTGTGTTACTTATATTCTGAATCCTCCAATCCTTCCTGAAAAGAATCAGCAGTAGCCACATTCAGCCTGTCACTGACACCGAAATGAACACGGCCACAGCCGAGCCAGGGAAGGAGGGGTAGGGACGCGGCAGTGAGCCCTGAGGGCAGTCGCCCTGCTGCACCCCTCCACAGACAGCCCTCAGCATCCATGAGCCACAGGTGGCCAGCGACTGCACCTTCCCGATCCGGTCCAACCTTACAACCTCAAGAATCCTAAGTGCAATGCTGGTATCCCCCAAAGGCAAGAAACTCATGGCTGATACAGAGATTAAGCAGCAATTAATCCGAGGAGTAATTTCCGCTTCCCATTCATGCCTACAAGCTCCTGTCACCAACTCCCCTCCTTGCTCCTAGAAAACCAACTCGAAGTAGGCAGAAAGGAGCCTAAACATTAAGATCCTTTTCCTCCTTTATATTGAAAAAGCTTAGGACGTGTCATTGAAACTATCCCAGGGAATGTCACCACATTCACAGGGAACTAGAAACAATGTTTTGGAATTTAAAAGCTTAAGCACAGGGCAGACAGGTGCCGGACATGGCTGCAGTCGGTGCAAACAACAAATGGTTAAGAGTGACGCGTTGTATTCCTTCACCACCCCACACCCTCTTTGGCGACTTCAGAAGTCCCTGAGTCAAGATGCCCAGGGTTTAGACCACTTGAGGGTGGTCTAAGAAACCTGAATCACAGGCTAAGATGATATGTACCACAACATGCAAACACTCCTGCACATCTTTCTTTCTAGGCAGATGGTGGAGACAGAAATGCAGAAAAAACACTGGACCACCTGAAATACGCCAATCTCTGAGGATGGAAGTAGGTGCGTGAGCCACCTGAGCGGACCCACTGCTTCGTTCAAACACTGCTTCCTGGACTCCGCCACCCATGCTCCCAACAGGCTAAACATTGCCTTCTACTCCAAGGGCTCTGCTGAACCGTCCCAGGGCAATTCAAGAGAGCCACATGGGAGGGGCGCCTGGGTGGCTCAGTCGGTTGGGCGTCCGACTTCGGCTCAGGTCACGATCTTGCAGCTTGTGAGTTCGAGCCCCGCGTCGGGCTCTGGGCTGACAGCTCAGAGCCTGGAGCCCACTTTGGATTCTGTGTCTCCCTCTCTATCTGCCCCTAACCCACTCGCTTTCTGTCTCTGTCTCTCTCAAAAACAAATAAACATTAAAAAAAAAAAAATTTAGAGAACCACATGGGAGCCACATGGCAGCAGCAGGGAGAAGTTAGAGACACAAATTCTCATCCTGAAGCGGGGCTGACATCAGAGAAGATGCAAAAGTTGCCACCCAAGGTATGTTTGGCAAGTGGCTGAGACAGCCCTGCCCGAGACCTATCAGTCTTCAAAAATGCCTGCACACCCGATAAAATGTACCAAAAACCGACGGCGTTGCCCTAACACAGCACATCTGGAGCTTACACCATCAGGCTTTATGTATTCAACAACTCATGAAATAAAAGGCCGCGCTCAGTTTAGTAAACGCGATTGTACGTCCCTAATGAGGAATCAGAAATCCTATTGCTTTGAGGGATTTAGGTAGTAATTTCAGAGTACCAGCTCAGGTTCCCTGAGCTGCTAAAGGAGGTACTTAGGATGCAGAAAGATTGCTGCAAAGGGATTATGGGTATTCTCCCTAAATCATTAGGTTCACTGCTTAAACCTATCATCTGAGGCCACTCCAAGGTTTGTTTAGATCCACCTAATCTGTAATTTTGGCCCCTGTATCTTCAACTTTGGCCTTTTTTATGGCCTTGAGCAGTAACTATCATCCCATCCACCCACTTGTGTGTTCACACTTTGCCTTGTCTCTCCTCCTCTATACCGACCTCACTAATAGCGATAGGACACATAAAGCCTTATCTGGGGCCAGAAAGCAGGAAAGAGGAATTTATAGAATTTGCTATAAAACTTTAACAACTCCTTAGAGGGATGTTCTCCTTCCTGGCAACTCGACGTAATTACAAGATGAATGAAAAGCAGGCTGTTCGTAGAGGGGAGGAGGGGCCGAGCTCTGTCACCGGTCCGGGGTCCTACATGATTCTCAGTACCCAGAATCACAAGGGCCTGTAGATGTCAGCTAGTTCAAACCCTTTCTTTTACAGACAGGGAAGGTGAAACTCAGGGAGGTGACATCAATGTGCCCTTGGTCACAGGGTTACTAATTCTAGACCTCTTGATTCCCTGTTCAGTATTTTTTTTTTTTTTCCTCTCTACACCATTACTGTTTAACTAAGGCAGTGGACCTGGGAGGAGTCGGTCTCCCTCACAACTTTGCTACTATCAAGATCAGGTTCATCATTCAGGACAACCACAGCTCCCCCCCTCCCCAAGTTCCTAAAAATCACAGAGGATCAATCTAAACGAAGATCCAATACACATGACGGGATGGTACAGACCCATGATGCTCCCTGTTCCCAGCGCAGACTGTAAGCTTTCGATATCGATGGTCAGGCTCTAATACAGAAGCGTTTCCTTTGAGGAGAGAGTCCGGCTGAATACCAGGAACTCGAAAGCAAGCAACCTTCAATGCCTAACTTCAATTGTGTGATACCGCTGTATGTAACAGCTTTAAAATTTAAGGGTGCTATTCCTATGAATCCAGAGTGAAGGCAGCAGTTAATTTTAGTGACCTGTTAACCTCGACCTAAAAAGCACTGAAAGGAGCACAGATCACCAACATGCCATTCAAAGATTCTATAACATTCCAGTCCTGCTGGTCCTCCGATCGGGTTGAGGGGATACAACAAACGCCACTGAAAAAGCCAGAACATAAAATCAAGGCCATTGGCCTGTACATTGAACCTGATGCTTCTAATTAATGAATCAGTCAGATCACATGTCTGACTCCAAAGGCCATCTCCCAAAGTAACACAAGCAGCTCCAGTTCTAAAGGAAATCCATTTAAATTTAGGGAGCTAAGGACTTAGGGAAAGATACACCCAGCTGTGATCTCTCAGGCTCCACGCGCTGGTTGGTTTGTGTGTTTCTCTCCTATCGGAACAGGCCTCTGTCTCCTAATGGCCCCAAACCTTCCGACAAGCCCACTGCTGCCCCAGCGTCCCGCCCACACTGGCCCAGAGCAGAAGGCACCGGATGTCTCTCCAGGTGGCAAACCCCAGAGGCTGAGGTCTCCAGGCAGACCTGCTCTCCAGATCAATGGGTATGACAGGCCAATAGGTGGAGAGCAGTGACCAAGTGATCGATGCAGAAGGGAGAGGGAGCAGAAACCACTCTCCATCTGCCTGCGTCAGGTGGGAAAGAGAGACAAAGATGCACAGCCCTCAGCCCTCATCCGCTGCTAATAAATGGCTCTGCCTCATCAGGAAGCCATTAGGAAATTGCAGCCACCGCAGCCCCCCGCTCTCAGACTGAATGGTCGGCATGCAGCTGGCGAAAGCACTCATTACTCTGCCCAGACATCCACTGGCTTTCTGCACCTAACCAAGGGAGCCACCAGAATAAGGCTGGGGCTTGCCTGGTGAGGCAGCAGGGGATGGGAGGGTCTTTAGCGACTGTGGACATGCAGAGAGCACCCCCCCCCCAGGAAAGTGCTTGGATCACCAGGGAGAGTAGCGGGGGCTCTTCTCAGGACACACGGATCCACTGCTTCATTCCTCTGTGGGGCAGCCTCGCTGGCATTCCTTTATGCAAAAAGAGCCACTGACTGCTCATGGGTATGGGGTTTCCGTTCAGGGCCGATGAAAACATACTAGAATTACACATCAGTGATGGCTGTACAACTCTGTGAATGTACTAAAAACCACCGAACGGCACACTTTCAAATGGTGAGTTTTATATTATGGAAATTAAATCTCCGTCTTAATACATCACCATTTTTTTAAGAGCTAGGGAGCCACCTGCTATGAGCCACGCAATGCCTTGGTGATGGGAAGACACAGAGCCTTCACTCGGAGTTTCCCATCTAGTGGGAGAAACAGACCTTACATAGGCACCCAAGCAATAGCCACACAGTCACATCTCATGATGGGCGATACAACAATGACTAAGACAAAAGGTTTTGCAATGGAGACGAAGTGATGTGGCTGGGCTCCAGAAGCCTTGGGGAAGAGGGCAGGAAACAGCTTGCTGATGTCCTGTGTGTAGGGGGTGAGAGATAGCAGCAGGGGGTGGTCAAGGTATGAAGGCCAACTCCAATGGCAGATGGATGGCATTATAGAGAAAAGGGAAGATGGAGAGGCTGGGACTCTGCCACAGGAAAGCCTTCTGAGATGACAGATAGGCTCTGCTCACTGGAGACCACGGGAGAGGCTGGGCAAGGTCCATTTCCAGAGGCAGACATGCGATGTCTACAACTTCCGGAGCCACTAATACATAAACACTGAGGGGAGGGCCACAGACTCCAGAACACCTCACATTCCCCAAACCCCAAGATGTCCCCAGGAGATGCTGCCCAAACACTCAGATTCCTATCCTACAAGGCTTTCAAGAGAAAGAAATTTCCATCAGGACCTGGTGCTTTCTGGAGGTTTCTCTCCCAACCCCTGGAGGGAGACAAAGGAAGGGCAGACAGAACAGGGCTTCAGGCAAACAAACACCCGGCCAGGGCTCACTGGACATGAACCAAAGAAGGTGCAGTCACAGCACTGTGACCAAAAGAGATCTTTTGGAAAATTCTTTTCCAAGAGGGATCATGAGTTCTGTCCCCTGGAATGCCCCAGAGCAGTTCTGATTGGTTCCGTGGCCCTGACTCAGAATGAGCACGGGCTCCACCCTCAGATGAGTAAATAAACTGACCCAAGAAATGGAGGGAGGGGGAGGAGGAAAGAGAAGAGTCGGGGCTGAGAGCAGGACAGGAACCAGGAGAAGGCAAGTGCCGAGCCTGGTGCAGGGGACAGACGGATGAAATTCTAACTCCATTCCAGAGACGGGTGGTGTGGCAGAATTCAAGGAAGAATATTCTCTGAGCCTTACACCCCACTCCAGTTGGGATACAGCCCTGCCTTGGCAACCTGCTCACGGCTGCTTTATAATATACTGAATTAGTCACTGGATTAGCAAGCACATTTACACACACTGGCACACAGCTGTTTAAAGACACAGGATCCCCTTCTCTAGGTGCCAGATTCTGGCTGTAAATCAACCATTGCAATGGGCAAGTGGCACATCCCCGAGCTTCACGGTTCCCACAGACATCTTTAGCTGCGAAGCACTTTAGGGAAAGTGGGCTAGAAGCTGGGAAGGTCTAACAGGCTTTTGCTGAGGGACAGAAGGGACGGGGTGCAGAGAGGAAAGAAAGATCAGTGGGCTTTTTCAAGTCCTGAGGCTTATGATCTTCAGCAGGTTTGCCAAATGCATCTGCGGGCCTGGACCCTCACAGGCAAGAGTGACGTTTCCCCCTGGTTTGCCGTATACACAGGTAGAAGTGTTTCTGTCCCAGACCTCGGATGCCTGAGGTCGCTCCCAAGGAAAGAAAGGATCCCAGGGCAAAGAAGAGAGTCATTCGGCAGTCAAAATAATTTTATGCCCTGATTATGACAATTCCAAGAAACGTCCCTATTGGTGAGGCGAGGGCAATGCCTGAAAATAAAGCTTCTGAGTTGGAAACGTGACCGAAGTCCTACCTCAAGTTTGGTTAAGTATGCGTGAGTGCAGGGAAATACTGTGACTGGAGGCAGGGACTGCTCTGGCCCAATGGTTATGGGGGTGTCAAGTGGAAAATTTTCTGTAACCAGGTTAACAGAAACCACAGTTTTAACAACCGCTGAAATAATAAGAGCGCTGTCAGCAGGGAAGATGTGTGCAGAGCACGGTGGCCTAGGAGATAATGGTAAAATACCATTTACTGAGACCCTGTGGCAGTGGAAAAGTATTTTACAGGGATCACCTCAAATCCTTACAACAGTTCTGAAAGCTCTTTATTAGGATCTCCACTGTAAGGATCATTTTTGAAAAGCAAGGCTTTTCGACACTTTGCCTAAGGACAAATTAAGTCGGCAGAAAGCCTGAATTCAAACCCAGGGCCGGCTCACCTCAACCCTGTCCTTCCAGGGCCCCATAATGCCTGCAGTGAGGGACATCATTAAAACCCACATCATGAATGACAGACTGTGATTTGGGGACAAAGATTCCTCTCTATGGAGCAACCTAAATGTAAACCCCTTCCCTTTGACTCAGATGGGATGTGGGAAAAAGGGAATGTGTCAATGTGTGTGTGTGTGTGTGTGTGTGTGTGCGTGTGTGTACAAAATATATATAGGTATATAGGTATATAGATATGAAGATCAGGGGAAGAAACTCATGGCATAAACAAATCCACCTGACAAACAGAAGAACCAAATACAATTACTAAAAAAGGGTGCAGTGCATTGAGGGTCCAGAAGTACACGCAGGAATTTCGAAAAGATTTGCAAATAGATTTATGACTGGTGTGTGTAGGAGGAGCTTATCTCGCACCAGCTTTTACTGTATTACTTTTTTCACGTTTTATTTATTTTTAAGAGAGAGAGAGACAGACAGACAGACAGTATGAGCGGGGTAGGGGCAGAGAGAGAGGGAGACCCAGAATCCGAAGCAGGCTCCAGGCTCTGAGCCGTCAGCACAGAGCCTGACACGGGGCTTGAACTCACGAACAGTGAGATCATGATCTGAACCGAAGTCAGACACTTCACTGACTGAGCGACCCAGGCACCCCCAGCTTTCAGAAATTCAAATATTAAGTCCTTAGAATTAGTTTGCCCATAAAAACACTGAAAATATTCTCTTCTTAGAAAGCAAGGCAGCCAAGGGCCACCGGAGACTGGACTCATCTTTGCTCCTCGCTCACTGTCTGCAGCACATCTGTGAGCATCACAACGTGACCAAACCCTATGAACCCAGAGGCAAGTTGCCAGGGCCCAATCTCATTGAAAAAAACCAACATCGCTGTTTGTTCATCCAGCACCCCAACCCGCTAGAGACACTGAAGCCAGCCTGGAATTCCATATTCCCCCCATTAGCCCATTCATCACAGAAGAGTATAGGTGAGGGCATAGAAAAGCCACAAAGCTCCCCAAAAGAAGCCTTCAGAAATCCAGAAATAAAGAAACAGATACTTGATTTTTCAAAAAACAAAAAAAAAATCTCCAACTGAATCAGAGGTTAACGCCAGGTCTTCCATGTAGACATTGATTCATTCCATGTGTGTTTATTTATCTACAAACATTCCTGTTGCATCAAGTGGCCTCAAGGCCGAGGCTTGTACCTCTGAACATCCCCTCCCTGGAGAATTCTCAAGGAAGGGTGGAGCTCCTCCTTCATTCCTCGATTTCCCAATCTGAAAAATGGGGGCCAAGGCTCCAATTCTGTATGGGAGTTCGGTCAGTTCAGTTAGCTACTTTTCATTTGTGTATTTTGAATTTGAAAATGCACAATGAAAACTCTGGGAACTATTTTTTTTTTCTCTCTCCCTGTATTACACATACCAGCAGTAGATATTTATAGATCTACTGAATGTTTTCTTCCTTACCCTGGTAATAATGAGGAGCCTAAAGAGCATAAAGCACAAAACAATGTGCCAAGAATCACAGCTTTCAATAAGAATGTTAGCAAATTTGCTCTCCCAACAGATTCTAAGTTGGTAGGACTTTGTAATCAGAGAGATCTAAGCTCAAATTTGTGACTCGAAAGCTCTAAGGCCTCCAGAAAACGAACTGAACCTTTCCGAGAGTCAGTTTCTTATCTTCAAAATGGGGATTAAAACACCAACCTCACCAAGTTGTTTAAGGAAGGGGATTATTTGTGCAAAGCACCCCGCCGTGTGCCTGGCGCATAGTGGGTGCCCTGTAAATATTAGCTTTACTTTTCTCTCATTTCTCCAAACTGAAGCCCAGATACACACAAAGGCCAACAACGAGCACCCGGCAGCTCTGAAGAACGTTCGGTTGCCATTCGGGGGCAAGGAAGGTGTAACACTGAACTCTTGTTCTTATGCAAAATCAAGGAGCATTTCCTGTACTCACACACATGACTCATCCCAGTTCCTATGTATTCAGTACTGCAACTCTGTCTGTATTATCTCTCCCACTAATTTAATAACATTCCCTGCATCGCCAATGACTCCAGAAGACTTTCCAAACCTGAGCTCATTAACTCTCCTACTCTCTCCCAATGAGAGGCAGCTCACTAGGAGTGAGCACCCTTCTTCCAGAAGAATCCAGAGATGATGCTGAGATGTGGCGACAATCTGGCAGCCCAGAGCAAAAACAGACACAGGTATCCTCATTCTGATACCCCAGGCAATACAACGTAAAGGATGACCACCTATAAGCGGACCCGTCCAGTTTTCAGCCCAGAAAATGTGCATACCAGGAAAAGGTTAAGACCAAGGACTCCTTAGGATTGACCCAAACTACCCACCGGTGGAGAGCAGGGAGCCAAAGGCCCAATCCCCTGTTTGAGAAGGAGACACGCTGCAGCCACAGGAAGATATGCCTTAGAGACTACATTTTCCTGGCAAGCACTAAGTTCAGTGCCGAGGTTCAAAAGGACCAAACATAATGTGATTATCTCCATTTTTGGTGCAATCAGGGTACCACCCTCTCCTCCCCATCAGTAACTCCTCTTGCCCTATGATCCAGAGCCCCCCAAGGGCCCTGCTGGCTATTCAGGATTACATTCCCCCCCCCCCAAGAAAACAACAACATGCCAAGGGGGACGCTTCTCAGTGTAATCACCTGTCACTCCACGTTGGAATGCTCTAGCTTCCTGAACAACCAACACAAGGAGGGAGGGGCCTTCTTTTTACTGCTAAGGAACAACACATTGTATTAGAGGGGTAATCAAATATAATTTTGCTAAACTCCAAGTGTTTATACCTGGTGCCATAGCAAATGCCCCTGCCCCAAATGGAAACTAGCAGAGAGGTGGGGGGCGGGGGGGGTGTTTAAAATCCACTCATCTAAGACGTCATCACTTCTCATATGGCTCTTTGGCACAATTCTTTCCCATAAAATGCAGGAGGAGATTCAAAGGTTTTTGTTTTTCGGTTTTAGGGTTTTTTTTTCCCCCTCCGGCTACCTGAGGTTTCTGCCAGTCATTAAGATGGACCTCATTTGCTAAAACGGGTAAACAGAGGCACAGAAGATTATATATTTCAACACAGGGAAACAGGCGGGACAGGAATTCTTTTCAAAATTCTTTATATTGAACAAAATAATGTATTTCCCGAAGTCTAAGATCAAGCCACCCCAGAGGGAAACTGCCCATTTGTCTAAAAGCCTGTGGAGTAATAACTCACATTTTTTTTTTTTTTACTTGAGAAGAAACTAACTTGCCATCCTACTTAAAAGTTGGCCAGTGGGTTGGCATCTTGGAAAGCTATGCAGATTTTTCAGATCCTATGTCAGAGTCATCGGTGAAACCCACTCAGAGCTCAATAATGAGCCAACTGTGTGGGACCCACTAACTACATATAAAGTATGTGGAGGAAATCTATATCTAACAATAGAGAAGAGGGTGTCCTGTTGGCATTTCTGATCTCGAGCTAGTGTTCATTACCATTACTATCATTAGCCATGTATTTACCAAGTACCATAGAAATAGTGAAAATATACGTGGCTGAATGGAAAAGTCAGGAGGTTTGGAGGAAGACAGCTTCATGTCCTAACTCTGCCACTTACCTACCATGTAACCTGGGGAAAGAAAACTTAGGATCCGCCCTGCAGGTTCCCCATTTGTAAAATGTTCCTAACCCAAAGAATTACCTCGAGTGAGCGTCAAATGTGGTAAAGTCACGCGTCTCCCTGTAAAATCTCTGCCAAATGATAAGCAAGTATCAAGTGAACTGGTCAATCCTAAGCCCAGACAGACTGTAGTGTTTCCCCCAAATTCAACAAACATCCAAAGATTTATGCAAATTCTGGAGGCAGCACACACAGAACTTCAGAGTTCATGGGTCTGAATCCGAACCCCTACACTCACCAGCCATGTGAGCTCAGACAAGTTGTGTGACCTCTCAGTTTCTTCATCTGTGAAATGGAAAGAATACTCGGCTAGTAGAGATTAGGGTAAAATAATGAGGTCCCTGGCACATCAATATCTTGACACATTCATAAGTTAGCACCTAGTAACTAATAGAAAAAAAAGGAAAAGGATCAAGAGGAATGGAGAGACTCTATCCCTATGTACGTACCAGTAAAGTCTACCTTATATTACCAGTGGCAGTTTTTCTTGTTTTTCCCCAAACTGACATGCCACTGTTGGTCCGCCTGCTGCTGACAGAAAGGACGAACTGTGACAGGCTTTTCTCAAAATGTAGAAATAACATGGGGCACCTGGGTGGCTCAGTCAGTTAAGCGTCCGACTTCAGCTCAGGTCATAATCTCACTGTTCGTGAGTTCGAGCCCCACGTCGGGCTCTGTGTTGACAGCTCACAGCCTGGAGCCTGCTTCCGATTCTGTGTCTCCTTCTCTCTCTGCCCCTCCCCCACTTGTGCTCGGTCTATCAAAAATAAATAAATGTTAAAAAAATTTTTTGAATGTAGAAGTAACATCAAGAAAATGATTTTTCATGGGCGTCTGGGAGCCTCAGTCTATTCAGTGTCCGACTTCAGCTCAGGTCATGATCTCGCGGTTTGTGAGTTCGTGCCCCATGTCGGGCTCTGTGCTGACAGCTTGGAGCCTGGAGCCTGCTTCCAATTCTGTCTCCCTCTCTCCCCCTGCCCCTCCCCTGCTCATGCTCTCTCCCTCTCTCTCTCAGAAATAAACACTAAAAAAGTATATAAGACAAAAAAAGGAAAGCAGGGAGGTGTTGACTTTAAAAAAAAAAAAAAAAGAAAGAAAAAGAAAAACGATTTTCAGATAACAGCTGTGTGCAGGTGACACTCTTCCACGGCGGCAGAGAGCGGCCTTTGCAAAGCCAGGCGGCCTGTGCTCGCCACACCCCGACATACACTCGCAGCTTCCTGGACGGCTGTGGAGACTGAAGCAGGTGGTGTCTTGTCTGGCTCGGACTCCACCGGACGGCCTGCGCCCCGCGGAAGGGTCAGCCGGTTGCTGCGCAGACACCACCATTCCCTGAAAGGCCAGAAGCAAGCGGGCCCGGGGCCCTTCCCTCTGTACAAACAGGAGTCAGGGGCCTTGACTCGCTGACTATGTCAGGAAGAGGCACTGAGGTGGCTTTCAGCAGAACGCATTCCTGCTGCAGGAGGGGACTGTTTACCTACCGAGCGAGCAGCGCACAGAGAAGTGGCAGCTTAGACGAAATAAGCTCAGGGCTCAGACCACATGCTCAGCCCTGGGGAGGCAGCTGGGGCCGGCTGCTTCACCTACCAGACCCCTAACCTCCATCTCCTCCCTCCCGATGAGACCCCACCCTGGAACTGCCTTCTGCTGCAAACGTAGCGAAGGCTCCTGGAACGAGGAAGCCGTCTCAGGGAGGGGGACCAAGAGGAAGGTATGACTCCTGGCCCAGTGTCACCCCTGAGGCAACGTGCCCGGGTTCTCCGACTGCAAACGAGGCCAGGAATGGTCCCGGACACCTCTCTGCAGTCAAGTTATTCACCTTCACAGATGTATCCCAAATTCTCCCACTGATGGAACTGTGAGGAACAGAATTTGAGGATTAGGAGGAAAGCATCCTCGTTTGGCCTACCCCTTGAATGCCATTCTACGCTCCCTCCGTGCCTGAATTATCTTACATGTTATCTAGAGTCATAAAATGTCAGTGTTAATGGGGCGCCTGGGTGGCTCAGTCGGTTGAGCGTCCGACTTCAGCTCAGGTCATAATCTCACTGTTCGTGAGTTCGAGCCCCGCGTCGGGCTCTGTGTTGACAGCTTGGAGCCTGGAGCCTGCTTCCGATTCTGTGTCTCCCTCTCTCTCTGCTCCTGCCCTGCTCATACTCTGTGTGTGTCTCTCTCTCTCAAAAATAAATAAACATTAAAAGAAAAAGGGGCGGAGGCGCCTGGGTGGCTCAGTCAGTACAGCATCCAACTTCGGCTCAGGTCATGATCTCGCGGTTCATGACTTCAAGCCCCACGTCGGGCTCTGTGCTGACAGCTCGGAGCCTGGAGCATGCTTCGGATTCTGTGTCTCCCTCTCTCTATGCTTCTCCCCTGCTCACACCCTGTCTCTCTCCCAAGAATAAATAAAGAAAAAAAAATTTTTTTAATAAAATAAAATAAAAAATAAATAAAATGTCAGTGTTAAGAGAAACCTCATCGGTCATCTTCTCCAGCTGATGTATTTGACTGAGGAAGAACTTGAGGTCCAGAAAAATGAAATGACTCGCCCAAGGTCACACAAACAGGTGCAAAGCCATGGCTAGCACCCAGGCTACATTTCTCAAAATGTAGAAATAACATGGGGCACCTGGGTGGCTCAGTCGGTCAAGCGTCCGACTTCAGCTCAGGTCATAATCTCACTGTTCGTGAGTTCGAGCCCCGCGTCGGGCTCTGTGTTGACAGCTTGGAGCCTGGAGCCTGCTTCCGATTCTGTGTCTCTGTTGACTCTCCAACCAATGATGGGCCCCCCAGAGGACACCTTATTCACTCGACACACAATATGTATTCCTACTGTGCTGATGAGTCTCCTGTTCCATCCAAGGAACCAGTATTTCAAGGATATAAGACAACCTGTGCCTCATGTACAGAATTCACTTCAATTTTAGGCAAGGAATAGCCAATAGACAGGAAAAACATATAAATACTGAAAGTAGAAAGGTCATCGCATGGAAACTCTTCCACCAAAAATTTCCTGTGATGGAGTTTCTGAAGGCTATTTTAAAATCCGACTCCAAAACACTCTTACTTTAAACCTAAACGCTGAAGTAATGAATTTCCCCAGCACTAAACTGTCATCACACAAAAAAGTCATTAGAGAGGAGCCGTTACAGTACCTGGCACCCAGTTTAGAGTTCCTAAATGCTTCAAAAACCATGATCTGCAAACACTCCCTGGTTTAGGAATGCCCTTGCCTGACCTAGATTCTTTATTTTTCATTCGTACCTTGAAAATACGTACCTGATTGATTCTGTCATCTTCTCTGAGGTTTAACGCCTATTCTGATAAACTGATACAGAGGTTTTAACAGTATGAGTAGGAGGTAAAGTAATGCTACCAAAAAAAAAAAAAAAAATTCACCCCTCTCAGAAGCCTATTCAATGTAACACTTCTCTGTCCTTAAAATCTCCCTACCTTCAAAGGCAAAATTCATCCTGAGATTCAAAATGTTCTTACATGGGTCCTGGCCTCACACTTCCTTCTCTCTTCCCTTTCTACAATCAAGGTATTTTTCTTCATATTTATGTAAGCCTTTCTTTTAACTCTAAACTTTTGGCATTCATCCCACACTGTTCTATCTAAAATAATCCTTTCCCTGTTCTTACACCCCCTTCCAATGCTTCTGAAATAGCCACGTTCTCTCTAAAGCTGACCCGTGAAATTATTCTAGCTGAGAAGTGTTGGAAGAAAGAACCCAACGGGCCCAGGAAACAGAAATAATCATTGATCCACACAGAGTTCCATAAATTCACACAATGGTTCTCCTGCATGTTTAGCCATGGAAGCATCTGGAACACAGGGAAGATTCCATCTGATTATCCCTGACCAGCCGTGCATCTATGAGGGATTTAGGGGGTTCTGAAAAGATTCCACAGCCTAAGAGTGGGAACAACAGAGCTGAGGTCACCCACTTGACCACCTGAGATGGGTCCCTATGAGTTCTCCAAAAGTCTATGAAATAATCACGTGAATTCTTGCATTCCTTTCTTTAAGTATTTCTTCTTGTTCCTTTATGAGTTCTTTCTTACTTTCTTACTCTCTTCCTGCCCTCATTCGTTTTTCTGTCTCTTCCTTTTTAGCCAAAAGGGATGTTGCAACTGAATCCACCACTCCCTTCCTCCTCTCCTAAAGCACCGAGGGCTTGCTTTTTGCTTTTGTTTTTACCCACTTTAATGGTACCAAAAAAACGTTTTTTTTCCTTGCCCTTTTTGATCCCACCAGTAAAACTTCTCACCGTGGACGCGCATTAAGGCAAAACAAAGCAAAAATGTTAATTGTCTTTGCTTGTGTAATGATGACATTTCCCCCCTACTCGAAAGTTCATTTTCTCTCTCTCTCACACACACACACACACACCACACATACACAGATACACCACACACATACACACACAACCACACACACACTACATGCAGAAAGTTTACAGTTTCTCTGCAGAACCTTGCAAAGCAAAAATCAACAGCTTAGCATAGCTACCCAAAGCTACCAAGAGGTTTCAAATGCCTGAGGTGGACTTGTTTGAGGTTGATTTGTAGTTGTTTCTCAGGCTCTGAGAAATATTATATTATGCGTCAAAAACACATTTAAAAATATAACTCATGGTTGGGGGAAACCACACTGAACTTGAATTGCTTCAAACTCTTAATCTGGTCCTCGTAGCTTAGTTTGGAAGGTCTAGCCCCCAAGATTAGCGACTGAGAGTAGGTATCATAAAGAATATTGTCATCTCAATTCAGTGTCTAAGTAGTGTGACCCTCGTTTGCTGGGAGAGTCTCAGTTTATGTCCATCATTCTAGTATCATTATTCACAGTGCCCATCACACTCTCAAAAGCGTCCCAGTTTAGATGGTAAATTAAATGAACTCACTACCTGTACAACATCAAGATCTGAAACCCAATACAAAACTGGCCAATACTACTTTGGGTCTTCAAGCACCATCTGCATCAATATTTTACAAATCTCAGGGACAAAACTAAATGCTACAGAAAAGGACAATTGAAAAGAGGTGACAGGACAGTAAGAAGTGCCCAGTGACAGGCTTGGACACAAGCAGCAGAAACTGGAAAGCACCTGGGAAATATGACGAAATTGGCCAAAGAATCAATAAATATTTATGGCTTGACCAGCAGTATTTTGAGTGTGTCTGTAAGCATGGCTCCCTGCCAATGAAATTGGATATACTGCAACCTCCAACACAGACCAATTTCTTTTCGTATCTGCACAGAGACTCCAAACTACACAATGAAAAAAGTAACACAGATAGGCACAGGGCTTCGAAAAGTAGCCAAGTAGAAATAGCCTGTTAATGCAATTTGAAAAACATCTACCGACCTTTTGAAAAAAGATGTCTTTAACCCAACTGAAAAAAAGCAAAGCCATAGGCACATGACCAACAGAAATGATACATTTGGGAATTGTCTTGATGTTCCCAGTGCTGAGTTAAGAGCTTAGCAGCTGTAAGCAAAGAGTGGGCCTAAAAGGCTGTGAACGTGAGAGCAAATCTTGTAAGAGATTCTGTCTGAGCGGAGAAGTGGGACCAACATTTCATTCTGGAGTAGCCAGATAAAAAGATGGAAACTGTGTTGTCAATATACAAATCCATCTCTACGATGACTGTGTGGGCCCGAGGATGTTACTTACTTGGGAGAAAATGCTCCCCATAAGGCAGTGATAGAGGGAACAATACCTACCCCATGGACAAGTGGTCAGGACATCTGTTTGTTCCCTATTAACCCTGGGTTGTAGAGGGTTGGTGAATCTTCAGGTAGAATCCCAAAGCTCGCCTTTCCTCCCTGTGCCAAAATAACTACAAACAGTCCCCTGACTCATGGAACGGACTTGAAAATGCTACATTTTAGTTGGAAAAAATAAAACATCTGTGCAGAGACAGAAAATGTAGGCGCCTATAGCTTCTTCCGGAAGCAGGAAAATTAAACTACAACCGAACTAAGAAAACACACTAGTTGCTGATCTATGTCTCTCATCAACCAGATTGTGAGTGAGATTCTCTGCAGAGCTGTGTCTGTGATACAAGAGGCAAAACAGGGAGCATCAGGAGGCTCCAGGAAGGATGTGAACTTGGAAGTGACCAGCATCACCTGGCCACCTGTGACAGAGCAGAATACATCTGGGAAGACATCAGACAAACAAGAACCCGGGTTCTCCGCGTGGTGGTCCAAGGCAAGCATTGCTCGAACTTTCAAGCATCTTCCTACGGCAACACATCAGGACTGGCAGGCCTGGAGACTGTCTGCAGAATAGGCCCTTTCCCTAAGGTCAGAGGAGTCATGCAAGGAGGGAGCCCTGTATCTCCTCAGCCCCCAGAGCACCCACCATCACTGCTTTCTCGAGCATCCCTTTTAATTTCCAGAGTGTCTGTGAATAACACGGGGCTTCTATTTTAGGTATAACATGCCTGCAAACAGCTCATCAGTTTGTAAGTTTCTAACAAGTGTGGCCTTGGGCAAAATTATGTATCTCTTTGAGTTTCCCATTCCTCATCTGAAAAATAGATAAAAAAAATAGCTCTCCCCACCTGAGTCCGGGTGAAGGGTCACAGTGTTATTTTATGGGAAAGTCCAGGCTCCATGCATGTTTCAGAGAAATCCCTGTAACTTGGGATGGCAAGAGAATACCTCCAATGCAAGCTCATGGAATGCCATGATAGCCACCGGTTATTCATTCCGCAAACCAGAGAGACGTCTGTAATTATGCTGTTGCTATAGCCATTGTAGAGTTATCTGTGCTCTTTGAAATAGAGAGAGCTGCTTTCCTGAAAAATCCTGACCTATGCTAACCAGCTCTCTGCCTTGTAGAGATTTTGCTGGAGCCCAGAGTAAGCCGGGCTCTGGGAGGCTGCCCACGGCTGGTTTGTCTCCCGGGGGCGGGAACCCTCCTACAGGGTGGTCTGGTCTCTTTAAGAAAGAAAAAAAGTTACATAGACAAAAAAAATAAATAAATAAATAAAAAAAAAAACACAGCAATACAAACCAACCAAAAATGCCAGGAATGCAAGCTTTGCCAACCAAATAAATAAATAAAATGTGAGATACTTTATAATAACTAGACATGATGCATTTCTCAACTCTGCATAATTGAAACACTACTTTTCCGTCAGCCCTTCAAATGTCCCCCTGACTCCTAGTCTTGGTGGCTCTCTTGCTTGCTTAGAGATAGCACTGATAACCCCCATCACCCAAAGTTACTGACCAAGCCCCGTGCCTTAGCAGAGAGTTGGGACCTCGAGGTACTTGGACACTCTGAAAGTTACCTGGTTCACTGTGTTTGCTCTGTGGGCCACAGAATGGAACCTCACTGGTATGAGATCTCAGCTAAGGAGATGAAAAAGTTCTCTTCAACTTTACATTCTCTCCCAAAAAAGGAGATGAGGGGAAGTACATTATACAGCAACAGCCCCTATTAAACATTTCAAGGGGCCCCTGAAAATTCTACACTGGTTTTCTGTTGACTTGTTTTCTAGTTAACTGTTTAGAATCTACTTGGGTCAGTACTGCTTTAAGATTTTGTACACCTCAACAGACACAATTCTCCTGGCAGCCCTGTGAGACAGAACAACTATCACACTCGTTTTGCGGATGCAGGAGCTAGAGCACAGAGACATGAAGTAATCTGTCCAAAGTCACACAGCTAGTAAGTGGCAGAGCTGGGATTCAATCCCAGACAGGCTGGCTCCAGACTCCGGGCTCTGAACCACTGGGCTTGTTAGTCACTAATGGAGTGTGGTCCTCGGGGGTCTGGGAGCACAGTGAGCTTAATAGCCTGGGCAACGCTGCCCGTTTTTCTTGTCTACGCGGATGAAGGCATAAAGACTGACCAAAGGGACGACCGAAGGAACACATCTTCTTCCTGTCTCTGAGGACTATGTGGGTGTCTGAGGACGGGGGTGATCCTTTCATTCTCATAAAATAGCAAACATGGGAGAATCAGCACTCCCGCTCCTCCCTGAGCATTTCGCTCACCTCACCAGCAAGGTGGAGTGGAGAAGGAGGGGAAAATTAAGCGGCTTGGGAATGTATTTGCTTTGGCACCCAGCCTCCACCCTTCTCAGTGAGCTCCACACCAAGAGGGATCTCATGGACTCTCCATGGCTTTGTTTCTTTTAGCCCATGTAAGACCCGAGAGCCTTGCCATCATATATTGCAATTAGAATGGCATACCCACTTTACACTTACAAGGAATATGCAATTCCAATGTTATTTCAAAGCGTAGGTTAATTTGGTACTTAAAGCTGTTGGAAATCTGTGAGGTCTCAATCTAGAAGAAAAGTGTAAAAAGGTTCAGGATCAGGTCCTAGCCACAAAAGACAGGCAAAAAACCCAGGACTCCCATTTCAGCACCTACTTCCCTGCTGCCTCTCTTTGGCTCCTGGATTTGGGGAGGGAAAATCTTGGTTTAATTATTTAAGGCAGATAAGATCCCACACTAGTTGTCTCCACACATAAGAAACTAAACAACCCAAAGAATCATTGTGAAAAATATTTAAGTCACAGCTGTGGACACAAAGCCACGCTGTGAGAAGTTAAACTTTAAACACATGTCCTATATGGTCTGATGGGCAAAGCAAATCCCCACTTAGCCAGTGTCTTCTCCACCCCCCAACAAAGGCAGCAGCCATGGCGAATGTTTCTTCTATCCTTGCACCTGCAAGTTTAAGCCTCAACTGACGTTTCTTTGCTGAGCTTTTCAAACGTAATTTGCAGTATCACTCAAGGAAGGCAACGTACACTGAGAAGTTAGAAAAGGGATTAATTTTACCTTAGCCACGGGCTTACTAGATTTTCTTAAGTGACTTACCTTCTCTGTGCCTGTATTTTCCTCTCTAAGATATGGGTACAATATTCACATATACGCTACCAAAAATCCAGAAAAAAACCAAAACCAAAAACTTCTGTATATATTTTCAAGTTTCTCCGTCTTCCCCAAGACAGTGCCAGAAACCAAACCTCCTTACGATAAATGGCAGAAGGCTGCCCAATTTCTCTGACCCACTGACATTTTGTTGTATTGAAGGATGCTTACAAAACCTGACCAGTGGCTTGTCAACCTTTTCTGGAAAAGAGAGGCATTGTAAAGATTCCTATTATAATAGATGCTGACTGTAGCATTAGGGCTTCCTGTCCCCAGTTTACAGATGGGAAAGCTAAGCAAAGTTACTTGCCCGGGGGCTTATTTTTTTTTATCAATAACCAAAATAACAGCTCCATATGCTCAAAATCTCTAGTGTTAATATTAACTTACCCCCCAGATCACCTCAGTTGTTCACTGTGACCCAAAACACGTGGTGCCAGGGGCTCTTCACTCCTAGCCCCTGAAATCCACTGTAGGTATGAAAACTGACCAGCTTACATGCTATTTCCCAGACAGCCGAATCTGTCTCTTCCCCATAGGCATGCATACAAACAAGCCATTCTTAAGGAAAGAACCTACGAGATGAGCTTATGTCTTCGCTGCGAACTATCATTTCTTTCATGCATGGTTTGGTGCAATTGTGACTAACAGAATTTATTCTGGCTTCCTTGAACCCCAAACACAACCATCACAGCAGCATCATTTCTGAGCTGTAGCTCTAAGCGCCCGAAATGTCTCCACGGTTCTAGCTGAACTCAGCGTTGCTCTGACCATCAACATCCCTGTGACAACAAACAGTCTTAGCCTTCTTTGTGCACCTCCCAGTGGAACCCCCAGTACCGGGGCTGAATGTGAGGGGGTCTAACAGGACAGGACATGGTCATCCATGTCTTTATGAACATTTCGGAATGATCTCCAAATGACAAAACATCAGCTGGGCTTGGGTTTGAAGTTTAAGCAGATTAAGAAAGGGTTAAACTAAGCAACTCATTACAGCGGAGGCAAAGAAGCCTGAACCACAGGCGGGAGCAGCTAAACTTATTGATAATCAGATACCACAGAGAAGCAGGTTACTTCTGTGAATTATTTTCCAGATGGCATCACCTTCGCACTGTATCTTATTATATACCTTTACCTCTAAAATCACTAATTTCTAAAAGATAGCTGGCTGTTGCCCATCCTAAAAGAAAACATCTACTCTTCTCAAAGCGCATCAATCCCAGGGATTCTGGATTCCAAGACAAAATCACATTCCTTTCCTATCCTCTTCTTCAAATCCTTCAAACCAAGGAATTGGACAACCAACCACCAACCAAAGACACAAAGTCGCGTTTGGTGTCAGGATGTTGTTCCCTCTTGTAACAGATCTTTGGTGGCAGAGGGCAAATTTATGGCAGACTAGGAAGATGGGTAAAGTAAGTAACCTGCAGGAATAGAAGCGGGATGTTTCCAGAAGTTAAGACGATCATTTCAGTTCTCCTCCCATGTCCTTGCCCTCAACCCAGAAAAGAGGAGCTAGATAGCAAAGGGACATGTGACAGAGGGGCGCAGGACGGCAAGATGTTTGAAACGTGCTTGCAGGCCAGTCAGTTAGACACTATGTCGGTTCTTACTGCCCAGGGCCCTCCATCCAACTCCAGCTCTGGTAATGCGGGGGCCAGTGGATGATGTCTTCTGCGGCAGTGTCCACCCCCCCCCCCCACAAAGCTAGGGGAAAAGGCCAGAGCGTTCTCACTCATTTGGAAAGATAAGAAAGCAGGAATGGGGGTGCTGGACATTCTATAAGCTTTTTCCCATTACTCACAAAAACACAGCTGTGAAAATAAATACCACCCCCCAAACAAGGGTCCCAGGCCACCAACAGTCTTCTCTACCTTGCTTCCAGCTGCTCCCAGCATCGCCTTGCTCAGGCAGAAACGAACTGCCTGGAAGGGAACAGCGAAGCAGGGGGGGGAGAAGCGGAGGGGACCCCAGCCTCCGGCCCAAAGCTGGCGTGGGGGCCTCGACAGTCACCACTCACCCGGGGAGGGGAAAAGCTCCAGATCGACTTTTTCCGTCTTGATGATGGTGAGAGTCGGTTTGAGATCGACGGCCGCCTTCATGGTGCCAGGAGTGGGGGGCAGACAGGATTATGGCAAGTTTGCTGTTATTCTTGTTGTTTGTCTTTTTAATGGGGATTAGTAACAGGGGAAAAGGGGACGGGGGGGGGGGGGATCCGACTTTCTTCCCTAAGATTTCAGATTGCCGCTGACTTCTCCCCGCGCCCAGAAGGTGCGCGCCCGGCACTCTCCCGGGAAGTTGGCACTTTGCGGAGAAGTGCGCGCGCCCCGGGTCCCAGCCTCGCCTGCGCCTCGCCCCGCTCCTCCTCGTCCTCGCCCCGCTCCTCCTCTCCGCCGGCAGGCAGCTTCAGCTCGCTCTCGCTCTCCGGAGCCGCGGTCTCCCTCCCTCTCTCCCTCCTCTTTAGGGCGTTTCTCGCGGCGCCGAGGCTCGGCCGCCGGGTCTGCGCGCCCGCCCCCCCCCCCCATCCCCCAGGCTCTCCGCGGGGGGCAGTGGGGAGGAGCGAGGGGCGGGGACGGCGGGGCGGGGGCGGCCTGGGGGCGGGGCCAGAGGCCAGCGGCCAATTGTCGGCGGCGGCCCAAAACGAAAGGAAGGCGGGGCGGGGCTCCGCGGCCGCCGGCGCCCTAGCCCCCTGCCTGCTGCCTGCCGGGGCCCAGCCGCCCTGCTGCCTAGAGCTGAGCGCGGAGCCGGCCGGGCGCTGAGCTCTCTGCCGCGCCGGGAAGGGCCCAGGGCCGGCGAGCAGGCTGGGTGCAGAGGCTGCCACGGCCGTTGGGGAAAGTCCGTCTGATTCGCCACGCATTCTTGAGGACTTGGTCACCCGCTCCTGCCCCCCCCCCCCCCCCCCCCCCCGGTAGCAGCATAGTTTTCCGAGTGCGTGTACATCATTCATTCACAAAGACTGACACACAGGACGTGAGGCATGCGGAGGAAGGGGCGTGCGTGCGAGCGAGCGGGCGCAGGGGGTTCTGAAGCCAGTGTCCTCGAAGGGCTTTATGAGTCCTGGACTGCAGCCGGTTTGTGAGTCAGGAATCGGTTCAGTGTTTCTGGAGGAGCCTTAGACTTTTCAGAGCTCACCCGTATCATGGTTACGAAATGACTTAAGACGAGGCAGCGTTGGAGAGCTGAAATCTTGTTTCGCTGTCCTTGAGAAGGATCAAGCTCAAGGCGGCCTCCTGGAGACCCCTAGACAAAGGCCCAAATACTTCTGTGTTATTAGAAGAGCATAGAACAGGGCCCCCAAACTGGAATCCAATCATGGGCTTCCATAAGCTTCCAGTTTACCTATAGCAGTGGTTGAGTGGAAGGGGAAGCTATTTTTCTTCTAATTATGTAGTCATGGGCCCTTCCTTTCACAGACTCTCTTCCACTGGAGAAAACTGGAAACCCCACAACTACCACCAGCACGGAAAGAAATGCAGAGGCCCTGTGGTTTTGAATTTCTGGAGTACATCATTCACAGCTGTGACACAATCAACAATGCACAACCCCTGTTCCACTTGGGAATTTCGGACACTTCGGACACCGCAACGCGATCCCAAATAATTAATGGTTTTGCACTAACACATTGGTTATCATAAGTGGAGGTAGTTGGTTCTAAGTAACAAAGCAACCAGTGAATATAGAGGTACGTACATAGACATGCTTAGGTATAGCTAGAGCCAGACATTGAGAACTACCTTTAGTTAACTAGAAGATTAAGCATATATCTTTCTGAACCTCAGAAAAAAGTTATTTTTAATACTGTTTCCTGATTTCTAAGCATATGTTGAACTACCACCACCTGCCTGTTAACTGTATGTAACTGCTGACAAACACTCTCCCCCCCCCCCCCCGCCCCATCAATTTGAACACAACTGCTTACCTTTACCTAACCCCAGTTTTGTCTCCTTGAAGCATTAGTAACTTGCAGGTTTCCCACAGCAAATGAGAGAAGGAGCCAGGAACAGAAAATAAAGCTCTAGCTCTTGGTTCAAACTTCAGATGATGCCCCTCCTTCAGTAACAAGAGGAAAATATTTGTATGTGATAATCCTAATTTTTGAAGGATTGTTGTAATCCAACTGTTAGATTTCCAAAAGGTGTGAGAAAACAATGCTGGCTTCCAGATGACAAGAACAGACACTTCTGATCCCGGGAAAAGCTGGGGGAAACCGCTGATGAATGAATTGTACATTTATACGTCCAAATGAGCCGCAAAGGAGAGGATCTTGAACCAATCCTGCCTTGCCCGTTCTGAACACATCAGCAAAACAACTGAGCAAATCAAGAGTTGCTTTGGGGAATCTTGTTTTATTGATGTTGTGTTAAGAAAATGCTGGTATTTTTAAAATCCAAGTGTGCGTACTTCTCTATGTGCAAAGGAAGCTTCCTCGGAGCCAGTCTTTTCTGTCTTCCCCAGAATTCTCCTCAGCTTTCTTCCTGCTGCCAACACCCCTCACCCTTAGATACTAGAAGAAGCCACCATGATCAAACCATAAATACTTTCCACTCTGGCAATGGGGGAATTTATTATTTCGGTTCCTTAAAAGTGACATCTCTCCTTGTCATTCATCCTTTTCTCTAACCCAGTCCTGCAGCACAGAAACTCAAAATAGCTGAAGGTCCAAATCAAGGAAGGGGTTTAGGTGAAGACAAGAAGGAGGGTGAGATAGCCAAAGACCACCACGGACCTCCAGGAAGTCGACTTCTGCTTGACACTGATTGTGAATAGTGAAGTTATCAGAAATTATGCATCTAACTTCGGACCTAACTGAAACTTCACTTGGGACAAGGGGCCCTAGTAGACAAGTTAAAACATTTTTTACATATTTGGGATATTAATAATCCAATCAGGCTTGCAAGTATCCAATCAAGTTTGATTGGATTTTTATTCTCTTTATGACACAAGTAGATTCTTGTAAATGTTCTATGGACTTTCGATGGCAGTTCTATCTTACTGTAGCCTAAAAACCAACAAACACCTGGCCCAGTGCTGGACACATGGCAGACAATCAATATGTACGCAGTAATGAACTGTCAACCTCCTGGTCACTGTGGGCACCTACTTTGTCACCATCTCTTTCTAATTTAAAGGTTAAGTGAATTGGCTGTGCTATGGCTTGTGAAGATAAACTACAAAATGTCAGTGACTGTGCCCCTAGGTCTGCTCCTTGTCCCCCGGGGCAGAGCAGAACCCCTGTTCCCCAGCGTTCATGTCCACTTAGTTTCAGTTGTGCCTCAGTTTCCCCACCAGCAAAACAAGATCAGCTGGGCCTTGCCTTCCAGCTACTTGGCAAGTTGTTTCAAGACTCTCTGATTTCGAGGCACTCAAGAAAAATCATCCAAGGGAATTCTTCGCTTTTGTTTGTAATGCAGCAGTCTGTTCCTCCTGCACTTGCGAGAAAACAGAATTGTATCTTTAAACATCCCTGAAACCTAGGGAATTACATCCCCCAAGGGCTAAAACTCCTTAAACTAGGAACATCGTGTCAATAAGGGTCAAAACAAAGCTGCAGGGGTTGGGGCATAGGGGAATGCGATTAGATGTTAACGGTATCAAAGAACTAGTCACATTTTTACACAGAATTCTCTCACACACATAGAAGATGTCAAAAACATAACCTTTCTCTTTTCTACTCCCCCCTTAATGCCACGCCAGCCTTAACAAAAAAAGAAACATAAAAAATACACCCCATTTCAAACAATCGTGGAAGATGGACTCCCCCTCTCCACAACTGTGCTGGAATAAGTTATTTGTCTATTTCTGGAATCTTAAACTTCAACAAACAAAAGAACCTCTGAGTTTTGAGCTAAAATATGCTGTATTGGAGGTAGGTGCAAAAACATTCAGACCACTAACGGCTGATCCAGAACACGTTTATGACTCACAGATGTTGATTTACTGGTTTAAATGTAAGATTTAAAAAAAAAAAAAAAAAAAAAAGAAAGAAAGAAAAAAAAAAGGTCCTCAACAACCTGTCTGAGTTGCGTTTGTGGTTGTTTTTCTCTGAGAAAAGGCAACAGTCCCCATCACACACAGGGACCTAGAAACAGGCGTCTAAAGCTTAACTCTAAAGCAAGTGGTTTCTATGTGATAAGTTGAGTCATTAAAAAAGCACACCGGGGCAGAAAAAGGCCTGGGGCTTCGATATCTACCATTATCAAGTAGCAATAAAATGGCAAATTGGAGATGGAAAGGAAAATGAAAATAACTCTCCTAATTAAACTCTGATGCCAGAAGGCCTGAGGGTCAGTTCAAGAACCCCAGCCGCAGGCTCAGGACTGCTCTGCTGCAGGCTGGCTCTGTGACCTCAGTGAAGCCACTTAACCTTTCTGTGTCACAACCTCCTCTCTGTTTCATGGAATAAAATCACCCCTGGCTCTCCCTACCGTGTAATACAGGCTCATTAGCTATTGTTTAGAAGGTACAATAAACAATGGGCGATAAGAAGTGCAGTAGTTGGGGGAGGGGGGTGCGGGAGTTGGGCAGGAGGTGGGGGCGGGGTGCAGGGAGGGGTAGGACTTAGGGGCTGGTAGGCCCCCGGGGGTGGGGGGGGGGGAAGCTTCCACAATAAAACAAAGAGAAGAGTGAGCAGTGGAGGCTCTGGAGTAGGACTCCGGTTCAAACTCCAGCTCTGCCAACCAGCCAGCTGAATTACTACTCCTAAATCACTAACCTGAAAGCCTCAACTCCGCCACATTTAAGGTAGAGGCCATAATAGCGCCCACCCTTAAGGTTGTTTGGAGGATTAAATGAGATGACACATGCAAAGCCCTTCGCACAGTGTCTGTCTAGGTCACAAGACGTGCTCAGTGAAAGTTACATATTGTTACTGGTGTTCGTTTCCAGTATGAGGAAGAATAGCCAAGAAATCATGCTGAACCTCGATGACCATCCCCTTTACCGAGTAACTCGGATCCTCTCTTCACCTGAACTGTCCTCGGGGGAGAGATAGGGCGAGCGATCGTGTGTAATTGAAAAAAATCTCTCCAGACCCCTTCTCCTCAATTCCTGATCTGGGAACCTGCCCAGCTTTGGCCTCATTGGAGACATTCCAGCACTACCTGATTAGAAGAAAAAACCACAGATCTGTATTTGTTTTAAGAGTATAGGAAAACGGTAGTTCAAATGCAGGAGGAAGATCGTGTTTGTGGCGCCTCTGTGGACACAAAATCTTAGGTCCTGGCTTCATCACATGTCGGAGCTAGGTGGGAGGTTCTCAGAGACGGTCAAGTCCAGCCCTCCTGCTCCTACCAGGGGTAAAACATGAGTTTGAGAGAAGAGGTCATTCTGCCCGAGGCCACATGGCCTGAAAACGACAAAGGCAGTCCAGGATCCCGACTGCACTTCTGTCTGTGGCCTCTCCTTGGGTTTACAGATACCACGCTGGCAGAAGCCACTGCCATTCAGCGTAGTCTGTTACCGGGCACTCTGGAGACACAAAGCAGGATCCCACGTACACAGGCACAGATGGATGATGATCCGACTCCATTGCTAGAAACCTGACAGTGTTCTCCGCACCCGCTGTGTCGTCTTTGGGCAAGCCTAGCGCAGGATAACCGCACTAGCGCTCCCTGCGGGAGACAGCTTGGCATGGGCAGTAGGAAGGAAAAGGGTCTGGGTTGGCTCTATTGCTGTCTGCAGTTTCTTTAGACTGTAATTAAGAACCATTCAGCTGCATCTGCAGCCCCAACAATGCGGGATGGATTGGCCCCATCCGTAGACCAAGCGACATTACAAAAGCCACCAGTTTAGACATCACGTATTCCTGTAGCAGCAAATCAGGCTCTGCTCATGCAGAAAGAGGTGAAGAGCTGCCCATCAAGGCTCCAGGGTTCTGAGGCTTCCTCCACACCCAGACTGACCCTGTTTCCTGGGATTGTTGCTCCCTCCTGGGCCTGGATAATGCAGAACGAAGGCTACCCTAGGAGCCTTTGGGGATCGTGTAATTTGGATTCCCACTTAAATTGTCCTAAATTGGCCTCTTGAGGAGGTAGAGGGAGGAGAGCATTAGCACAGGTGGCAGGAGAACCAGTGTTCTTTAATAACATGCAGAAGCACAGAACCAGGCTCCTAGCGAGGAGCTCCGCGCCCCAGGAGAACGGAATCCCAGCCCCCTCCCGAGGCTGCAGGTGGTTTCATCTGGAGGAAGGCTAAGGCCTTCCTCTGATCTCCCCCTGCTTTTCTCTTGGGTTACAAAGACAACAGCAGACTTCAAAACAGATGTTCTCTGCAGTTGTGGTCTGAATCTTAAATTAAGATAATATCATTGTGGAATCTTCCCCTTTCCCCCCCCCTCCCCTGCCTTCCATTTTAAAATGCCAAGACAATTGCCCCCAAAAGACTACCAGTTACCACCCCAGAGATGAAGGAGCAGAGATAGGGTGGAAAAACCTCTCCATCCTGTTCTTGATGTCGTAAGGCAGGCAGAGGAAGCAGATAGCACCAGAAGAAGAAACAGTCCTGACGGGAAAAAGGAAAATGGTATGGGAGGAAGCGCTAGGAAGGAATCTTCTCAGAGAACAGAGAAAGGATAAGTTGGGGTCGGGGGCAGGCATGAGGAGGTACAGTGACAGTTGTTCTGTGTTCTGGTCACTTGAGGACTGAAAGCCCCAAGATCCCAAAATGAAATGAAGGCCCAGTAACATGTCCCAGTATTGTCACAGAGTCCATTTACTTGTCCCGCATGGCTGACAGTCATAGAATGACAAAACAAATCAATAGGAGGTTCTCAAGCTGGAAGAGTTGCAAAGGATACAGAATGGGATCAAGGGGAGAGGATCTCAGGAGGAGGTCACAGAAGATGCAAGGGAAGGTCAAGCTGAAAATCGACACCAAACACAGACTTTCCCCCTCGTGGATGTGGATGTGCTATATGCAAAGAATTTCCCTCCTGGTCCCCACGAGGTGCTCCTCGTGCTCAGCAGCCGGTGCAAACACCGAGTGAATATTTGAATGTGCACATCCACCTCCCCCTCTACCTAAAGGCAGCAACCAGTTAGTTTCAGTATCATAACTTCCGGTGC
Organism: Panthera uncia; assembly: GCF_023721935.1. Taxonomy (NCBI): domain Eukaryota; kingdom Metazoa; phylum Chordata; class Mammalia; order Carnivora; family Felidae; genus Panthera; species Panthera uncia. Next base: position 86,582,275 of record NC_064808.1, on the reverse strand, counting down.
CCAGCTCAGGACGGGAGGAGCTTACTAAACTACACTGATTATTTCACTGATGAACAGGTGACTTCCCAACATTCCACAAATGGATCTTGAACTCAGACATCAGTCTTTGATTTCATTTCACTGACTTGCTCGTTTGTTTGTTCAGTTTTGTCGAATGCGAGACTCAAAGTTGCCCCAAAATGTAAGACTTAAAGACCTAGCCACGTGACTCTTTTCCAACGGAAAAGGTCTTCATGAAGTTTGATTCTGTTCCTGTCATCTCCCACCTCCTTTAAAGGAAAATGTTGCTTAAGGTCCGCATATTCTTTTTATTTCTCATCTGAGCCTTTTGGGGATAGTTGTTTGTGAAAAGATGGCACTTGGCTTCCCACAAAGCCAACCGGTTGCTTTGTCGTAAGTCTGAACGTTTATACAATATATGGTCCATAGTCTCACTCGGCTGCCCAGAGGTAGTTCTTTAGGGAGTTCTGGACTTCAAGCTGAATCGAATTTTATTTCACTGATTGTCATGAAGGTACGATATATAATCGCTACATCCATTATTTGTAAGAGACAAGAGAATGCATGCGATGGGCCTCATTTTCTCCATCTTCATTAGGAAGAATGGACCATCAGATGCTTGTAGGGAGGCCAGTACCTGTTACCAATCTCCTTTACCTTCTCAAATTTGCTCGAACTGGTCAGGTTCCCCGAAGCACTACATTTGTAAACATCCTTTGGCCTTCCTGTAGGCATCCCCCCAGAGTGACAGGTGATGGGAATGGGGAAGGCAGAGGCTAACTGAGCCACCAGCACCTAACAGATGGCACAAGAAAACACACTAAAAAACCCTAACCCCTCTTGCTGGCTGGACTGTGACAGACTACCACTCTCTGTACTTAGTTATGTCTGCTAACGGATAATGGAAGTGTCGCAACAGAAAAGCAGGCTGATCTTAAACCATAGAAACCAAGGAAATAACCGGTGTGGTTAAGGTCCACCTTTACCACCAAGCTGTGGTGAGGATCATAAACCACACATTATTTTATACCACTTCATCCAGACCTCGGTCCATACAGCAGGCCCAAGAAAAAAAAATGGAACCTGTCACACTGAGAACATCTTACTAGCTAATAACAATAACATCCTTTGGGTACCACCATCGTGGGCATCTACAAACATCTGACTCAGGAATGTATCCCTATCTTACCTTTAGCATCCTTCACTGAACATTATCGTGTCAGAATGAATTACCACAAATGCCACCTTTGCCGCTGCTGAATCGTGCAATGCAGAGGATTTTTTAAATTCCCTTGCAGTTTCGGATGTCCCTTGGTATGTGCACTGCCCTGAAAAATGGGCACAGGGTCCCAGTTTCGCACACATTCAGGACCGTAGACCCATGAAAACAACACCAGGGTGTCCTGCGTAATTACTCATTTTTAGAACCCAGTACCCAACGTGCCACTGATAGAAAGTCAACAGTTGAAACAACCTCAGGAAGGGATATGTCAACTTTCTGGGATTAGAGCTCACATGTAGTTCTCTGTTCTTAAGAGCCAAGGAGAGATGGAGCCTTCCTTCATTTGCAGGAAGCCAGCTGTGTTCGCTCGGCATCTTACATCACCTCACGTGAAGGAGTCAGAATGTGGTGGATGGTCCCGGCGGTGACGCATGAGGTGGAACAGACCCCAGCTCACATCTCATCTATCTGGATTGGCTTCTATACAATAAAAACCTTTCTTCCTTGGAGTTAGCGGAGAGGAGGGAAGCAAATCTGACATGTGTGACATGCAAGAAGGCGCCATTTAATCAGTCAGGCCTGTGAAGCACTTTCAAGCGTCCAGGGCTTGAAATGATAGGTAATGATAGGTAATGTGGAGAATGAAGAAAGTAGAAAATAGAGAAGTTACTTCTTAATGGGAATGTATTTCATCAGACTGATCAGAAACACGTGTTTTCCCCAGACTGGGAAACCATCTTGAAAGACTTCATCACAAAAAGGCCTTGGGTGGGAAGGGCCACTAGAGACCTACTGGGGAGGGGAGGAGGGAGGTGCAGCTGGGCAGGGAGCTGGCTGCAGACTGTGGGAGAAAGAATAAACAGCAGGCAGCTCTCTTGTGGCAGGTTCCCCGGAGAGATCCCTTTCCAGGAATTAAAAATTCTAAATAATGTTGAGAATCGTCAAATATCAAAAAGATTACGGACTTTTCTTTCAGGGCATTCCAAAGCAGTGAGAGAGACCAGACGGCTGGCAACGGCCTTTCCCGCGTCCATACACACTCTTCCTTTTCAGTGAGCTAACACTGTCTCTCGTGGAGAGTATTTTGGTAATTGGAACGAATGGAACTGAGGTGCAGAGGTAAAGAGACGATTCCAAACAAGTGTTCCTGCTTCGAAATAGCCCATACGAAGACCTGAAGCTTCTTGTCGGGTTGACTATCAGGCTTTGATTTCTTAACTTCACAGAAGGCTCTTAAGCTCTCAAATAACTGAGGAGGCAATGTAATAGTGTGGTTAAGAGCCCAGATGTGGTGGTAGCTGGACAAAAGTTTGAGTTCCTGTTTGGCCACCCTCCAGCTGTCAGTCCTTTGGCCTCAGAAAGCCTCAGTTTCTTCATCTATAATGGAGGTGATCATCATGCCCCACTCGCAGAGTTGAACTAAATATGGAAGGAACTTGTGTCGAGTAATTTGCCCTGTGTCTGATGCAGAAAGAGCACTCGACAACACTTTGCCCCTATTTTCAATATGAAAAGTCAGAATTATGACTTTGGAGTTAGTGAGCATACCGTTTTCATAGAAGTTAATCCAAGCTGTGGTGCACAGCATTTCCACGACAAGCTTAGGATATGGTGGTCCCGCTTGCTGCGTGCCATTAAATCATGAGATAATAATAAAGATAATTTTAGGTCTGGGTACGTAAACCACACGAAGTCTGACACCATCCTCTTGGACGAAAGGGGATTGATGCCCATTACGTAGACGTGACGTACGGTTATGGAAGCTGTTGTCACATGTTCACAGCTATGTTACACATTAGCAGCAAAGAGAAATATTCAGCCCCTGGGATTCCTTCCAATATCGGGTCGTCCCCACTCGGGGTTGCAGGTCTGATACCCACTTGTACAGCCAGAGCACGATAAGACCATAAGCAAAGAGCTTTGCCATTTGGCTCTCAAGCTGGCCAGTGACTTGGCAGAACCTTCCACACTGTCTAATATATACCCCTTACCATACCGTTTAAGACATTGCTTGACCCGGTCCCTGTCGGGCAGTACGCCATTGCATTCACTTTGCAGAAGTCTTTTCGTATGTTACCCATTCTACATTTCTCTTGGCTCACTCTTTTTCTGAGTTTTCTACCCCCTGAACTTGGGCTGGAAATTTGAACCTCAAACTACCCGTGGCGCCATACGCGTGCATTTTAGTTACAGAATTCTGGACCCGTGTTGCACTTCTCCAAGCTTAGACGTGCCACCCAGAATTCAGAAGGGTTTTATTTGCTGGCATCGCCAACCTGCGCTGACCAGTTGCCCGAAAGAACCGTAGGGAAAGGTATTTCACACCGCCCCTCCTGTCGCCCATCGGAACCCTCATTGCTCTGCGTTGCCCAATAGCCACACAGAGTTTGTTATTTCGGGGGCACCAGCTATCATTTGTATTCTGGCACCACCAGTGTTTGGCACCTAGCCATCAAGGCTGGCACATTAGAACACACAGAGTGTTCTCACTAGCTGCCTGCTCCGTTCTGGCCAGATGAATGCCATATCATTGGAAAAGTGGACTGAACTGGTTTTCTGGGGGTGTTTGGTTAAGTCACCCCACCTCAGCTCCAACTTGATTAAAGTGTAGCTTTGCCCTTTCCAACGTGCCCTTTCCAACCATGGCAAATAAATGATGGGGAAATACTCCAACATGCACATGGCTGCGTCCTGTCGTTCTTTTTTTTTTTTTTTTTTTTTCCTAGTGACTTTGGGGAGGTTTGGGCACTGGTCCTGCGGGCACAATACTGTTCTTGTTCTTCTTTTCTCTACAGAGCAGCCTTGAATAGCTCTGTCTAAAATTATAAGCAGGGGCAGCCCTAGGCTCCAAGAGATCAGAGCCCTCATGCTGGGTCTGAACAAAGACCTTGCTTTTCCCCAACAATTAGCCCTGTAAAAAAGGACATCTATCTCCCTCTATTAAAGCCACCACGTGCCTTCAAGTCAGCCCATTGTAAAGCTAATTAAATAACACGCCTCTCTCCCCATGCAGGTCTCCTGATTAGCTTTCCTCTGTCCAAAACCTCTGCAAGGCGCCTGGAGATAGACGCCAACGTACCACTCCTAAGATTCCCCCTTGGAAAAGCCACCTTATCCGTATTGTCGACTCTGTTCATGGCCCACATTCATCCAGAGCTCAGACTTAAGTCACCTCCAGCTTAGAGGAATGGGTAAAATTGATTGTTACCTGTTGTTATTATTTGCTAGTATTATTTAACATTATTTATAAATGAATAAACAAACAAATACATGAATGATTTGGGAAGGCAACATTTGTGTCCCAAGGTAAAATCTTCGGTGGGAACCCACCCACGTGGGACTGAAAGCGCTGCCCACCCCCCACCCCCCCCTACCATCCCACCCCCTGGAATGGAGTGAGTGTGAAGAACTTTCAACAAAGGTCTCAGAGCCTGGGGAAGACATGGCCAAAAGGGACCACGGGGCAGTTCTCCACCACGGAAGTAGGCAGACGTGTGTGACAGATGAAGCACAAGGTTTTCGAAAAGGTATTAGAGAGGAAAGCGGAAATAAGGAGAGATTTCAACCAAAATGGTTTTTAAAAAAAAAAATTTTTTTTAAATGTTTATTTTTATTTTTGAGACGGAGACAGAGCGTGAGCAGGGGTGGGGGACCAGAGAGAGAGAGAGAGAGAGAGACGGAGACACAGAATCCGAAGCAAGCTCCAGGCTCTGAGCTGTCAGCAACAGAGCCCAACGCACGGCTCGAACTCACACACCATGAGAGATCATGACCTGAGCCGAAGCCGGACGCTCAACCGACTGAGCCACCCGGGTGCCCTTCAACCAAAATGTTTTAAACATGATGTAGAAATAATAAACTCCTTCAAAGTCTCCTTACTGCTAACCAGATAAAATCCAAGCACCGCCCAAGAGGCCAAAATTGGCCCCTGCCCACCTTCCAACCACGCTTCACCTTCTTTCTCTCAGAGGGACGCTGCTCTCCAGTGCACCTGCGCTGGTTGGAATCCCTTGAACACACCCAAGTGCTTCACCCTTTTGTGCATTTCTGCAGGCCTGGCCCTTTCTGGAAAGCCCTGGTCCACCTGTCCCACCCATCTGTCAAGACAGAGCAGCAAACATACCACCCCTGTGAAGGTTTCCCTGGGCCTTCAGGATAAAATCCGACACTTCCTCCTCTGCTCTCTCACTGCGAAATGCCTCTGAGTCAGCACACACAGGCTTCTGACTGAGCACATTCAACCTTCCCGAAAATACACCTCAGCCCTTGGAGGGTAGGAACCATATTCTATTTCACATGTTAATTTCCAGCAGAAAACACAGCGACTTGGACATAGGGACATCCTAAATGCTTAATAAATGTGAAAGAATAAAAAACCTGAATGAGTGAGTGAATGGAATAATGAGTAAGTGGGTAAATGAATAAAACAACCATTTGACATTAAATGTGATCTGAGAGGGTAGAATTGGGCACAGCTTCACTGTGCCTGGCACTGTGTGCTTGAAAAGGGGCGCTGTTGTTTTATGACATGGTTCCCTCTCTCCTAAATGGTCCGACCTGACACACATGCATACACATGCACATACTTTTCAGATACAATTTTTTAAAATAATAAAGTGGAGAAAGACCAGGCAAGCCATTTTCTAAATCTGCTTCAAAGTTCTACAGCTCAACTTTTCAAACCCACTCTAGTCTTTGAGGTTCCCAGCTCATTTGTTCACTGGACCATATAAATCTTCCTTCCCAAGTGTTTTTAAGACTCACCAATCTTCTTGGGCATCTTATGCCAATGAGTGGATGCCTAAATTACAAAGTAATCCCATATACAATTTAAGTTGCACATGAAATACTAATGGGCTTCCAAATTAGCAGAAAAAAAAAGAAAAAGAAAAAAAAATTAAAGCATGTGGCAAAAGAGATTTTGAAATCTGCCAACTTCCCCAACATTAAAAAAACAGCCAAAGTCATGGAATGATTCCCATCTTTAAACCATAAAGCCTTGGGGCTCCCGGCTGGCTCAGTTGGTGGAGCATGTGACTCTTGACCTCAGTCAGGGTCATGTGTTCAATCCCCACGTTGAATGCAGAGCTGACTTTAAAAAATTAAACAAATAAACAAACACGCAAATGTAAAGCCCCATAGCAAAACTCACCACCGGATGATTTGTCCCTAAAGTCACAGCTGAACATGATGACTTGGGTTTGGTTCTTTCCTTGTTACATTGCCACCACAATCTCGATTTTTAAAAAGATGTTTTTCTAATATTTGAGGGTGCCTTCCATAGAGAGAGAAATCAAGGCATAAAGACACAGGGGAAGAGGGACACCTGGGTGGCTCAGTCGGTTAAGCATCCGACTTCAGCTCAGGTCATGATCCCGTGGTCCACCAGTTCAAACCCCGCGTCGGGCTCTGTGCTGACAGCTCAGAGCCTGGAACCTGCTTCAGATTCTGTGTCTCCCTCTCTCTCTGCCCCTCCCCCCTCGCGGTCTGTCTCTCTGTCCCAAAAAATGAAGACACATTTAAAAATTGAAAAAGAAAAAACAACAGACACAGAGGAAGATTCCACGATCCTACGGAAGCAATAAGTGACCATTTCAGCAAAAGAATTTATAACATCCAACCTGAAACTAAGGGAGAAAACACCATCATTCATTTGACAGTCACTTTATTCTGGCAAACTTCCTACTTGCTAAAGTGGAATGTCCACTTTATAATGATCATAACGGATTGAAAGCCATAAAATTAGATTCTGGCTGGCAATAAGCTCTTTATTACTTGCCTTTGCCACAGTGTGCCCCCATTCTCAGATCCTGCCTTAAGGAAGACGCATCCAAGACCTCTAAGGTATGTAAAAATAGGATAATAAATGAAGAAAAATAGGCCTGCATTTCTACATGGATCTGTCTCCTCAAGATACAGCTTAGTGTGAATACAAAGCAGCCATTGAGCATTGAGCGTGTAAAAATCACACCTGTTAATTTATCAAGAACAGATCAAATAAGCTCCATGGCAGGAATAAACTATTACAATGAAAATAAATAGAAAACATGGTACCAAGAGAAGAATGATTGGAAATGAATGTAAGTGGGAATGCCACCGTATTAATCAAAGAGAAATACCAAATGCATATAATCAATGCACTTTAAGCAAAGAGTAGGAACACAAGGTAAGAACTATGTTTGTAGATGTGAGTACTGTCACAGAGATAATGGGTACAAGGATTAAGGACATTGGGTAAGCACAATATTATTAAGGTCCTGGAAAATAGCATACTTTACGTGGGATAGAAATGGCTGCTTTCTAAATCCAATTGAGGTTTTTCAGCAATATTCAAAGCCATAAAATAGACAAATCAAGACACACAAGAACCTTCTCATTAGGAGGAGGAAGAGCTCAGAATTGATGGTATATTACAGCCGTGTTGATAGTTCATGTCAATACATTCCAGTTAGCAGGTTATTTGAGCAATGACTTCAGAGTAAGCTGGCCATGTATCTCTGCAAATGGGAGCCCTTAGGAGGGCAATCAGGAGACATCCATTTCACACTACCTTCCTAGAATTTGGGTCATTTTCAATCCTTTATGTGCCAAACCTCAGGACTGAATATGAGTAAGCATGGTGCCTTTCCTCTGATTAAAGGAACAGCAACGCTTTCCCTGGTCTGGCCTAGAAGGTCACAAACACTTCCACCAACATCGTGTCCCAGCACCTCCTAGATATATCTAGGAAGAGGGTACGCATCCCAGGGCTGGCACATCCCAGCCCTCAGCATGCCAGTGTCTGTCCAGTCACTCAACTCTGATCTACGAGAGCTGTGCAACATACTGAAGACACACATTTGCTCAACTCTTTGAAATTATTCATATGTCCCACTTGGCTCTTACCTACCACTCAGAGACCTTTAAATGCCATTTTTTCCCCACCAAGTCTTTTGTCTCCTTTGTTGGATTTCTTATTAGACCCTTTATCACTTATGTACTATAAACCATCTGAGTCATTATTTTCCCACCAAGAAAGTGTGAGGGGGAGAAGGAGGGAAGGCGTGGTGTGGTGGAGAATATATTATCATTGCATTAATTCCCAGCCATCTTCACTCAAAATAGAAATAAGCAGAGCTGTCATTGGGAGGTGGATAGAGTAGGATCCCAAGTGATGCATCTGGCTGAGCTCACGGATGAACCAGAGGAAGAATGAAATAAGGGCTGGGATTAAGGGAAAGGGGAGGAAGGACTCCGCTCCCTTCCCATGGGAACTAAGAGGCAAGGGAAACTGACATGGAGTAAACTCCTGCACTCAGAACACTCAACATCGGCCGTGCATCTCACAGCTGCAGCAGGAAAATGTTGGGAAGCATTAGAAGTAAGAGCAGCTGGTCACAAACACATATTTCTAATTGTCTTTTTTCTATTTATATATGTATATTGGGATTTTACAATAACGTGTTCCAATAGTGATTTCAGGACAAGTAAGACATTCATTACAAATGCACACACAATACGTTCTGGGAAATGTTCCGTCCTTCTAAAGTTACATACCCCCATTCTTCACCAAAGGCCAAGTGAGCACCCGAAAGAAGCAAGAGAGAGGAAAGAAACGGGAAGAGAACTTGGGGGATTGATTTCAGAGGTGACATTTATTGACACCTCTAACAAGAGGCAGTTCGGCTTCCCTTAGATGCACAATGTTTATCCCTTCAAGATGCCCAAATCGAATGTATTAATTTTACTAAAAGTCTTCTTTATGGCCACCTCTTACAGACTCAGGATATTTTCAAAACAACTGTGAGTGACTTTCTTTGAAATCTATCAAAGGTAAGACCCTCAAAAACATAAATAAATAAGTAAGTAAATAAATAAATAAATATCAGTATTGATGTCCTGGGCAAACAAACATGCATTAAATGATATTTACACAATTAATTCCTAAAATGAATTAATAAAATTTTCTTAGAAAAACCTGCTGTTGTTTTTTTTTTTCTTCTTGGAGTTAGAGAAATTCTTGGAGTTTGATTGATTGATTTATCCACCCTTTGCCTTATTGAATCCTCTTAACATCCCCCACAATGTTAAAAACATTGCATCAAAAAGGACAAAAAGAAATACACTGAAGTAACTTAAAAATCAAATACTGCTTGTTTTGGGCTCCAGGGTGGCTCAGCCCGTTAAGCATCCGACTTGGGCTCAGGTCATGATCTCATGGTTTGTGACTTTGAGCCCCACGTGGGGCTCTCTGCTCAGTGCAGAGCGCACTTCAGATCCTCTGTCTCCCTCTCTCTCTCTCTCTGCCCTTCCCCTGCTGGTGCACACCCTCTCTCTTTCTCAAAGCAAAATGTTTATTTATCAAAAATAAATAACCATTACGAAAATACTGTTTGTTTTGGCTTAATTGTAATACAAGAGGTAAGAGGAAAGTGCTATGTTCCCATTCAGAGGTGAGGCAATTAATATCCATTTAGCATAACGAGATTTTTAGATTTGCATTCTTCATAAATGGTATGCACAGTGGCTGCTTTCTGCTGCCTTTTCCTGGTGACTATCATTCATGGAACCTACCCAAGGTCCAGCACCCGGTTTAATACGAGGCTAATAGGAGCTCAAATTTGGGGTCTACAACTTCTAACAGTGCAACTTTATGTTCAGCTACAAACTTTATGAAGCTCAGCTCCCTCCTTGATAAAATGGACTTAATAATAACTTACAGGATTTTTTGGTTAAGATTTAAATAAGATAATATACATAATATCTATTGAACCAGTGTCTGGTTCAAAATAAACAATAATTTTTTTTCAGGTTCCAAAATTTAAAAATTACACTCCAAAACAGACTGAGAACTCAGGTATCCTCAACCCTCTAAGTCTACTCTCCATCAAAAAATACTTATCACAGCAAGCAATGTTGAAAAAGCACTTAATACAAATGAATATCTAGGCCATAGATTAAGAAATACATAGGTGGCTTATGGATTTAAAAATACGTGTTTATTAACTGTGCCAGGACAATAGGATGAGAAAAAATCTTTACTTATTTACTTAAGTAAACTCTGTGCCCCACCTGGGCTCAAATTCCCATTCCCAAGATCAAGAGTCACCTGCTCTATGAACTGAGGCAGCTAGGCACCCCAAAATAAGAAAAATCTTTTAAGAAATAGTGCTGGGACAATGAGCTATACATATGCAAAAGAAAGAAATTGGACCCCTTTCTTTACATTATGCACAAAAGTAGCTCAAAGTAGATCATAGACCTAAATGTAATAACTAAAACTATAAAGCTCTTACAAGAAAACATAGGAGTAAATCTTCACAACCTCGAGAAACAAAAGAAAAAAATAGATATATCGGCCTATCATAATGAAAAGTGTTTGTGCTGCAAACTACAACATCTGAAAAGTAACAGACAACCCATGTTAAGGGAGAAAATATTTGCAACATATATAACTGATAAAGAACTTGTATTCAGACGATATAGAACTCTTATAACTCAGTAGTTAAAAGACAACCCAATTTAAAAAAAATTGGCCAAGTTTTAAACAGACATTTCTCCAAATACAAATGGCCAATAAGAAGGTGAAAAAATGTTCAAGATCATTAATCATTAAGAAACTCAAATCAGGACACCTGGGAGGCCCAGTCGGTTAAACGTCCGACTTTGGCTCAGGTCATGATCTCTTGGTTCGTGGGTTCGAGCCCCACATCCGGCTCTGTGCTGACAGCTCAGAGCCTGGAACCTGCTTCAGATTCTGTGTGTGTGTCTCTCTCTGTCCCTCCCCTACTTGTGTGTGCGCTCTCCCTCTCTCTCTCTCTCTCTCTCTCTCTCTCTCTCTCTCTCTCCCTCTCTCAAAAATAAACATTAAAAATATTTTAAAGAAAATCAAATCAAAACCACAACAAGGTACTATTTCACATTCGCTAGGACAGCTATCAGAAAAACAGACAAGAACAAGTGTCAGAGAGGCTACCTAGAAATTGACACCCTTGTACTTTGCTGGTGGGAATGTAAAATGTTGCAGCCACCTTAGAACATGGTTTGTCAGTTCCATGAGAGTTACCATACAAGCCAGCAATTCCACTCCTACCTATAAACCCAAGAGCAATGGAAACATACCTTGGCACAAAAATATATGCATGAATGTTCATAGCTGCATTGTTTATAACAGACATAAAGTGAAGACAACTTAACTGTCTATCAAATGATGGGTAAATAAAATGTAGCATATCCATATAATGGAAAACTCTGCAGTGACGAAAAAGAATCAAGTACTAATAAATGCTACAACATGGATAACTCTTGAAAGGAGTCAAAGAAGCCAGTCACAAAAGGCCACATATTGTAAGACTGCCTTTACAAGAGAAGGCCAGAATGGGCAAAGTTCTAGACAAAAGTTGCACCACTAGTGCAGAAGGGTGGGAGGGATGAGGAGAATGTGACTGACTGCTAATGGGTATGGGATTTCCTTTAGGAGAAACAAAAATGTTCTAGAATTAAATTGTGGGGAATGTATTTTAAAACCTTAAATTGTTTTTTTTTTTTTAATGGGTGAATTGCATAGTGTATGAATTATATCCCAATAAAGTTCATCTCAAAACTTTCTAAAAAAACAAACAAAAAAAAACCTCTGCTTTTCCAGAGGTGAAGTCAAGACAAATAAAAGAGAAAAAGAATTTCCTATCATCCAGTAAAGCCTGCCCAGTGGAGTCAATGAACATCATCTCAAGACCATTTGCTTAGCCAAAGTTCAGTGGAAAAACATCTAACATTTCCATGACCTTCTTTTCTAAACTTCCTAAGTGGCTCAGAGAGAGGCTGCCCGGGGAAACTCCAAATGGAACCTAAAAATATTATCTCCTGGCTTTATAAACATCAGGAACGCTAATGAAGTGAGGAGCAGCAGACCTAACGAATGGAACATTTCATTCAGGTTGGGAGGCCCGAGCAGAGTCTAAACTCATCTCCGAAGGCGGTCAGGAAGGCCCAGATCAGGGCCAGGGAGGTGAAAATCAACACAGGGTGAAGAAGGAAAGAATAACAGTGAGGGAGGATACATAAAGCAGAGCAAGAGTGGCCACTATTCTAAACATCAGTAAAACAACCCCCGTTCACATCAAACTGTCCATCCTCATTCCGCTGACCAAGTTTGGACAAGTGAGTGCTGTTCAACGCAAACACACTGTTTCTTCACTTTCACGTCACTTGCAAAGAGGCCACAGGAGGAACCAGGTCACCTTGGTGTCTCCTCACTCTGGTATACAGCAAGAATATTCTCCTTAGAATTCCCACACTCCCGGCGCTCCTTTGACTGCCCAGCGTGGTCACGTCTGTCTTAGCCTCCCATCAAGGTTATGCTGATGCTCCTTGAGCATAAGTGTACCACCCTACTTTGTGTGCCCAATACCTCATGCAGAATAAGGGCTTGGCAAATATGTGTTGATTGATAGAGACAGAATAAAAGTTCTCTAATGTAACCAAGACCCTAAACCGCTCAAAAACCTTGAATTACCTCTGGTCCAATTGAGGACCAAGATGCCAACCACCCCACCAGGAGCTATGATGAGCTTGGACAACCAGGATACAGACATTCATCACATCCTCTGCTCTATGGTAGGTACTGGGGCTAAGCACTGAGGAGATGGAAATAAATGGTAAATTCCCTCGGCCTTACAGGGAGAGACACTGAATACAAAGAGCCTTATGGAACAATCTTTGGATTTTGTCTGAAAGGCTTGGGGGGTTATTTGTTTGTTTGTTTTGTTTTGTTTTTTTAATTTAGTAACTTCTTAACTGATTTTAAAATCCTGGGTAGTTTTCACGATCTTCCTGACAGAGGAATCTCATAACCCTGTTTTACTTATCCAACAGACCTTAACTGAGTGCCTGTGACAATTCAGGCACTCTACTAGGTACTAGGAACAGGACAAGGACAAAAGCCTACACTCAAGGTGCATATAGACTAACAGGAAAGGCAAAAACCAGTGATCGCAATACAGTCGGGTAATCTCTACAATTCAGGTACTCACCACCGTTGGGGGAATGCAACCGGGGCCTGAACTAAGAGATTGACAATGATGACGATGATAATAATAATAATAACAATAATCCTTATAAATTTAGAAGATAAGATTGACAGGACTTGTACCCAACTTAATATTAGGATATAGTGGTCATCAGCTGTTTTGGTATCCCTATAGTTTTCCCCTCTTCTTCCGGTACAGGACCCCTCCCACTTCCCTTCTAGAAAACACAAGACAGGAGCTAAGAGAGAAGGAGGAGAAGGAGAAAGAAAGAGAAAGAGGAGGGCAAAGGACTTGACAAGATCATTGATTCCATAGGGTTCCCCAGACTGGCTCTTCTGGACTTCTCAGTTCTGTAAATCAAGAAATTCCCTCTTAAATTTAAGCTAGTTGAGCCAGATTTCTGCCACGGGCAAACCAAAAGACCCTTAAACAACACAAGGGTCCCAGAAAGGAGGGTGTCAATAATAGCTAGTTTTCAAGGCTGGTGATTGGTAGATCACTTGGTCAGACAGGACGAAGGGTGCAGGTTAGGTTACAGAGGCAGGACAGAAAGCGATGAACTCAGGTGGATAACTGTGTGATATCCAGGTGAACTATTCATAGGAAAAAATATCCAGAGAATAGACTTTAACGGTAACCATTAACTTATGAAACCAAAGTGCCCTTTCCCCCGAAGTATTCTTTAACTGACACATCTTCTTTAAAGCGATGTATTATTTTTATAATAATTACTGCAAAGAAAATAAGCAGGGCATATATGCTCATGGCGAAATAGTAGCACACACCAGGAAGAGGGAAATGATTATGTGTTTTAAAGCAACCCAAACTGCACACAGCCTCGCTTGCTTTCCTCTTGCTTTTCACTTTGGTTAGAGGGAGGGAAGAATGATTAATTTCCATCTGCCCACCTGCCATAGATATTGGCAAATTGGGTAGCGTAAAGATTACGTAAGTGACTGATAGCAATGGGAAAAGATTCAGAATTACATTTCAAACCTTCTGCCCTTTGCCCCCAAATCTTATTCGGTGAGTTCTCCTAAGGGCATGCTTCGCTGCATCCCCTTTTTGCTTCACTCATTGAAGAAACTCTAAAAGATTATTCTCAAAGTCAATAGCTTTATTTTCATGCCTGACCTGCTCTTTCCCACTTGATTGCTTCCTAAAACATTCCCTTGAGGGGCGCCTGGGTGGCTCAGTCAGTTAAGCGTCTGACTTCAGCTAAGGTCATGATCTCACAGTCTGTGGGTTTGAGCCCCGCGTCGGGCTGTGTGCTGGCAGCTCAGAGCCTGGAACCTGCTTCGGATTCTGTGTCTCCCTTTCTCTCTCTGCCCCTCCCCCGCTCATGCTCTGTCTCTCTCGCTCTCAAAAATGAATAAATGTTTAAAAAAATTTTTAAAAAAAATCCCTTCAAGTTCCCTTAAAAGGTTTCAAAATTTTTGTCTTACATTATAGAAGTGGAAGGATAATAAAAAAATTACTCAACCTACTTCAGAAATAACCTGAAAGATATTTGAGAAGATAGGCAATTCACAAACTCCTGGAATAATGGATTTCAGAGTTAAATTTCACCATAGTTCATCTAAATCCCTGTTTTCCCATTTTTTCCCCATTTTTTCCCCTCAGTCTCCAGCGGATCTGAAGGGATCCTGGTAACTCCCTGATAATACTTTACAAAGAAGAGTGAAGTCCTCATAGTTTTTAATCTTAATTGATTTTATACTCAGTTCCAACTCACTGCTTACCTGAAGCCCGATTTCTATGAAAGGCAGTGAAAAATTTGAAGAGGAAAAGTAATTCAAGCAAGGGAAGAGGAGTGTTCCCTTGATATAGCACTTGATGGCACAGCACCAGTAAGGTTGAAAATGTCCTAATTGTGGAAACCACCCTAAGTGGTACAGGAAAGCAGTTTTCCTTATATATTTCACAACTTACAGTTTTCAGGTGCTCTCTGATGTAAAAACAGGTAGAGAGCAAAACCGGGGTTCCTTCAATTCCACTAAAACTTGTGAGAGCAGGAAGAAATTTTGAAAAGGCAGATGGAAAAGTGATTATTTACTAAATATACATATTATATATAACATATATAATATATTATATACAGAATTATATACTATATGTGGAATAGAATATATAATTATATATTATATATTTTCATATATTATATATTGTATATGGAATTTCCCTCCTCTGTAGCCCAGTCAGTAGGGCTGGGAGAGGCAGGCAGCCCCGGGGGAAATGTGGATAAATACACTGAGGCCAGAAGCCCCATCTCTGAGCCCCTCACCCCTGCCTGCTCCAAATTCTGCTTAGAGACATTTCCATTCCATTCTTTTCCAAGGCTCCCCCTCTCCCGTCTCCAGAGCAGCAGCCCCGAATCACATTGAGTTGAAAATAAAGAAATGCTTTTCCTAAAGAATTCGCACACAAATAATCTCATTACCCCAGCGCTTGGGTTTATACAGCAGACGTCTTCTGCCAGGGGGAAAAAAAAGCACTCTACGCTCACTCACACGGAACAGCTGCGAGGAGAAAAATGGTATTTAATTCATTGTGAAATATTCAACAATGGCTACACTGCACTTTTAAAAGCCTTTTGATAGTAAAACCCACAGAGAACAGCCCATCCTGTGTGCTGAAAAGCAGCTTCCCCACAATTAGTCCCTCTATTCAGAGGTCTGAGAAGTCTGTGTAAACTTCAGCACGTGCTGTGTTCACTGTGGATAGCTTCAAGGGTATAACCTTTCACAAACTTCTTAGGGTTTAGTCTTGCTCAGCGACTCTGTCTGCTCCAAACGCTAGTTGGTGGAGAAGGAGAAAGGGGGCGAAGGGAGTGTGATGCTTAGGTGACAGACCCTAAGTGAATGCCCAGCAGAGGAAAACACATTCTCCCAAGAGGGCTCGCAGATGACCGTGCTCCTTCGTGCCCAATGTCAGACTAAAAGGAACCAGAGAGTAGGTCCGGAAAGATAGGCTACCCAGGCTCACCGTCTCTATTCAGCCCCAAGATTTTCACGGGTCTCTGGTTTGTGGAAAAACTAGGAAACTTACATTCTCTTATCCCATAGGGCAGGCATTAGGCAACAGTGAGGTCCTAAGTAACATTTTGGGGGCAGGCCAAGTTTGCCTCATGGGTTCAGAGCATGGGCTTTGGGGTAGGATCCCAGTTGAAATGACCCTCTCCCCACCTCCCAGAGTTACAGCTAGACTTCTTTGGGGAAGCAAAGTTACCTCTCCAGGCCTCATTCATCTCACCCACAAAATGGGTCATAAGATCACCTTCACAAGAAAGTTTGAAGAGTGAAATCACCACATATGTGCAATTCTTAGCATACAGAAAGTATTTAATGAGTGGCAATTAGTCATCCTCTCAATCTGTTCTAGAAAGAAGGCAGGCCTTCTCTTGCACAATAAGAATATTTAAAATTAAACAAGAATGGGATATGGACTATTTTTTACTCTATATTCTTAATTCTTTTAATTAATCAGGAGAGAAGTCACAGGAAATAGAGACAGGCACAGCTATCTAACTGGAAATTCTGAGGGAGCTGAACCATGCTGGGGGGAAAAAAATAAAAAAATAAAAAATAAGAGTCAAAGGAATTTTGCATTACGATAGGTTGCCTTTGTTGTTCAGGAACTTTAACCTCAGATTTTCAAAGCACAAAGTACTGATGAAATGCCTGAATATTTCAGGTATGGCTGAAGCAGACACAACTTTTCTGTTCTTTCCAGTCTTTACTCAACTGTCCACGAACAGGGCCGCAGGCATGTCAGCCACTTTCATTATAAAACCCAACATTCAACTTATCAACGCGATGTAAGCTCTAAGCTCTGTTCAGTTAAGAACATCCACCTATACTGACCAAAGAAGAAAATGCTGAGATGTCACTGGGCCGTTCAAAGTAGCCGACCCAGGGTGGGGTAATCTCTCTCCCTAGATGGAAGACTTCTGAAAATTGTCTCCACTTGGCCAAGCCAGTTTGTGGGTGCGGATATAACAGCCAATGGTTCCACAAGAGGCCAAAGGTCAGAAATGAGGGCTGAGACCCTGAAGGATGCCCAGAGTGGGAGGCGGTTGGCTGGGAATATGCAGCTTCTGGAGTTTTGTGGGCCATCATTGTTTCTGTCCACGTTGCTGGTGGGGGTGTCAGCTCTGGACTCCCGCCCCCTCCAGAGGCAGTGTTTCCACGGCTCACTTTCCACCCCCCAGAGGATAGCGGTGCTGGTCTGTCACCAGAGACAAGTCTGTGAGAAGCAGATCACCGGATGACTCTCCTGCGGCACTCGGAAGTGGCCTGGAGTGCTCTGCCCCTCCCCCATCTCCACCTCACAGGAGAGAGGCCACAAATCCATAACCTTCATGGACATTTGAAGAGATATTTTATTTTATTTTATTTTATTTTATTTTATTTTATTTATTTTATTTACTTTGAGAGAGTGGGAGACAGAGTGCAAGCGGGGAAGGGACACAGAGAGAGAATCCCAAGCAGGCTCCACCCTCAGCTCGGAGCCTGATGCGGGGCTCGATCCCACGACCCTGAGATCATGACCTAAGCCGAAATCAAGTCAGACGCTTAACCGACTGAGTCACCTGGGCAGCCCTGAAGAGATCATTCTAAAAGAGCATGAAATGAAAGGGGGTGTTGGAAAAGAAAAAGGAGAGATGTGGCTGGACTTCAGCCAAGACTTCAATGCCCAGTGTCTCTGACACAATGGGATAGACTCAGCTTCCAGATTTAAATACACTCTCTTGGGCCTGGCCAGAGTGGTGACAAAGGATTGATAGGAAGGAAGCTTCCACCACAGAATTCAGTCCAGTTCAACCAAATAGGCCTTGCATACTCTCCACATACAGCATGCTGAATGCTGTTGGGGCTACAAAAGTACCTTTTCTCTTGGACAGCAGTAGTTCTTAACTTCTTGGGGGTCTCAGATCACTTGGAGAACCAGAGGAAAGCCACAGACCCTTTGGAAAACTCCTTGCATGCAATCGCGGAGGCATCATGCCTTTCTGAGTCTCAGCCAGGTCAAGCATCCCTGCTCTATGAGAATCTGCAGGTCTGAGACTTGGCAGAAAGTTGTCAGGGTTGATTAACACGATGTATGAAGCGGGTAAGAAATCCAGAGAACAGCAAAGGTGACCAGAACCCTGCTTCTGTGGCTATTCAAATCACCCACACCTCTGTTTCTCAAGCACCACTGCATCGAGTCCAGGGAGACGTGGGAAAGAGGCAGAACAGCCTGGGGAATCAGCCCTGTTGTCTTGTTTTGTTAATGCCACCCTGCAAGGATGAGAGGTCCCACAGGTCTATTTTCTTCAGCAGCCAGAGAGTCCGAAAGAGCCACTCATTTTCACAGAGGTGGGAAGTGCATCTCACTGGGGTGTTCAGGAATGCACTGGGGGACGCACGCCCCTATTTTTATAAACCAGTGATCTGGGAGAGGGGATGGTCAACTGACTAGATTGCCACACAGGGGCAGGGTCTGAACGGAAAGCTGCCGGACCACTCACACTGGCAGCCTCTGAGAGCCGAAGGTGGCCCTATACATCAGCGGAAAGGTAATTTCTCTCACAGTGCAATTAGGACTCATGTTTGGCCTCTGACCTCTGGCCCAAGAGATATTTATGCTCTCCAGACAGAGAGCAACAGAGCGAGGGAGTGAAGGTCCAAGCTGAAGCAAGGCATTTAAGAGGGAAGGGAAGAAAGGAGGGGAGGACAGGAAGGAAGGAAGGAAGGAAGGAAGGAAGGAAGGAAGGAGGGAGGAAGGGAGGGGGGAAGGGAGGAAGAGAAAGAAGAGAGAAGGGAAGGAATGAATGGAAGGGAGGGGGCAGAAGGAGACAGGAACCTGATCAATTTACAGCAATCTATGAAATTGACTTTGGTGTTTGCCATTTCCACCTTCAGTGTGGTGTTTTGTTCCTCACCCTAATTCTGTGAGGGAGGCACTATTGTCTTACAAATGGGCAAACTGAGGCTCAGAAGGGCTCAGTGATTTGGCCCTGGGTACAGAGCTTGTAGGCAGCAGGGTCAAAACCTTGACCCCGAAAACCCTCACGCTCGTTTCTAAACGGTAACAATCCACACGTGTGCTCTGGGTAGAGCGTTAGGCTCCCCTACCTATCTCTCTATCTCCCTGACCTACCTAGAACTCCCTCCGACCTCTTGCAACACTGCATCTCAGTGCAGAATCTCTTCTGTTCCAACCGTCTCTTTCCAAAGCCAGGCCATGGGCAGATGTGCTACCACAGACTGAATGGAAGGCATTCAGGCCCAGGGAGTTCACTCCCCTCTCCTCTCCTCCCTGTCTGGATCTAGATTTAAGAACTCTCTCGTCCTCCAGCGCCCTACCTCCTGGCTCTCTCCGCCCGCGCCAGCTTCGCTGGCAGCGCGGGGGTTAACCCGCCAGCCCTGCGGAGCAATGATTTCTGTTTTATTTCAGCAGGGGAAGTGTGTGCCTGCCTGATTAGCCTGATGGTTTCCTCTTTTCCCATAACCTCCAGACCCCCATGGCCCAAGTGTTTACTCTCTGAAATAAAAAATCTGCTGGTGTTTTTCTTTTTGTGTGCTCGTGTATTTTGGGAGGATTGCAGAGGAGGGAGGCGGGGTAGGGGTTAGGGACGCGGAGGCTGGGGGAGGGAGCGAGACGCCTCCCCCTGCGGGCGGCCCTCCCCCATGGAGCCTCCTCCAGCTGTGGGCTCCAGGCTCAGACCCCTGGCCGCAGTGCAAGAAAGAAACTTATTAATGAGGGAGCTGGGTCGCCTGCTTCAGCAGCTATAAACACAGAGAACATCTGGAGAGAGAGAGAGTAAGAGTCTCTCCGCGGCCAGACACTGAGAAAAACAGGCTGTCTCTGCTCATCCAGCCCCCCACCCCTGCACGGTCCCACGCAGCCCTCTCCTCCCTGCCGGACTCCAGCTCCCACACCATTCACCCAGCCTGAGCTTTCCATTCACAGAGTGCAGCGGGGCCGGCCGAGCCAAGCGGGGGCCGACGCCAGGCGCAGCATCCACCGTCCCCAGCCACCCTCCACCCCCCACTCGAGGAGTGCCAGAAAAGGGGTCAAACTGCTTGAATCAAATAAGAACTCGGTGCCCCGGGGACCTTTTCCCAACTCGGACCAAATATTTGTGGTTTGAAAAAGTTCAGAGAACTTTTTTTTTTCCCCTCCTCCTCCCCAGCCCCCTGGGATTTTCAGTGCAATGTTGTTACATCCTAGGATTTTTGAGAAGCAATGCAGAGAGGGTAGCCAACAGAATGCTTGTATTCTGATTGTAACTCCGCGAACGGGTTCTTCTTCTGGGGGTCCTTCCTCCCCAAGCACCTACAGAGATGATTCACATCTGTGAAGACCTTTACACTGCTTACCGCCCTGGGCTGCTGAAGTCATGAGAGAGAGAGAGAGAGAGAGAGAGAGAGAGAGAGAGAGAGAGAAAGTCTCTGGGCCCTGGTGGGGGTGGAGCTTCTCTTTCTGGTCCTTACCAGGCTCCCTTCTCCCTTCACTGGTGAAAGGAGACACATAAAGGATAAAATGGGAGGGTGTCAGAAAATTGCCCTTGGGCAAGATAAGTGGGCAAGATTCATTGGATAAGGGTGGGGCATCTAGTTACTTTGGCTCATGCTGAAATCATGCTGAAATGCACAAGAAGGAAGGTAACATTTATTGACCACCTGCTATAGGTCATGGCCTTTTAAGTGTTACCCCTGTTTAAAAGGAGGAAAAGAAGCAGGGTCTGCCTTGCTTCTGGTTGCAATCAGCACACGTAGCCCACCTGTTAGAGGTGAGGTCACAAGATTCCAGGCACGTTGATGCTCTTTTTCCATTATGCCACTGCTAAACCCTGTTGTTTGGACTCAACACCCTTCCGCTTACACTCAGAAACTTCTTCCGATCAGTTCTTGTAATCTGAAGATGAGATAGCCCAGGCTCGAAAGCTGCCAAGGGGTCAAGAGGTGGGAGTAGAAAGGAGGAGGCGATGTGACGTTGGCGAGTAGGAGCAAATTGAGTCCATGGCCAGAGCGATAGCCTTCGTTTATGGAGAACAGGGTCAGGCATTTGTAGACATCTCATTACCGGAAGACCAGAATAATATAGCAAGGGTGGAGGGTCGTTTTTTTGCATATAGAGTCTCTTCCTAATGCACTACATAGGCAAGGCAGGCCCTGCTTCTTCCCTCCTGGCAACCTCTAGTCCTCTCTGGTCCTCTCAGAGATGGGATGCAGGTGGGGAGAGGGTACTTTTGCATCAAGCTTCCCTCAACCCTGTCCCCTGGATGTGACTTGTCAGGGCAGCTGGGCCCCAGCCAGAGCCTTCTGCGAATGGCCAAAACCTAAGACACGGTTAGACCTTCCTCCTTCCCAAAGGCGGCATCTATCAAGTCAGCATCTGAGAAGGTCAGAATTTTCCCCCAGAGGAATGATGCACATCACAACAGCCCAGAAACCCACATACACACACAGGATCAGAACTGCTTTTAAAGAACCAAGAAACTGAAACAGGTCCTCCAGAGAAGGAAAACACACCCCAAATGAGGAAAGACCAGATATGTGTAGCAGACAGTGTTTAAAATACTGTTCCTTAAAACCGCAGGGCCATCTGAGATAGTCGGTTGAGAGGCCAAACCTGCTATGAGAGTAAACATTTCAGAGCAAGGTGAATGTCCATTCAACAAGTGTGCCTGGCATTCTCTCAATGTTCTCAACGCTTAAAAGCCAAACTGGAGGCATGTTTCTCCTGCTGAAACTTCCCACCTGGTTGTCAATAGCCCTTTCCAAACACTGGCCGGGGTTTGATCTCTCCCAGCCGCCCCGGCCCTCCGACAAAGCCCCAGGAGAGACCAGAAACTCAGTCTCCCGGCACATCTCCCACTTGAACTTCCAAAGTTTATTTGAGAAAGACATTCTTTCGTTCTACCATTTTACTAGTGAATTTATCGCGGAAATATTAAAGAGTGAGATCCAAAGTCGCACACGCTGCCAAACATTATCTTATGAATAAGTATAATATTTCACATGGGAACCATTTCGTCTATCGTGTAAACGTACCCCCCCCATACACGCTTGAACAACGTTGCTTCGAGACAAGGGGTGAGTCTTCCCCTTCTCCGTACATCTCTGTTTCCAGTGGATGGCACTCGACCACCCAAAGTGTTCAACCAATCAGTGGGGTCACTTTATGACTCAATGATGCTCAGACATTTCTGGACATTTCGGGGCAAGGAGTGATGATAGCAAACATTCATATCGTGCTTGCTAAGTGACAGCACTGCTTTGAGCTTTACATAGATTAAGTTAGTGGTTTTCAAAGTGTGGTCTCTGCACCAGCAGCAGCTGCAGCAACAGCACCTAAGACTTTGTGAAAAATGCAAATTCTTCAGCCTTACCCTAGACTCACCGAATCAGAAACCCTGGGGATAGAACCCAACAACCTGTGTTTCAACAGGCCCTCCAGGTGATGCTGGCACTTTGAGAACCCCTGGTGTACAGGAGGAAACGGAAGTACAGAGACAAAGTAAGTTGCCTAAGCTCACCCGGTTAGGAAGAGTTGGTGTGCAAACCCAAGCAATCTGGCTCCAGAATCTGGATTCTTTACCAACATACTATATATACTTCCTCTCTCGTGAAGAATTAAGAAGTGGAAAGTATGCTGTAAATGTGAGCAGGTGACGTTTTTACCGTGTTTGATGACCAAAAGCATACCAAGGTGCATTCTACAAGAAGAAAAAGAGCGTTGTCTTACTTCTGAAATCAAGGACCGTGGTAATGACACTATAGGTTCATTCCCATAAGGGTATAAGTTGGGTATACCGTGTTCTGCAGCTACAGACGGCTTTCCAGCCCTAAGCAGTTATTTCGCAAAAGTGAACCCCAGTTACAGCATCATATCCGTAAGTTTGGCTAATTCAAGACAAATCCACCCGTGAAATGAAAAATAACTTGATAGGACATCACTCTGGAAGGGTGCTCCATAAGCATCGTATTTTCTGATATGCACTCTTGTCATTCATAATACTGACATTAAATATGGACGGGTGTTAATCAGAGGGATGGACTGTGGTCTTGTGGCCTGGGTGCTCAGTTGGGTCTCCGATGTCAGTTTTCTAGTTCCCAATGGAAAACAGGCACGGCATGGCTCCAGCTGGGCCTGGCACCACTCTGAGCTCACTGGCCCTATCCCAAAATGGTTTGCCATCTACTCCGTCCCTTCTCAACAGGGCTGCGGTTAGGAACTAGTCATAATAGTTAATGGCAGTGAAATGTCAATGAGTTCTTAGGGACAAGAAGTCAGAGACTGACAGAAAAAGTGATTCTAGCTATGATGATTGAGAGGAAGGGCTGATGTTGGGGACACAAGAGAGGACGGGAACAGAGAGGAGGCAGGGTCAGTGGGCTCCACTCCAGTCAGACTATAAACAGTAATAGACATTTCGGCCGTGTCTCGTGTAAGGGGCTCCATTGATTCACAAGGCTCCCTGACAGAGGGATGACGAAGAGCTGAGACAGAAAGGGCCATTCATTCATGCAGAACACCAGCTCGCCGTCCCCATTGGCTCTTGCGAATGGCTCCAGGCTGATAGGGAGGAGGGGGAAGAGGCGGACGGGAGGCGGAGGTAGAAATAAAAGAAAATGATGACTACAAGATTGTCATGAAGAAATGTACAGCTGCACAGGCAATTGCATGCAAATGTGGCTTCCCTTTTTAGCCGTATAGTTAATGTCCTCAGATTCATCTGTTGTGCTCTTTCATATCATATCATCTTCCCCTCCCCTTCTTGCCTTGTCTTTTTCCGGGCTCCCCTTCGTCTGCCTTCCCATTCAGCTTTCGTTTTCTCTTCCCATCCTCCTCCACTTCTCTACCAATACCTTTATTTCCTGTCTATTTCCACCCTTCTCTGTCTTCCTCAGCAGCTTCTTTTACCGTCTATTCTTCTGTCCAACCCATTCTTGACTCTCTTGGTTACTGAGTATTCCCCCCCCCCCCCCCCCCCCCCCCCCCCCCACTCCCCCCCCTTCCCCGCTCACCTGGCAGGCTCTCTCCCACTCACGGCTTCTCTTCGATTCATTCTCTCTCTTCCCTCTCCCTCCCTCACCCCCTTCCTCCTCCTCAGCCTCTGCCCCTCCTTGAATAGGAGCCACATTATTAGCAAAGGGCCTAATGTTCCTGGAGTGCCCCTCCTACTGGGTATTCCAGTCACTGACAGATGTGGAGTCCTTGGAAAAGAAGTTCATTCATCCCTTCTGCGAGCACAAAACGTGAGACAGGAGCGGGGGTGGGGAGTGGCCATGAGACGGAGGACGGGAAGGAAATTGAAGTTAAAAATAGGATAAAAGGAGATGAAAAAAAAATGTAGCGTATTTTTTTTTCTCTCTTTCTTCTTACTCAACACATCTCCAAGGAAATGTGCTGCAGCTGGAGAAATCATTGGTTGGTCCACATCTTCATTTCCCTTCTCTGTAACCCCAAATCTCCTTCCAAAGGACACCCATCACTGAGGAGGGCTGGACCACAGCCCAGAAATAATCGCTGCAGCTACTTCGTCTGGACAGCTCAAAAGGCAAAGGAGGGGCTGCAAAAGCTCAGGGTTCTTGCCAGATACTTCCATCAGAGGGAGCCTAGGGCAGAGGGAACTGCGGACCTCACATTTGCCACCAAGGCACAGCTCCCCATGGAGGCTTTCTAGTATTTTCTGAGCTGTGGTTGTTGACAACCCAGGTCCTTTTAGGACCCATCTTCCCATCCTACTAAAAAGCCACTAGTCTGGGTGAGCCCAGCTCCCTTCTTCTTGCAACAATAAAAGGGACGAAGTGGGGAAAACGACTATATCATATGGCTATGAATCCTTGCATTTTAAAGCAGCTTCGCCCTGAGAGGGTCTTCCCATGCGTCATAGACACTGTGTCATTGGCTCCGAAAAAAACCTCCTTTGCCTTTGAGGACCTTGACAAGGAAAAGAATGAAAAACCATCTTTGCTTGGGAATTTATGTAGTTCTTAGCTGGGGAAAAAAAAAAGGACCATGTCTTTTAGCTATGAAGAAGGGACATCTAATCTTGAGGCCATGGACCAGTGTGGAATAACCTCGGCTATTAATACGGCGTAACTTGCAGCAAACAGAAGCACCGTCTAGAGCAGAGAGGGTTAAGGCAAGGTAACTTTAACCTGGATTGCATTCAAAGACACAAGACTTAAGCCCAGCGGCATTGGTAAGTTTCAAGAATTATACAAATAGAGTCACAACTGTTCTGACCCTCTGCTTATACAAATGAGACCTATTTATTTAGGGGCATCTGGGTGTCTCAGGCGGTTGAGCGTCCAACTCTTGATGTCAGCTCAGGTCATGATTGAGCCCCACATCAGGCCCTGCACCTGCTTAAGATTCTCTCTCTCCCTCTCCCCCTGTTTCTCTCTCTCAAAAAATTTTTTTTATTTAAAAAGATCTATTTGTTTAGAATCAAAAAGGATGGCTTTGTTCATCTCTTAGAATTTTAAGTCCTTAAGTCTAACCTGTGAACAGGTGCAAAATCCTCCCTGTCTCCTGTTTAAATGGGTAGATAGTTACTGAGACACTTGTATTTATGCTTGGGAGAACCAAGCAGAAAGTGACAGCATAATGTCTGATGTCTGAAATCCAAGGGCAGTGCCCCAAAGAATATGACAAATATCAATGGCTATTGACTTGAGAGACTAGGGAACACAAGGATTGATTTCATTCTGCCCTAAAGAAGAGCCAGGCAACTGGAAAGCAACTCACATGCCTTCCTTCCAACTCCCACCAAGATGCTACAGCATCTTGCTTTGTGTCTTGGTATTTCTGGTCAAAGACGAAGAACGGGCAACAAAACTAACACTTGTGTTCCCTCTCCACTATTATAAAAAGTAGTATCGTTATGTGGAGTAAAGAAACATTAAACAAAAAGTTGCATTTAAGTTAGTCCCCCAGTGGCTTTCTCCCTGTGTTAGCCTCAGAATTACATATTTTTAAGTTAGTGCCCCAGTGGCTTTCTCCCTATGTTAGCCTCAGAATTACATATTTTATTTTATTATTTTTTTAAGTTTATCTGTTTCTTTTGAGAGAGAGTGTGTGAGCAGGGGAGGGGCTGAGAGAAAGAAAGAGAGAATCCCAGGCAGGCTCTGCTCTGTCAGCCCTGAGCCCAACATGGGGCTTGAACTCACAAACCATGAGATTATGACTTGAGCTGAAACCAAGAGTTGGACACTTCACCCACCGAGCCACCCAGGCACCCCCGGAATTATATATTTTCCATTTGTGAGAGTAATGAGATTTCTTAGGCTAAGAATTCATCCTGGAAGAAAATACAGATTTGAACTGGCTTTTTGGTATTTGGATACATAATCTGGTCTCATGATCCATTGAACTTAATAGCAGAACCCACCACTTCAGAATCCCCAAATCAAGGTTTACATTTTGCAGTAAAAAGAAACTAACAAAAACGCTAGCAGGTAAGCACAGACTAATGGAATTTGTGAGACACCCAGTGACTTCGGCAAAACAGAATGGGGGTAAGGACACTCAAAACCTGTCGGGTCTTTGGGAGACAAGACCCGGGGGAGAACTCTCTGGAGGAGTTTGATTCCTGATCACCAGGGGGCAGCACCATGAGCAGCAAGCCTGGGAGAGAAGAGAATGCTGGGAGGAGAGGAAGGAGGTCTGCAAAGGAGAGCTGAGAGGAGGGAGAGAGGGGGCGGACCAGAAAGAAGCCAGACGCAGGTGGGCACAGGCGAAGAGGTCGAGGACAATGCGGGAAAGAAGATGAATGAAAGAAATGATGTTTTGTAAGAAGGCCAACTGTTTATCCAGCTCTTCCTTCAGGACCACAGACCTTCTAGGCCCTTTGTCAACAATGAGGCTGCAACGGGTAACTCTCAGGAAATGCACAGTGGACAGAACTATTTACAGAATGGAGACCTGAAGCAACCCCTCTTGGGCTCATTCCTAGAGTTTCATCTTCCTGTTGTTGGAGAAGAAAGCAACTCGGAATTATGGAGAAGTCCGGGGACTTTCCACCGGAGAACAGTAGCATCTTGTCCCCACATAAGCCGCGGCAGCTGTTGTTGCTACAGAGAATGCAGCCCTCATCACACTTCACTGTCCTTCATCTCTATCCGCACCCCGAACCTCTGTTCATGCTCCTACCTGAGCCACAGTGTTCCAGACCAGTGGGAACTTCCTGAGTGGCCATCTCATCCCAGAAGGGGTAGTAAGCTCTTTGCGGGTGATAACTGGACTGGAAACCACAGGCCATTCGAGGATCTTCGTAGGAGTTGATGGGTCCCTGCCTCTGTGACCAGGAAAAAAATACGGAAATATATTAACAGGAAAATCTCTATACTCTAACCTGAATGGGACAATAACCTCCTATCAAACAACCGCATGTGAGTAGGAATCATCCATAGATGACAACAAAATAGAACCAACTGTTGATCACCCCTCCCCCCAAAACAGACACAGGGAAGAAGGGTCTCTTACTCAGACTGTGCATGCACTGCCTTTCATCCATTTCTTTAGGCATTGGACAACGACCTTTCCTATTTTTTTTAAGTTTATTTATTTATCTTGAGAGAGGGAGAGGGAGGAGAAGAGAGAGAGGGAGAGGGAATCTCAAGCAGGCTCCGTGCTACCAGCACAGAGCCCAACGCAGGGCCCGAGCTCAAGAACCAGGAGATCATGACCCTGAGCCGAAACCAAGAGTCAGACACTCAAGCCACTGAGCCACACAGATGCCCCTCCTAATTTTCAAATAAAGACCCAAGATTCACAGCAAGGCAGAATCTTGGCCATCTTTACACAATCCTGGCTTTTGAATTTTTGTGATCTTACTCTGTAAAAACACCTCGAACGGATGTTCTTACAAGACATTCCATTATCATGGAACCAGTAGGGGACAAATGCCAAGGGAAAACCAAAAAGTGGGCCTATGTAATAATAATCACTCATTTTTCAGTCAATCAGTTGTGCAGAAGTTTTGATGATAGTGACTGCCAGACTGAAATTTCCAGCTTCTCCAAGCGTATGGGGACTTGTGCCGTCCTTTCATCAGCTTTAGGAAATCCATAAAATATAGCCTCTACCCAGTACTCCTTAAAGAAGGCAAATGGGCTGTGTAGGCGGCATGTTTGGAGGTGTTTAAACCCTATTCTTTGAAGCTGCGTCTACCTGGATTCAAATCTTGGCTGTACCGCTTACTAGTGAAGGGCCGAGGCCTGTTCCCGTATCTAAATCTCAGTTTACTACTCCATTATAAGATGGGAATAATATCTACCTCATATGTAGGAAGGAGTAAATAAAATATGTGTAAGAAAATTATATATAAAACAAAATAAAATATAAAATGCATGTTGGGGCATCTGGGTGCCTCAGTTGGTTAAGCGTTCAACTCTTGGTTTTGGCTCAGGTCGTGATCTCATGGTTTGTGGGTTCCAGCCCCACATCCGTGCTGATGGCGTGGAGCCTGCCTGGGATTCTCTCTCTGCCCCTCCCCTGCTCTCTTTCTCTCTCAAAATAAATAAATTTAAAAAATTAAATATATATAATCCATGTCGTAGCCTATGTGAATCCTAATATAAGGTAGATATTATTTTACTATAACAGGCCCTTAACATTCCTGGGATTGAGCAAGAGGATTAAAAAATAAGACACAAAAGGAGAAGCAGCAGATTCATAGAAAGATTTCCTGAGGAGTCTAA
This sequence comes from Panthera uncia, assembly GCF_023721935.1. Classification (NCBI taxonomy): domain Eukaryota; kingdom Metazoa; phylum Chordata; class Mammalia; order Carnivora; family Felidae; genus Panthera; species Panthera uncia. Next base: position 86,553,341 of record NC_064808.1, on the reverse strand, counting down.
TCTCCACTGGCCCAACCTTTATTTTCCTTTTTCTTTTTCATTCTTTCTCTCTTCTTTCATGGTCCTTCTACCTCCATAAAAAAATCTCAGTTAAGAGAATCAAACTCTGCTAGAATTTGATGTGGTTAAATCTATCGATGTTAAGGGGCTAATTAACAAAGGCAGCTTCACAGGTGGTATTCTCATCCCTGAAGGGTAGTTTGCTAACCTCCAGTAAGATTCTCTCATTCGAGAATCTCCTATGCCCTCGTTCCCCTTGAGCTGCAGACAAAAACTCAGCACTATTCTTTTAGATTCAGCATTCACTATCTACACTCTCTTCCCATTTTTCAACTGTCCATTCACTTAAGCTCAGTAAAGACAACGAAGAGAGTATAGTGGCACAGACAAAAATGACCATTGAGGCCCAAAGGACATTTTGCGTGCGTTAATTGGGACAACATTCTCCATAATATTCAAAAAATCATTCAAAGTAGAGCTGGATGAGTAGTGGGGCTGTTCCACTTCTAACTGGGCCAATGGTGCTGAGAATGTAGTGATACCCTTGGAACTGAACAGAGTCACCTTGAGTTGTTGAGTAGCAAAGGCTAACGTCCTTGGCTTCTGTTCCCAGACCCTGATGAGAACCACTAGAATATAAATGGAGCAATGGTGTTCTGCTACCTATTTGGGTTTGGGACCAAGAAATTTAGGGAAATCATTGGCAAGAACACTCCCCTAAGCTTCAGTCAGAAAACGTTTCCTGAATTCCAGTTCAAACCACTTTGGGGACATTGTATTTTCATATAGTAAACTCTTGAGGCAACTGCCTTTGAATCCCCAAGAATAGGTAAGTCTTCAATAATCCTTTGCAGCTGAATCCATTTGAAACATATTCCCTGGACTCCCTGTGTGTTGTTAATATCTATCCCCATCTTTTGATATTTCCCCAGAGTCTTTGTCAAAATTCAATGTCAAGTACCAGAACTGTAGGAATAGGGTCTTGAGGGAGGAAATTTTGATTCTAAATTATATAAAGGAGAAATCTAAGTTGTCTAGCCCTGTTTTCTTTTGGGACAGTGTGTGTATGGTTTGCCTAAACCATTCTTGCAAGACCCTTCTAAGACAGCAGTCGATAGTACAGAGAGAATCCTTATAGATAGGTAGTGGGTAGTCTGTTATGAGCCCTGCGAAGGTAAGTAGAAACCTAAGGAGAACATTTTGTTTTTGCATTTTATATCACTTATTTCTTTTTTGCATTCATTACTCAAGTAGAGTTGACATACAATGTTATATTAGTTTCAGGTGTAGACCATAGTGACAAGACAATTCTGTACATCACACTATGCTCACCATGGTAAGCATAGCCTCCATCTGTCACCGTACAATGGTATTACAGCATTACTGAATATATTCCCTATGCTGTACTTTTTATCTCCATGGGACATATTTATTTTATAACTGGTAGTTTGTATCCTTAATCCCCTTCACCTCATTGGTCCATCCCACAAACCTCCTCCCCTCTTGCAACCATCAGCTTGTTTTCTGTATTTACGAGACTGTTTCTGTTTGTTCATTTGTTTTTTTTTTTTTTTCTTTTTAGATTCCACATGTCAGTGAAATCATATGGTATTTGTCTTTCTCTGTCTGACTTATTTCACTCAGCATAATACCCTCTAGGTCTATCTGCATTGTCACAGAAGACAAGATTTCATTCTTTTTTTTATGGCTAAGCAATATTCCTGTGTGTGTGTGTGTGTGTGTGTGTGTGTGTGTGTCTCATATCTTCTTTGTCCATTCATCTGTCCATGAACACTCGGTGTTGCTTCCATATCTTGACTACTGTAAATAATGCTTCTATAAACATAGGGGTGCATGTATCTTTTCAAATTATGGTTTTTATTTTCTTTAAGTAAATAAATACCCAGTAGCAGAATCATTGAATCGTATGGTAATTCTATTTTTAATTTTTTTGGACGAAACTCCATACCGTCTTACCCAGTGATTATGTAACACAGTTTGCATTCCTGCCAAAGTGCATGAGAACTCCTTTTTCTCCACATCCCTGCCCATGCTTGTGGTCGCTTGTGTTTTAGGTGTGAGGTGATATCTCATCGTGGTTTTGATTTGCATTTCCCTGAAGATTAGTGATATTGAGCATCCTTTTATGAGTCTGTTGGCCATTTGTATGTCTTCTCTAAACAAGTGTCTGTTCATGTCTTCTTCCCAGAAGAATCTGGATTATTTGCACTTTGTTTTTTTGGTGTTGAGTTGTATAAGTTCTTTATTATTTAGGATATTAAGCCCTTATCGGATGTACCATTTGCAAATATCTTTTCCCGTTGGATGGGTTGTCTTTTTGTTTTGTTGATGGTTTCCTTCACTGTGCAAAAGCTTTTCATTTTAGTGTAGACCCCAAAATTTATCATTGCTTTTGTTTCCCTTGCCTGAGGAAACACATCTAGAAAATGTTGCTAAAGGCTATGTCAAAGAAATTATTGCTTATGTTTTCTTCTAGGAATTTAATGGTTTTGTGTCTCACATTTGGGTTTTTAATACATTTTGAGTTTATTTTTGTGTGTGATGTAAGAACGTCCAGTTTCATTGTTTTGCATGTCACTGTCCAGTTTTCCCAGCACCATTTGTGGAAGAGACTCTCTTTCCCCCATTGGATATTTTTTCCTCTTTTGTTGTAGATTAATCGACCATGTAAGTGTGGGTTTATTTCTGGTTTCTTTACCTCCTTCCATTCATCTATATGTCTATTTTTCAGTACTGTGCCAGTACCATATGGTTTTGGTTACTACATTTTTGTAGTGTATCTCGAAATCTGGGATTATGATACCTCCAGCTTTGTTCTTTCTCAGTATTGCTTTGCCTATTCAAGGTCTTTTGTTGTTTCACACAAATTTTAGGAGAATTTGTTATAGTTATATGAAAAATGCTATTGGTATTTTTATAGGGATTACATTGAATCTCTAGATTGCTTTGGGTAATATGGACATTTTAACAATATTAATTCTTCCAATCCATGAGCATTGTGTGTCTTTTCATTTGTTTTTGTCATCTTCAAAGTCTTCCATCAATGCCTTACAGTTTTCAGAGTACAGGTGTTTCACCTCCTTGGTTAAATCTATTCCTAAATATTTTATTCTTTTTGATGCAATAGCAAATAGGATAGAGACACATTTTTCAGGTTTAAAAGTTTAGACTTTCTCTGCTAAGGAAAGGCCACTGATGGCAAGATATACAGTGCCAAGAAGTGCTGAAGGAAAATGATCTAGATGCAAAGTGCAGGAGAGAGATGGAAGGCAGAAGGAGTACTTAGTGGGTTAGGGATAAAGCAATGAGGTTCCAGACCCGGGCAATGACAACAATGTAGCGGTGTGGTGAGTCAACTCCCAGCCTCTGATTAACAACCATGAACTTATGCGGTTGGCTTTTGTTTTTTGTTTCTTGTTTTTTAGGAATCCCTCCTGCCCGAAACCAGGCTCTTTGTTGTCAGGGATAATTCATCCATTATTTTATAAATGGAAATCTATTTTTAAGACGTTATTTCCTCTTGAGCTGCCCTCAGTGGAACCAGAGGACCCTATTTTTAAGAATTAGGAGGACATAACGCAACAAGCCTACCGTGAACCACAAACATCTTTACTAACAGATGCTCCTGGAAGCACCATGATTCTCGTTATCTAGACACCTGCTTGTTTATTAGACATTTCACAAACTGACTTCATACCTATTTCACAGAGTATGAAAATGACGTTTTTACTCAAAAGAACCACATAGCTAGTTCCAATTCATTATGAAACTGTCTTAGTTGAGGAGAAAGAAGCAGGTTATTAACAGGTCAGAAATCTGGGCTGCCCAGCCCCCACCTCATCGCCTTAAAAAAGCGCCACCCAAAATGAGTTTGAGTCTCTTTGCTGACACCTTCCTTTCCTGGCTGCAACTGGAGGTTGAACTCATGAGACGCAAGCGCCATTTGCAGCCCCTGTCACAGTTTGAAGAAAACCATCTGACGGGTCCTTGCTTATTCATCCCACGGGCAATTATCGAAAGGAACTAACGCACATCACACACCTGCCCTATGCCAGTTGGTGTGCTAAACATAGTGCAGAAATGGTCACGTCGAATCCTTACCACAATCACGCAAGATGAGTATTTGTATCCCCATTTTACAGAAGAACAAACTGAGGCATTTAGAGAATAAGTAAATGTCCAAAGGCCGCACAGCTAATAAAATAATAAATATAGAATTCACACCCAGTTCTATTTGGTTTCAGACTGTCTTTGCTTCTACCTGCCCAACATGAAGCTTACTGGCTCTTGTACAGATTTCTGAAGAAGGGGAACTGTTGTCCTGGGCTAGGTACTTGACAAATTATGACAATATGCATTTATGGGGCAAATTTATACCATGCACCTGGTCTATGCCAAGTTTTATGTTAGATGCTAAGAGCACAGTATGAACAAGAAATGAACTTCACCCTCATGAGCATACAGACAAGTAAACAGGAAATTACAGCAAGGAGATATGACAGGGTTAAGTACCAATGTGCAGGGGGAGGGGAGTGGCAGCAGGCAATACTTCCTGGAGGAAGCAAATTAAGGTAACTGAAAGGTTGAGTAAGATTTAGCCTAGAACACTTGGTGGAGGGCCTAGAGAGCAAAAAAAAAAGACGATCACACTACCTTAAGGTGAATAGGAACATATAATCTGTTTAAGGAAGAATAAGAAAGATTCAGAGAGGTGATCTAGAGAGATAAAGACCGTGTTGTTCGGTGGTGATAAGCATGTGGGAAGAGTGTGCTCTTGAACAACGTGGACGCTTGCCATGGAGGGTAATTAGTAAAAAGTAAAGCTGGTGGGACAGGGTAAGATCACATTGTTGAGGGCCATAAATACCAGACAGGAATCTGGCTCCCGGAGAAAGGCTTCGGAGGTTGCATTAGAGGTAGTGACATGTGCATCAATATGTTCTAGAAGACTCATTTGACTATGCCAGGTAGGATGGGTTGGGCAGGAGAAGGTGAAGAAGCTGACACAGGCACGAGAGTACCTCACGGAACCCTACTGGAGACTCAGGCCGAAAGAAAAAAAGCAGCACTACTAATCCTAACTCTGGTTAAAGTTTTTATTTTTTATACTAATTTTTGCATTAATTTTGATTTTTGAAAATATTGCATTAAGGTGCACGTGGGGGGCTCAGTGGGTTAAGCATCCGGCTCTCGGTTTCTGCTCAGGCCATGATCTCACTGTTTGTGAGTTCGGGCCCCGCATCGGGCTCTGTGCTGATAGTGCAGAGCCTGCATGGGATTCTCTCTCTCCCTCTCTCTCTGCCCCTCCATCGCTCGCTCTCTCTGTTTCTCAAAATATATCAGCCTCAAAAAAAATTGTAAACAAAAGAAAATATTGCATTAGGATCTCATTTAGCTTGATGACTGAGCACTGGGGCACCCCTTACGTTTTGTCCCCCACCTGAGTGCATCGCTGGTGTCCCGCTATTTCTGGTGCTGAGCAGGGGTCCAGGTACAAGGGCAGAGTTAGATCAGGGTCGCGAGGGCAGAGGCGAAGAGGAAACAAGAAACGTAAGCATGTTTCAAAGGGAGAATCAACATGATTTTCTGATAGGAGATGAAGAAAAAGGGAAAATCCCAGATAAGGCTCAGAATGCTTGCTTTTATAATATAATAGTGCAAAACGTGAGTTTAAGTACATAAGTAAGGAGAGAGGAAGAGAATTTCACCCTTAGCTGTGTTTAGATGGAGTGATGGCAGAACAGCTTGGTGGGGCGGGGGGTCCCAAAGGTGAACGCAGGATAGGAGAGGACAAGAAAAGGCACAGTTAGCTCTGGAGGTGTGGAACGCCCAGTGAGAGGACAGAGTCAAGAAAAATGGCTGTTCAGACAAAACAGAAAAGAGATCAAAAATGGGTCTGTAAAATTGCCTATAGTTTTGCGAGACATGAAAGGGGAAAAAACAGCAAAGAAGGGCCTGTTGAAGACAGAGGAAGAAAATCAAGAAAGTGTACAGAGTGGTGGAAGCCAAGGGCAGAGCTTCAGGACCAAGGGCGGTTGGCTGGTGGCCACCGAGAGAAAGATGGCAGCCACACAGCCTTGGAAGGATTGGGGCCCCTCCCCCAGGCATCTCAGGGAAAGCACACATTTTGCCCTGCTCTACCACACACATGGTGACGAGCTGCCTGGGGAACAGCACTCCTCCCTGGCCTCTCGGGGGCTGTCAGAGGACATAGCCAAGCCTACATGCTTCACCTTTATGATACTGCAAACAGATAAAACAAAAACCAGGAAACGCAGAAACTACCACGACGATGGACACACGCTCTCCCTGCTCTACTCTGACGGTGGTGAGCCAGCTCTAATGGCCAGCACAGCAGCTGACCACCTCCATTAGCCCTCCGGTCAAGGTCTCATGTACTCTATGACCTCTGCTTAGCTCCACCTCTCAAAGTTTCAGAGTCTGAGGCCTCTGTCTTCCCCCGCCCACATCTCCCTGCTGCTTTTTCTTCACAACCGCCTCCTCGCCCTTCCCCACCCAACCCTGCCAGACCTCACAGCTTTTGCCTGTTGTCTGCCTTCTCCCTGCCCCCCAAAATTGGAAAAGAGGGAATAGGGGAATACTTTTACAACACGAAATCACAAACATATGGAGTTCTCATGTTTCGAAGGGTATGTGCGGGGCGCCTGGGTGGCTCAGTTGGTTGGGCGGCCGACTTCAGCTCAGGTCATGATCTCACGGTCTGTGAGTTCGAGCCCGGCGTCGGGCTCTGTGCTGACAGCTCAAAGCCTGGAGCCTGCTTCTGATTCTGTGTGCCTCTGACTCTCTGCGACCAACCCCCCCCCCCCCCCCCCCCTTGGTCTCTGTCTCTCTCAAAAATAATAAACATTAAAAAAAAAAAAAAAGAAGAAGAAGAGTATGTGTGATCCATTCTTCAAGTCTATTTCTGTCGTTAGCCAAGCAACCTTGAATGTCCTAGTGTTTGCCTACTAATTCCCTCCTTTCTCTTCAGTATGTGGGCTCAGCACACGATCTCTGTGGAAGCAAACCTGTCTTTTCTTGGATCAACTTCTGAATCCTAGGCGTTAGCCTTAGTATGAGGCCACGAGCATATGAGACCCAAGAACTATTTCTAGATGCTGCTGTTTACAAAAATAAATTAAAACAACAAAAGACATTTTACGCCCAGAAGCGAAGCTAAGTGAGCCCTGGATGTCTGCTTCTGCGGAGATAACTGTATTTTTCTAGGCGTGTCACAGATGTTCATGCGCTCTAGTAGGCAGACTGAAGCCTGGGAACCAGGAAGCCTGGATTCAAGTCCCGCTCTGCTCCTGAGGAGCTGTGTAACCTCCAGCCTGTCACTTAACCTCTTTAGCTTTTGTTTCCTAAGGAGGCTAGCCCCACTGACCTCCGGCCTCCTTTCCAACTCTGCTCTCGCCTTCTGCCACCCTGTCCTCATCCTTTCTCCTGACCTGTGACCAACCGGCCCCATGAGTAGAGAAGCCTGTAGAGCCAAATGTTGCTTGTAGTCATAGTTTGGATTCATGGCATACGACGTCCCCCCTAAATTTCCGAAAGCCTTCATAGTGTTGTCCTCATTCTTTCCTAAAGCCATGCTCAAATACTGCTTTGACCCCACGTCCCCCATTTTTCAGTAGAGAACAGGGAGGCGGAGGAAGTGCCTGCCTGTGGAATAGCTCTAGGGGCTCTGGCACAGTAGATACTCAGGAAAGGCTGTGTGACCAAGAGATGAATCCTCAGCTTAGACCCTCTCAACCCATTGCATCACTGCGTGCAGGTGCCTTTCCAAAGCGGGGGGGGGGGGGGGGGGGGGGGGGGCTGCTGAACCCTGCAGCTTTTAATCAGGTCTGGGCCTCCTCCTCCGCCTCAGAAGATGCCAGACAAGCCAGTGTCTTCTTTCACTCACTGTCCAGCGGGTCATGGAGAAGCTCTTTCCACAAGAAGCCAAGGGGGGTGTTCTGGGCAGACGGCGTCCGGCCTTCAGGACGCTGGGGCAGACCTGCTTCGGGAGGGCACATGTGTCCTGCTCCCTTGAGAGGCAGAGGGAAGGACGCAGACAGAAATACTCCTTCGCGTCCATTTAGCTTTCCTCAGCCTACTCTCGAGGAGGAGGGAGGGGAGGGTGGTGCCGCCACAGGAGAGGCGGGAACAGACAAAATAGGAAACTCTCAAAGGGCAGTTTAATTTTAGACTCAAGGCCAGGAAATTCTTTTTAAAACAATAAGAGCGCTGGGCTTGGGGCTGGGTGAAAGGGCAGGCCTGACCCACGGCAGGTTTCTGAGGGAGAAACGTGAGACAGTCCCATAGAACTCCTCCGGGGACTGTGGCTGAGGCTGCCCCGAGATGTGACCGGCCCTGCTCATGGCAGCCTGAGACCACCGCCCCCTCCACCCACAGCGAGCACTTAGTCACATAGCTGAGGGTCCAGGGCCTCTGAACCTTGCCACTAGTCCGAGCGCCTGGACTGGACGCTTTCCTGCCGAAAGACCAGCGGTGAGACACGGGTTACTGGTCGGCTTCTACTCCCTCGACGTGAAGCCTGCAGACTCCCAGTGGCTCCAGAGGGGACAGCCCCAGGCTCCCAGTGGCTCCGGAGGTGACAGCCCCAGGCATCCCACGGTGCAGGGAGAGCAGGTGTGGTGACTCAGAGCCTCGTTAGGAGACGCTGGGTGGTGGATAGAAAACTCTCGCCTTGGCCGAAAGACGGGGCAGTAATTCCAATGTGCCCAGTGGTCCGCTACAAGCTGGGGTTTTGGGTTTGTTTTCTTTTTTTCCCTAACTCGGGGAAGACCCACTTCCTCATTCATTAGGCATAGAGATGCAGGAATGAGAGTCTATTAGAAGTTCTTTTACACTACCACACATCTAAACAGTGATTAAGATGAATTCCGCAGTAAAGAATGTCCTTAGCCCCGAGTCAGGAGATCTAGGTCACACGCCAGTCTCTCGCCAGCTCTGTAAACTCAGGCACCTCTTTTAATCTCTCAGGATCTTAATTTCCTGATATTGGGAGATGGCCTCTCGGCCGTGTCCTGGCTCTGAACTCCTCAAGATTGTACCCACTGAACCCGGGACCTTAGAAAAGCCCCACTTTTTCAGATGCTGGAAAATACAGACATTATCGGTCTTTCCTTCCATTTTTCTGACCGGCCCTAAGTATCCATTTATATTCCAAATTTCTTTCGCACGTTTTCTCTAATCCCAAAATGCTTCATCCATTGTCCTCCGGGATTTGCAGAGAGAAGGAAAGGGCGTCGGTGCTGGGCTCCACAGTCAGTGACAAGCGCGCGCCCTTCCCAAGAAGGGCAGGGACAGCACAGACTCCCTGATGACCACTCAAAGGCTGGAATCCTGAGGCCTGTAGGGTGGAGGTGAAGAGTGTGCGAACAGCCCTGACTAAGAAGGGAATTGCTTCCCAAGGAGGCCCAATTAAACTGCAATTACTCAAGATAAGAGAACCAGGTCTGTTTACACAATGGGGTTGTAAACCACCAGCCCATTACAAGAGAACTTTGATCTGGTGGCAAGGGAGCTGTTTCTAGGGCAGGGGAGTGATGAAGCAAGGAGTTTACTCAATAAGAGTGTCTCCATCTTTACCCCAGAAGCCCCATCTTGTTGTGGCAACACCCTTGCACGGACAATAAGTGGAATCATCTCCACTCCTCCCTCCATGCTTCCATCCAACACAATCGAAAAGTCCAGAGAAAGGCATAAGGGAGAGAGGCTTAGCTGAGGTCATCTTTGTGGGAGGCTCTGGACACGCATTTTCTCGTGTAATGATCATGATGGCCTCACATGGCAAGTTATGCTCTGCCTTTTAAAGAGAAGAGGACGCTGAAGCACAGAGAGGTTAAGTAACTTGTCCAAGGTCACATGGCCAAGGAGTAACAGACCAGAATTGAACCCAGATCTCTCTGACTCCTTGAAGTGCTTTCCATTATAATTGGCTGGGCTGCATTCCACAGCTGCCTGGCCCAGGACTGAAGGCTCTGTCTGAGGCTCCTGTAAAAGAGGCGGGAACAAGGGGAGTGGGGTCACCCTTCTGCCTCACCAAGTGTCAGAAGGTAGAAATAGAGTTACGTGGCGAAAAAAAAAAAAAAATCCATCAATCAATCAATGATGAAAGGAAGAAAGAACGTGTACAAAAGGGAGTCACTCATGCCACGAAGTGATTGGCAAAGATTCAGCCTCAGAAGTCTCTGTGCCCGGCAGCTGTGTCCGAGGGCACGGTGTGGAGCTCATCTTTGCAATGTGCTTAGCTGAGCCCCATGGCCATGCCACTCCCGTTTGCAGGCATCTCCATAGAGACTCAAGAAGGCTGGCCAGCGCCGAAAGTTCCTCTGGAAAAGCCCAGGAAGGACAGAGGCCAATGCCTAAAACCAGCCAGTGGCTGGCAGCCTTCCTCTGTCCCTTAGAAAGCTGATATTCGACCCAGACTCTGGCATATGTCCATCAGTCCATTCAGTGATCCTGTCTCTGACATACCCCTGGCTTCATACCATGTTATTCTACACAGTTATAGCAACTAAGTGTCCAGTAGGTATGATTGCATTCATACCACTCATATCATAAAGTCACAAGTCGGGGGCGCCTGGATGGCTCAGTCGGCAGAGCGTCTGTCTCTTGATTTGGGGTCAGGTCATGATCTCACGGTTCATGAGGTGGAGCCCTGAGTTGGGCTCCAGGCTGACAGTGCGGAGCCTGCTTGGCATCCTCTCTCTTTGCCCCTCCCTTGCTGGTGCACTCTTTCCCTCAAAATAAATAAATAAACATTAAAAAATAATAAAGTCACGAGTCTAAAGTCTTTTGCTGGGCAGTTTCTGAAACACTTCTTTTCACTCAGGAAATATAGTTGCCATATTAGTAAGAGAACATTGGATCCAGAAAGAGTAAAAGAATGCCAAGTTTTTAATGCAATTACCCCACCTCGGGCTGCATGGGATGTTCCCCAAACCCAGAGCCTTAGCCTAGGAAATTCTGGCATCTTAGACCAACCTCTTGGGTACTGGGTTTTCCTGGGGGATCTGGCCCTCCGGGAAGCCACTCTCGCCCCAGCAGATTGCTCTATCCCCAAAGGCCTGAGCTCTGACAGGAGCTGAGTGGGCAGGACTGTTCCTTTCCTCTGAATAGTTCAAGGTGCTTCCTAAAGTTTGCATGGCCCAGGGGTCATTAATCCCGGTGGACCTCCTCCACACATCCTCCTCGCTTTCAAGGTGGCCAAAGACTGTGACATGTTTGGTCAAAACCAGGAGCAACTCATCCCTCCCATTCCTGCCCTCCCCCAGCTCTGCAGCCCTGGTGGCCTGAGAGGATGACGCAGGAGAGGATAAAGGGACCAGCACTGCTGGGGACTTCCAGGGCTCACCATAGGCTTGCTGAGGTAGCATAACAGGAAGGAGCGCTTCCTCCCCTTGGATGAAAGGGTCCCTGACACACAACCCATATTCGTACCTGAAAAACGTCACCCCCTCCCACACAATGGCCAGACAACTCCCAAAAGCGCTGCCGCTCTATCCCCCGGGTATGACATCACCTCATTCGTTACCATGGTCTCCTGAAGGACTGACCTTACAAGGAGGAAAGCATGTATCCTGGTTTGGACAAAGGGACCCTGAGGCAGATATTGTGAGTTCCCCCCAAAATGATTATTCCCTGACCGTGACATGAAGTTTCTAACTGTTGCTGTGATTATTGTAAGCCTTCTTCTGGTACAGGGCATGATCAAATAATGCTAATGCTACCTCTCATTTATGAATAATGAATCAGAATTAGCAGGCTTCGGGGACTGGAAAGTATTCGTATATCGATTTAGATCGAAGCCGACTCTAGATCGAACAGTTAAAACAGCATGTTAAGCAGAAGCCCTCATAACACGAATATATCCTCACTTGTTTTCCTTTTCTGAGATTTCCTTTTCTAGAGCAATCGTTTACAAGTGGCAAAGACCTGCTCAGACCAACCTGTACACATAACACCATCCTCCCTTCAAACTTGATCCTGGGGCGGCTGCAAGCAGGGCCTCTCAACCTCAGCACTACTGACATTTGGGACTGAATAATTCTTGGTCGTGGGAGACTGCACTGTGGATTGTGGGGCTGGCTAGCTGCATCGCTGTCCTCTACGCCCTAAATGCCAGGGGATGCCCCCACCAAGTTCTGACAGTTAAAAACATCACCGAATCAGGGCACCTGGGTGGCTCAGTCAGTTAAGCATCTGACTTCAGCTCAGGTCACGATCTCGAAGTTTTGAGTTCGAGCCCCCGTGTCGGGCTCTGTGCTGACAGCTCAGAGCCTGGAGCCTGCTTCGGATTCTGTGTCTTGCTCTCTGTCTAACCCCTTCCCAGCTCATGCTCTGTCTGTCTCTCTGTCTCTCAAAAATAAATAAAAACATTTTTAAAAATTTTAAAAATAAAAATATCACCAAATAGTCCCGGGGCGGGGGGGGGGGGGGGGGGGGGGGGGGGTGCGGCTAAAGCAGCCCTATTAAAAACTCACTTCTCTACAGTTTTCCTTCCACCCTCAGCTTCCCATACCTGAGACAGAGTTTCTTTTCTTGGTGGCCCAGCCAAACCAAATTGGAGCCGAGAGCACCAGGCAGGAGGATATGGATTATTGGATTAAGTACCTTTGGTTGACCTGTAGACAGAGAGGCTCCAACAGAACTGACTAGACCTGGGCGCCTGTGGCTTTGACGTTCTTGTCTGGGAAAGTTAATGAATCTGTGCTCACTCCTTCACGAAATCTTAGATTGGGATCGAGGGTGTGAGATCTGTTAGTGTCGCTAATGCCAGTGCCCCAAGGCTATAGTCTGCAGGCAATTTACAGATTCTTCAACTGTTTCTTATAACGCAGGCTAAGGTTGGGGGTCATCTGTTAGGAGCTGGTTTATTGAACCTGAGTTTGTACTGAGCGATGTTATTTGTTTGTTTATTCATTCGTTTGTATTAGGGAGAGTATACGCAAAGGAGTTTCAGGACTTCTCTGCTTGCTAGATGGTTCTGAAAGGTTGCCTAACTAGTCCAAGTGATGGAGAAACTAAGGCCCAGAGAGAAGTTATGCGTGAAAGTGCTAGGGCAGTAACTTAGCAGTTCTCTTATGCAACCTTCTGCTTTTGCCCAAGCAATTCTGAAATTCACAGCGAAAAGGATCCCACATGCTGATAATGCTTTTCAGATATGGCTGTTGGGGCTGGGGGTAAATGCGTTCTTTGTTTTGAAACCAGTGGAAACCACTTAAAATGCATTAAAACTAGCCAGTGTATGCAGTTGGGGGTGGGGTCGTTCGTTGAAAACATGTACCCAGAGTTGGGTTTTGGTTTTCTAATTTCATACAATTTCCAGATACCCTGTCAAGGAAAATTTACTCTTATACCTGTAGTTTGAATCCTTAACATAAAAATGCATTTTGGTGTCAAAAACATAATAAAACAAATACAAAATTTGCATGGCACTGCTTTTTAAGAGAAGTTATTCATCTTGTTTCATTTGGTTACAGGACCGCTAAAGAGAGTTAACATAGGCTGGTGTTTAAATCTCTTCTTCCAAAGCCAATGATATATTTTGCCCTGCAACCCCAGCATGCTTTATCTCTTTTAACAAATCTCTACAATATCATCTTTAAGAATAAGTTAGTGTAATTTGTGCCAACCTCAGATGATAACCTCTGTGTGAGAAACAAGAGGACCCCTCCCCCAGAGATTTTTCCAGCCCCTTATGTGACCTGCAAGTTAAGGCTCTTGGCAACTCCTACGAGGCAGAACTGAGAGACCACTGGTCTGGACTTGTTGTGTGAGTGCGTGTTTCTAAACAAATTTCCGGTGGTCATTATACTCTAAACTTTTTCCTGATTCTAATTTTTTAGAAAAGTGAATGGTGTTTCTATGAAAACCGAAGCCATTTAAAACAGAAAACAAAACAAAACACCAAAACAGGTGTTTCAGAATAGCCAGGAAAGAGAAATGTGATAATCACTCCTTGAACACAGAACAGCTTTTGAGCACTTATTTTTTTCAGTGACACAGAGAATCATTTTCAAGTACATCACATCTTTCAATAGACAATTACAACGAGAGGCCATGGTTAACTTCAGGTTACCAGTGTTAAAAATTCTGCAGAACCACACACAGGACAGTCTAGGACTGGAGTCAGAAAAGAGCTCTGGTCTATTGGTGTCTCTTTAGACCCATAAATGTAGTGCAAAGAATTAACAGTAACCTTATCTGTCCATTTCCAGAGGAAGTGAAAAGAGTTCAACATTTCTGTTGGCTGTCTTTGCATGAAAACATACACAATTAGGAAGGAATAGTTAATAATACATCAGCTAATATTAAAGATTCATTGAACATTGGGATGGATCAATGATAGCATTATGGGATTGCTCTCACAATACATTTATAAGAAATTCATCTAGGGGTGCCTGGGTGGCTCAGTCGGTTGAGTGTCCGACTTCAGCCCAGGTCATGATCTCACGGTTTACTTCATGAGTTCGAGCCCCACGTTGGACTCTGTGCTGACAGCTCAGAGCCTGGAGCCTGCTTCCAATTCTGTCTCTTTCTCTCTCTGTCCTTCTCCCCCTCATGTTCTGTCTCTTTCTCTCAAAAATAAATAAACGTTAAAAAGTTTTTTTAAATAAAAAAAAGAAACTCATCTAAACATTCTACTGATGACCACATAGCTTGGGTTGGTCTTCTTCCCTAAGGGAAAGAAATTTTATCCGGTCCTATTTTAAAGTTCCTTTTACCTCTCTTATTCTGAGATACATGACATTTTCCTATAAAGTTACTATCACATTCCCTAGTTTTAAATTCTGTGATTAGATGGCTTGGGTTATTTAGCTCTATCGATATGTGAAAAATCTTCACCAAATGAACCGAGTAATGAAAAATCACCTGGCTTTCACCATTAATCATGGTTGAGTTACATTCTCTGAAACACAAACATATTTTTTAAAATAAAACCTTTGTAAGCAAGTCCATCAGTCTTGGATTTTTATTTTATATGCTGAGAAAAAGACAGATAATCTCACACTTTAGCTCCTCCAAAAGATTCAAGGCTGATTCCAACTTTGGGGGTGGGTCCCCGGCTTCTCTGTCCAGGAGGGGTTAGGATGCAGGAAGGAAGGGGAAGACAGGAGAGGCAGGTGGGCAAAGGAAGAGCAGGGAGGGGTCCACTTACCGCCACCGCAGGACGCACTGCTGAATAAGGGGCAGGGCCACTGGCTGTGGAATCCACAAAGTAGCTCATCCTCAGGCTTTCAGCACCTGCATGGGAGAAAGTCTTCACTGAAGCACCAACGTGTGTGCTAGAACCACAGCGGGTTCGAATCTTACAATGGGATGTCTCCCAAGGAACCATAGAGTTCACCTCTTCATGCTACAGAGAAGGAAACTAAAATTCAGAAAGATAAAGTACATGGACCCCTCGCACGCAGAGAATGAGCAGGCCCCAGACCGGGACCCCTCTTGACCACAAGGCAGCAGGGATAGCTTCCGTGAGCTGTAGACAAGAAGCAGTCACAGCATCTACAAAAAGACCCTCTTGTAGGGTTTCTGGGCAAGCACCAGGTCTTAGTGTCATTTTTGGTAACAGCCCCATCCATATATCACCTTCCCAACTAGGTCTGCCACATAGCAGGGATTGAACATTATTCATCTGGGGCGGGGGGGGGGGGGGGGGAGGAGAAATGCTTTTAAATAATTCTTGTCCAGAGCTGTTATCTACATTGAAAATCTGGATGTCAAGAACGCTTGAGGAATGTTCTGGCTGAAGGGATTTTCCAGCTGGCTGTCGGTCATCAGGAAAATCATTTATGTATCAAATATTTCTGTTGATCTCAATGCTTTCTAGAGTGCATTAGTTCACATACTTTCATAAACTCAACATTATATACTTTAAAAAAGTCTTTCTTGAATGATGTACACAAGATGAAGTTCCTAGGCACATCATCTGAAGGCCAAATTCCCATTGTTTAACAAATGACATTTTAGCTTCAACTCCACTGCTTTCCAGTTCATCTTTGTCTTTTCCTTTACTCCTGCTAATATGTAAAGCCACTGGCACATTTCAAGAAAAATAGAGTACTACCTGTCCTATGTTCAGTTTGTGGTGTTGGTTCACCGTCTTCATTCAGGTGACAGCCAGTGAGCAGGTCTTCCTTCATATGAAATGTATTTAAACGATAATAGGTAAATGGGCTCAACAATAGAAAATTATACCCACGAAGGGCTAAATCACAGAGCAACTAATATCATATGGTTGAGATTCGTAAGCTAGAAACCTTCTAAAGACATAACTTACCCCAGGACTTTGCTTATTTGCTTTTAACTAAAACTTTACTTCTCTTACGATGCATTTTCTCCAAAAAAAAAAAAAAAAAAAAAAAAAAAAAATTCAGGAGAGATAATATTAATTAAAAAAAATTAAACAACTACAGGTAGTTAGGCTACATTAATCAAAATTTTGTTCCCTTGTTTTTAGGGGGTTGATCTCCACTGCAGCAAGATGGCCCCCAGAAGAATGCCCGGTGGTGACATTGAAGAACAGAAAAAGATCCAAGTGTACTAGTCCAAGGACATTGTTAATATCTGTTATCAGTGGTCACCTATTCAGTGCTCATTCCTCAGAATAATGAGCAGCTGCTATGTATCAGAGCGCGCTGGGCACTGACCATGAAATAAGGTCCATACAACATAGCTCAACATGGCCAGGTCCTGACCATACGTTCTGAAGATAATCTCAATGAGCTCATTGTTCCCTTCCTACTGAAACATCCCTTACTTTTAACATTGAAATCAGGTGCAAAGGTCCCAATGAAACGTCATCAGTCTATTCATCCCCACTTTTGATCTACTCCCAGATGAGATTTACAAGTTAACAATATGGAGTATGTCATACCTCGAATGGATTAACCATGGTCAGATTCCCTAGGGAAAAGCTGGCCATCCCTCCAGCCCTGCAGGGCAACCTATACCTTTGGGGAATGTCTAGGTATGGGGTCACCGTTTGTGCCAGCCATTCAGCCCTCCAGGGTCCTCCAAAAAAAAGTCTCGCAGATCCCCTGAGATATCACGGACCTCCACCATTCATTCAACAAGCACAATGAAGACTTCCTTTGCTAGGAACTTGTTTATTCATTCAGCAAATAGCTACTATGTGCCTGCTATGTGCTAGATAGACATTCTTCTGGGCATTTGGGACCCACGGGCAAACAAAGACCTCCGATCTCATCATGGACCTCACATTCTCTCCGACTCAGAATAAAGCTGAGAAAGACAGCCTCTATCTTCAGGCAGTAGAGAAGACAGACTTACCTATGGCTATAATATCATGTGATGAGTAGTTTACCAACAATATGGAAGAAAAAGAAAAGTAGTCAGTTCTTCTGGGTGTGGGGAGTGGGAAATCGTGGAAGATTGCACAGTGTGATGTGTGACCCCACGGCCCTATGAGTCACCCCTATACTCCCACAAGCAGCAGAAAGACCTTTACTCTTCTGAATTCCCATTTTCTTTACCTATTTGTAAGAAAAAGGATTTTTGGAAGTGGCAGCCTTGTCCTGAAGGCCAGCCGGACAACACCCCTCGCAGCAACATAGCCTGGGGAAAGGTTCAGTGGAAATATGTGTTCTCTTTCCAATTGACGTGAGGGAGGAAACCTACAGCCCCACATATGGTGCATTCTGTGCGGGATTGTGTTCCTGCAGCTACGTTATATGAATGACACTTCCCTTGGGGAAAAGCCCTTCACCCAGGGAGGAAGCTGAAAAGAGGGAGTTGCCAGGGCACTCGAGGGCCCTCATCTCAGGAAACAACTCCGGGACAGAAATGGATTACTGCTGTATTATTTTTTGGAGAAAGAAAAAAAGAACTCACCCTTTTTCCACTTGTAGATTGTGACACAGAACAGCTGCTTAGGACATAAACCCTTTCAGAAAAAGAAAGAGGAGTGTCTGCGTGATACTTTTTTTTTTTTTTTTTTTTTGATTTTTTGTCCAAAAAAAATTCCCCCCCCCGTAACATTAAAAACCGCTGGGCCCAACTTTTTTTTTTTTTTTTTTTTGGTCTTGGCATTATAAACGTTTATTACCTAAATACAAAACAACTGTGTGACTTAAGATTTACTACCCAGCCTAGAAGCAGCCATGGGCCTGTCAGAATGTAGAAACAATGTGAACAGTTGAGAACAGACTTTTGAAGACCTGAGTTCATTTTTCTTTCTTTCTTTTTTTGATGTTTATTTATTTTTGAGAGAGAGTGAGACAGAGTGTGAGGGGGGGAGGGGCAGGGAGCGAGAGGGACACACAGAATCCAAAGCAGGCTCCAGGCCCTGAGCTGTCAGCACAGAGCCCGATGCAGGGCTCGAACTCACCAACCTCAAGATCATGACCTGAGCCGAAATCGGACACTTAACCGACTGAGCCACCCAGGCGCCCCTGTGTTCATTTTTCTTGAAGGGGACCAGCTACTTCAGAGCAGCGGATAAATGGGTCTGAAGTGGCTTTATCCTCAGGACACTGCCCTGGCTTCCACGAGCGGCGCTCCCAACCTCTCGGGCCTCATGGCCCCCACACACCACTGTACCTCTGCTCCCCCAAGATGGAATCTCTGCTGTTCCCATAAGCTCCTGGTGCCAGTTCTCACTTCCCCCCGTTTGTCCTATGATCACATCTGATAGAAATGCCCTTCTGCCCTCCTGCTCCCCAGCTATCAACCCGCTTCTCCTCTGGCTTTAAGGCTCATCTCAAGAAGTTCTGGCTGCCAGGAACCCTTCCTGCACCACCCTTCACCGCAGCCAGGGGTGTCCCCCTTTCTCTGTGTTCCCCGCCATCACTGGGCGTAACACACCATTTTATAAACATCTGTTTCCATTTGCCTCTCGCCCTAAACTCGGAGCTGTTTGAAGGTAGGCACTATGCTTTTTCACCTTTGTGTCTCCAGAATCGAAGACGGACTAAGGGGCATCAGAGAATTCGTTTTTGTTGTTGTCATTGTTGAATTGGCGAATGAAAGAATGAATTGCTCTCACAAGGCCGAAACTATAACGCAGATCAGATGTACATTGGATTTTCAACTCAGAGAAGCTGAATAGATTGCAGATCTGGATGAAGATCCGCTTGAAATCATCAGGTTTGTTGCATGACCCCATCCCTAAGCGTGGGCCGCTAACATCACCTTCTCACAGAAGCGCAAGGATTTTGTCCACCCTTCAGTACATCCCCCTGGCCCCCGTGCCACTGCTGGTAGGAGACGGACACGCAGATTAGAAAGCTTGTACTAGCCCTTTAACTGACTTAAGCCCTGTTTTACAGATAAGGAGGAAGACGCAGGTAACCCTGTAAACTGGTCAGGCTGAGCTCTGACCCTGGGTCTTCAGCCACCTTCTCCTGGGCTTCTCTCTCCTCACTAGCCCAGAAGTTTCCAGAGAAAAATGCTCAGTCTCTACGGAGGACAAAAAAAAAAAAAAAGGATAGCCATTTGGTTTATGTGGGTGTATCTCAGTCTGATAATGGATTTTGAACAGTTTTCTGCGGGACTCTGGGGAGAGCTCTGTTCTTCGTAAAGCATGCTACTGACTGCTTCTGGAGCTTTCCACCCTCCGCAAGCCCAGTGACAGGGCCAGCCCTGCAGGCTGACACTGCCTTTCACCCATATCCCTTTGGGGCAGGGTGTGGGTGATGCCTAGAGGACAGAGAGGCTGGGGAGTGAGAGGGGTGCACCAGGCCAGCCCACAGCAGTAGGAAATCCCAAAGAGACCAGGTCTGCGTGAAGGCTGAACCCAGTTCACATCAACTCTGCCCCTGCTTGGCTGCGTTTCTAGTGGAGCACTGTGACATCACTTAGTGTTTTCCTTTTGGTGTTACGTGCTTTTCAAGGAGAGATTATGCCTTGAAGGGAACTAACCCAATAAACTATACTTAAACATTTTTTTCTTTTGAAAATGATTGCTTTGGGCAACGGGATACGTGCTTATTGAAAAAAAAATTACACTAAAAATACAG
This sequence comes from Panthera uncia, assembly GCF_023721935.1. Classification (NCBI taxonomy): domain Eukaryota; kingdom Metazoa; phylum Chordata; class Mammalia; order Carnivora; family Felidae; genus Panthera; species Panthera uncia. Next base: position 86,533,326 of record NC_064808.1, on the reverse strand, counting down.
AAATGTCGAAGATGAATGCCAAAATCATCCCAAATCCCACCATCTAGAGGTCATCATACTAACCCTCTATTCAATGTTCCCCTGGGTATTTTTTTAACGTGCCTTTACAAATGTAGGTATAACGTATACGTATGATCATAATTTTACCGTCGTGATATAATTCTCTGCATGCCATTTTGCTATCTGCTTCTTTCACTGACATCTGACATAATGCTATGAATATTCTTCTTTGTCAAGAAATAGAACTCTACATTCCAAAGATTATGGTTGTCAAGTATTCTATTATATGGGTGCCTTATTCTTTTCTTAACGAGCCGCTTATTACTGTATAATTAATTTGTCCCGAATTCCATGTGATTATAAAAGTTCCCAAAATGTTTTCTCTTCTCATTAAATATCTATAAGTGGTAGTGTTGGGACAAAGAATGCGTACAAACTGCCTTCCATAACAGAGAAGCCAAAATTTTACAGCCACTGACAAAGGCATTGTGTTTTCCATCTGACATTACCCCCTAGTCTCCCTATTACCTTCATGGGTCAGGAGTCATGGCTACTGTGTATCCTCAATGTAAAGATTACAGGTGGACAATTCAACTGTGGAATAAAGCCGTGACATGTGGATAATGTGGATAAGTTGCTATGCAAAATTTACATAGATTTGCAATAAGGATTTCTCCTAATATCAACAATTTAGGATTCTCATTAATTCGTATTAAAAAAAAAACACCCTTTTGGTCTAGAATGCAGGAGAAAAAGAATTTGACCTCTAAAAGGATTATGCATTCAAAGAAAAATGACAGAACCTTTGCCAAACTAAAGACATTGTCCTCTATATTATCAAGGCAACACCATGAATCTCCAATGAATAGAGTTTGAGTTTCTTCTTTCGGAATGCCATGAAAAATCTGTTTTTAAAGACTCAGACTGAGCATTACTTCTTTCAGGAAGCTTTCCCCCAACCTCCTAAGCAGTTAGATGGGCATTCTCCACCCTCCTCCACAGGACTCACCATAACAACCTGCCTACTTTGCTATTTGGTATTTGGTTCAGAGTACTTCCTGTATGCATATCTGTTTCTGTTCCTGAATCCTGAGTTGGTTAAGAGTAAGGACTATCTTTTTATATGTCACATAGTAGACATGCAACACATTTATTGACTGAATGGAAGAACCTTTCCATGAAATAGAATTAGAATGTGCAACAGTAGGTCTCAGGGCCTGAGTATATCCAAGAGAATGGAAGAGAGATCTAGGGCAAAAAAAAAAAAAAAGAGTTATCACTTGTGGTCATATGCATCCATATGCAACCCTAAGCTGAGACTTCTTTAATGTTAACCACGAGCAGGATCATATTTTCCCCTAAACTAATGAATGCACCAGATTGACAACTTTTATCTATTCTCCTGTATCATTTTCTCTCCAACTCTCATGAGTAATTCATTGGCATTTTTCAAATCATTTTAGTGGATCTCTCCTTTCATCTGGCAGTGTAACAAAAGCTACCAAGTTCAATTCTGGCAAGAACGTCAATCTAAGCATATTCAGATAGTTTCCCAAGGAAACTTTGTGGTTGCAATAAGGAGGAAAAAAAATAGTTTGAAGGATTGGAGACGGTTTCTCCTCCTTGTTCCTAAATCCATAAGAACTTCGTTTTCTTGACTAGGTTTCTCAACATTCCAGTAGTAAACATTCCTTCTTATTTTAGGTAGCCAGCCCTGGGGCGCCTGGGTGGCTCAGCCGGTTAAGCATCCAACTTCGGCTCAGGTCATGATCTCACGGTTCATGGGTTTGAACCCCACATCGGGCTCTGTGCTGACAGCTCAGAGCCTGGAGCCTGTTCCCGATTCTGTGCCTCCCTTGCTCTCTGCCCCTCCCCCACTCACGCTCTGTCTCCCTCTGTCTCAAAAATAAATAAACATTAAGTAGCCAGCCCTGACCCATAAAGGCAGTGGTCTGATTTATGTGCTGTTACTCATGGTATCGGACTATCACATGAGGACAGTGTTTTGCCCTTCCTCAACGAGTTAACTCCTTCATATGTCCTGAAAAAGAGAGAGAGTAAAAGACTGCTTTGGTCTGCTGCACCATAGCAATTCGGAAATAAGGAGTGCCTCGTAGACTATTTAATGTTTCCTCTGTGTGGACACGAGTCCCTCCCTGTCAACTGCTGGCATGGCATGATGAACAGTGGGCAGAATGGAGTCCCTTCTTGTAAACATCAAGGGAGTACATTAAAACCCACCCGCTCCTAAATGAGAGGAATTTGATGACCACAATGTCAATCCTCGTCTCTGAAACTTTGCAAAACCTAATGCTCTCCTTTTGGTAGTCAACCAGGCTTCGCGTGGAAACATTTCCTGGAAGGCTGAAGGTAACATTCAATACACTGGTTTACAGTAAAAGTGCTCACAGCCTGGTCTCCAAGTGCTATTCTTCAAATGCTACATGGATGCGCCATGAAATTCAGCAAATAATCACTGAGTCGATAAATTAAAATGGTTTTTTTACTAAGAGACTAGAAACACAAAACAGTAAGCTGGAGAAAAGACAGGAAGTACTCTGTGCTTCACAATGACAGATGGAGCAGAGGTCATGATATACGTATGAGATTCTTGGCCAAGATGAATCTGAAGAAGGCCCGAAAGACTAAAACGTCAACTCTAACCCAACGGATGCTGCCAAAGGAATCCTCAAAGAGCCTAGAAGTTTAAATTACTTGTCAACTTACACGCGTGGCGCATGTTGGATATAAATCTAGACTTCAGATACGGTTCTGGCTCTTAAGAAGTGCTCAACAAAACTGAGAGACATCACACACAGAGGTAGACACTCAGAGAACAATGAAAAGGGGACAGGATGGATATTGAGAATGTCCTTTTCCAACTGTACTAAAGGACACCAGCTGCCTGAGAGCTCTCAAATCCAGCAAGCAGCTCCTTGGACTATGTCTGATTGTGATTTTCATGGTGGAGTTTCGGTTGTTTTATTGCCCAAATTGTAAGGTTCCAATTTCTCAGTAGAATCTTGAACGGCTTGCTGCCATTCTTACACGAAGAGGGATTTTGCAAATTCAGTCAGTTTTGGAGTTGGAAAACAAATTCACCGAATCTGCCATTTTTTATTGGAATAAACTGACTTCAGAGAGGTGACGTGTTTATCAGTGATAAAGAGCTCAGGAGTTGCAGACGGTGAGTTAACCTGTAGCTCCTTACTGAGCCAATGGCCATGGGCAAGTCTCTTAATCTCACAAAGTCTTAGTTTCCTCAACTGTAAAATGGAGATGATAATACCAACCTTTTCAGGATTATTGAGGAGGGTTCTATAAAATAAAAGTGCTCAGCAGAATGCTTTACGCATGATAAAGCGGTCAACAAATAGTGGTTATTATGTATTGCTCTCTTGTCACAGTGACTGGCATTAGTAAGCATTCACTAATTAAGTCATAGTGGTTTTTATACATTATTATTCTTACTGCCCAAGGTGGCTATTCATTCAGGTACCATAGGTGGAACCCAGATGGCCTAAATCCCTGTCTCTTTTTCTAAGGGACTTGCATTTAAATAATCAGCAAAAGATTCCCTTCCATAAGCATTAGTTAAGAATTTCACTGCAGCAAAGAGCCACCATTGCTGTTGAATGGTAGTCTGTTTGTACCATTGTTATGCATAAAACCAAGAAGTAAGCATCTTTCTGGCACTGAGGAACAAACTCATTGGAAGATTCCAGGGCACAAATGGGGAAATACTGTCGCATCTTGAGCGAAACCAACATCTTTTTGACATAAATGTCGGTCTTTGGTGGAGTAACCCATTAGCAACTAGATATACACCTACGGAAGTTGTAAGCTTCTACGGAGAATATTGCCAGAATTTTTGTTTGTTCGTTGTTTTCGATTTTGTTGTGTTTGGCGTTTTTTTTTTGTTTTTTTTTTTTGCCAGGGGTGGGGGGAGCACGTTTCCCCAACTGATTTGCATAGGAATCACCTGGGAATTGCGTTACAATGCTAAGCCCCAGTCAGCAGGTCTGAGGTACAGCCTGACCATCTGCATTTCTAACGAGATCCCACCTGATGCCCAGGCAGCAGCTCTCCGAAGACCTCGCTTTGAGTAGCACGCCAGCGTCTGGACAAACTTGGTTAAATTCATGAGTAATCCTAACAAGGCAGGTGTTCAGGAGACAGAGCCCACCGAGGAACGGGCAAGAAGACGTCTGTGGCGCAGGCTGATGAGAAGTTTGATTTTTATCCTCGCTACAATAAGAGCCTGGCCAGGGGAACGTGGAACTCAGCACTGTCAGTGCCTCTCAAGCCACATGTCACATGATGGCCACATATGACAAGGCTTCTTGCCTTTCCTGAGAAGCTGTGGTTTGAGTTATCCTCTAATGTCAAGAAATGGGCATCGCTGTGGTCTCCCCATTGACAGGAATCCCTCTGGACTAAAGACGGCTGGGGGCACTACAAAGACGATTACGTCGTCATTTGCGTTATATTTTTCACAATTTCCAAGGACTTAACATCTGTCGGAAACTCTTCGATCTGTGTTTTGCAATTCTGATGCATCTGAGATTATTTCGAAATGAAAAGTTAAAAAAAATTCGAAATGCAAAAAAGGCTGAAATTCTGGGGTTTTTGACTTTTCCCGGTGGCTTGGAAATTTAGAGACTTTATTTCCCCCTTCGAGAATATTTTCTTGACATTTTCACTAAAAGGTTGCTTCTTGGTTTTCATTCTAGTTAGTACTACCTAAACATTCTCTTCTGAGTTCCTGAGACAGCAGCAGCCCTTGACCAGGTAGAATATCAAATGTATTCTTTTTCTTTGAGAAACAAAATTGATCAGAAATGTCTTTCCCCAGGGCGCCTGGGTGGCTCAGTCGGTTAAGCATCCAACTTTAGCTCAGGGCTCCTGAGTTTGAGCCCCGCGTCAGGCTCTGTGCTGACCGCTCAGAGCCTGGAGCCTGCTTCGGATTCTGTGTCTCCCTCTCTCTCTGTCCCCTGCCCTGCTCATGCTCTGTTTCTCTCTGTCTCAAAAATATATAAACATAAAAGAAAAGAAAAGAAAAGAAAAGAAAAGAAAAGAAAAGAAAAGAAAGGAAAAGAAAAGAAAAGAAATGTCTTTCTATCCCTGTGTTAGACACCAATTCTTGCCATCTGAAGTCCGAAAACACTCAGACTGGGTCACATCGCTTAACACTTATATTGTCTTTTACTTTCAACCCCTTTTCAGGTAAGATCTTGTCTCCTGAAATAACTTATGTTGACTTTATGAACAAAACTTCCATTATTGTTCCTTCTGCATCTGTCACATCACCCAACACAAGGCTGGACACAGCATAGAAATTCGATCAATATTTGTCATGAGAGAGACTGAAGGAGAGATTTGCTGATCTGATCAACTGGACCTTGTAGCTTTCCTTCAGAGTCAGTATTACTCTCTAACAACAAATAGTTGAGCGGCAGATCCCCCTTTGGAAAAGAAGCCTAATCCACAGAATTCTCCCATGTAAAACCAAAACATCAGTCTGAGCAGAAAAATCCAGCCCGAACTCATGTAAGTATCTCAGAGCTACTAAGGTTCCTGCGAGATACAGTGCCAGCCCCAAGGTCTGGACTCACATCCCCTTGGTTCTAATCAGGTCCCTCTTCTACACTTGTCATATTACCAAGCCTCAGTACCTTCATCTGTTAAATGGGAATAACAAAAGTGCCCACCTCAAATACTTCCCTGTAGATTAAATGAAGTGGTCTGTGCAAAGCACTCAGCAAGGGTCCTGGAGCATACCAAGTGCTCAATAAATATTAGGAATTATTATCCTTCCTCTGGTGAATTGGAGGAAACCAGGTATGATACCCAGAGTATCACCAAGATGAAAAAGTTGACTTCCCTGGGGCGCCTGGGTGGTTCAGCCAGTTAAGCGGCTGACTCTTGGGTTTCGCCTCAGATCACGATCTCACCGGTCCTGAGTTTGAGCCCCAAATCAGGCTCTGTGCTGACAGCATGGAGTCTGCTTGGGATTCTCTCTCCCTCTCTCTCTCTCTCTCTCCTTCTCTCTCTGCCCCTCCCCCACTTGTGCTCTCTCTTCTCTCTCTCTCTCTCTCTCTCAAAATAAAGAAAGAAACTTTAATAAATAAATAAATAAATAAATAAATAAATGGTTGAGTTCCCTAAAGCTACATTTTCGGTAGAGCAGGGGCAAAGGAGATGAAAGGCATAAAACAAGTTATTTTCCTAAGTTTCCCCAGGATTGAAGACTCACCCAGCTTGCCTCACGGGCCACTAAATTGCTGCATACCACATTTAGTTTGCTCTAATACTAAATACTTTTACATTTCCATATCGAAAGGAAGAAATGGGAGAAAGGGGGAAGGGGTACCGATATACCAACTTCTGGGGTGTAACCCTTCCTTCTGCCACTTGATGCTTAGATGGGAATTTTAAATGGGTAATCAGAAAAGGAGAGTTGCTGTGGAAAGCAGATCCCTTCCTCAATAAATAAAATCAGGAAGGACGGCCAAATTCGAATTGTCGGGGAGAAATTCGGTTCTACCTTGAGGCTCCGTGTGTAATCAAAGAGAGGACTGTCAGTGCCAATTATTTGTGTCCCTAACATGTATTTGTCAGTCCCTCCCCACCCTCCCCTAGGGACCTGCACCCACACACCCAATTTGTTAGACTGCCTCTCAACATGATTGGCATTTTTCTTTACGCTGTTCACTTCTAGTCGCCCATCTTTGTGGAGTAGGTGGGGCACAAATCATTATTCACATTTTAAGGATGAAGAAAACAAGGCACAGTCAGGTTAAATACCTTGTTCCCAGGTACCAAGCCCATCTCTACTAGGACCCAAATGCATATCCGCTTTCTTGACTCCAAATCCAGCGCTGGTTCCAGTTATGAGCCTACTCAGCCTTTGAACTTCATTATAATCTGAGGCAGGCAACTGGCCTGCGTCCATGCTCTCACCCAGTTCGCCAAGGTCACAGATCGCCAGATGTTGAAGGATTACACCTTTTACCCGCCTTCTTCCAGGCTCTACTCTTGGACCTTCTAGCACTTCTACCAACTAGCACCTTGGTGCCAGAAGCCTGAAAGGCAGAGATACCCTCTCTGTAATCAGACTTTCATCAGACCCTCTGCTTCCCTCATCCTCAGTCCTCAGCAGCGGAACCAGGACGGAAGAGGCTGCGTGGCTGCCTCGGCTGTTTGTTTTCTCACTACTGAGTTGGCAAGTATGGAAGTTGTTGATTTACAATTAGAAGCAGCATGCTTCTTCAAATATTAATATTAATAACTACAATGCTGAACACATGAAAAGGGCTTTTCATCTTCAAAGCACTTTGCAGACATTAACTCATTAGCTCTCCCTTCCCTCCATTCAGGAACAACAGGTAAGTAAGAATCTCAACAGCAACAGCGGCCACGCAGCAACCCTCCACGCGTGCATAGCCCTCGCCTGCAGGAGCGAAAGTTTTCCTCTTTTAGGATAAAAAAAAGAGACGATGCAATCCAGAACCACAACTGATGAAAGAGTCAAAATGCCAGTCATGTTACAAATCAAATGGAACTGCCAGAATTATCATTTTAGAATCTGTATTTCCTGCTGTGTGGCAAATAGGTCTGTCTCCTCAGTCGCACTGCAATGGTATGGAGTGACCGAGAAAAAACGGTGAGAAAAAAGATCTTCCCCAAAAGGCAATGAGGAGAACCTACAAGCGAATGCCTAGTCTTTTCAACAGTTCATTCACGTAAAATGTGACTTTAAAAGGGGTAACAGGGATGTTTTAACAGCCGAAGCCACGAAGTGGCATTGCAGGATAAAATCCCCAAATGGAGGGGAATGGCCATCCACACCCCCAACCACAGCCATAGCCCATAGCAGTGCCCCTGACGTTCAGCTCTGCGGTGGAGAAAAGAAATGCCCCCCCCTGACTTTGAGACTCTCCCTGCCTCAGCCACAGCCCCCCAAAACAGGTAGAATATGGAAGAACGTGGAGTCACAGAACAGGGAAAAACACTAAAAAACAAAAACAACAAACAAACAAACAAACAAACAAAAACCTGGCTAGTTTGGCTTGAAAGATTCGTGTAGCAATTCCCTCTCCACAGAAATTCATTAAGCTGCTAGGCTAAAAAAAAAAAAAAAAAAAAAAGTAAAGCAACAGGCTTGCTAAGAGTGAAAGGGGGGGGAAAAGGAATTTCTATGTTTAACTACAGCTTTATTTCTTTGGAACCGCTCCAATATGCAAAGAAAATTCAGAGTTTCTGACAAGTAATCTGCAAGTATCTAAAACGTGTATGATTTTGCTTTTATAAAGCAGGGGAAAGAGTGAAACGAACTGATTTCAGACTATTTTAAGAAGGTTAGGAAGTATTTTTGAAAAATTATGAATGGAAACTATAGAAACATGTGAACAGAGGAAAAGAAACCCCACTTGTATCCTGAAAGTCCCCCATCAATTTACTGTTTAATTCCACAGACTGAAACAAACAAAAAAAAAAAAGGAAAAGGAAAATAGCAAAGTTTTAGGCAGAAACTCACACTTCACTTACTACTTGGCCGGAGAGACTGGGTGAGGAAAAGGTCCTGAGTAAGCTTCCCTCAATGTCTGTGGTCTCTTTCCAACTACCTGCAGGAATCCTCCGCTCGGTGGCTATAGAGGATGCAAAGACCATAATGTTTCTAATAGAGCTGCCTCCTTAAATTGGGGGGTGTGGTCAAAGCTGGGGAGGCTGGCAAAAAGGCTGTGTTCTGCTAGCCCCTGACACCGCGGAGGCAGCCGCTGGGACAAGCTCTTCGGTCTAGGTGGAAGAGCAAATATTGTTACTGGCTGGAGCGACACCAGATCACACCTTATTTTCTATCCTTGAAATTATCCTTCAATTAAATATAACTCAGCCACGAAGAGTACCGGGGAGGGAGGTGAGCCAGCTAGCTCAGTGGGATAACTTGTCTGGTCCTCCGCGGATGCATTAGGTTTACTTTCTACTGAATATGTGAATATTCATGGATTCACATTTCTTGACTTTCTCAATGGAGCCCCATTTAACCCAGGCAAGGGGTCTGGAGAGGCCGGGCTTGCTGTAGAATCAGGCCCGGAAAGACAGTCAGAAAGTAGGATATCTACCAAACAGTTACCTGCTTTGGCTTTTTATTTATCTCTGTTAACCTGATGTGAAATGTGATATTTCCTAAGAAGAAGAAAATAATTATATGGAAGGCAGCTGACCAAGTAGAGCATCGTGAGTTCTTAAAAGTAAAGTTAAAATACCCTATTCATATAAGCCTGGTCTTGGGTGATTTCTAAAATAGATTGGTTTTGGGGCACCTGAGTGGCTCCATCAGTTAAGCCACCGACTCTTGATTTTGACTCAGGTCCTGATCTCCCTGTTTGTGAGTTTGAGCCCCGCATTGGGCTCTGCACTGACAGTACAGAGCTTGCTTGGGATTCTCTCTCTCTCTCTCCCTCTCTCTCTGTTCCTCCCTGACTTGTGTTCTCGCTCTGTCTCTCTCAAAATAAATAAATAAACTTGAAAAAAAATTTAAAAATATATTAGTTTTAGTGGCCCTGATTTGTAGTTCTCGTGCAGCAATTAAAGGACAGAAATGTTCATATATTTCTCACTTAGAGAAAATGTGAGCAATGTGAAAATCATGCATTTGTTATAGGTGAAAATATACAGCATCTTATATTTACATATTCAGAACCATAGTAAGAATGTTACATTCACGTAATATCACGTAATAAACCATGGTAAGAATTACATTCACGTAATATCGTTTCTATGAATAGGGTTATTTTGTTAGAGAATTTTTTTTTTAAGTCAGTATTTGGCTGCTTTTTTTTAAATACTTTTTTTGAGGGATAGAAAAAGAGAGAGAGTGAGTATGAGCAGGGGAGGGGCAGAGGGAAAGGGAGAGAAGGACTCCTAAACAGGATCCACACCCATTGTCCAGCAAGGAGCCCTTCTCAGGGCTTGATCTCACAACCTTGAGATCATGAACCAAGCCAAAATCAAGAGTTGGAAACTTAGCTGACTGAGTCGGTTTAACTCAACACTTTTATCCTAAAGGATTCCATTTTCTTTGAGGAATAGATGGGAGATAAGATTTGTCATGGTTCGTTCCTTTCCCTTTCTACTGAAGACGCAAATGCTCAACTTGGTAAGTCTATGAACATCTATTGAATGTCACTCAGAGCAACATCCTCATTTTCCTTTGTTGTATAAGGCTAGCAATGCAGTTTAGATGGCATAGTAATTAGAGCAAGATTTTACTGCTCATCTTTGGCCCTTGCACCTTAACATGGCTTAGAAAAACGAAAGAGATAGTGCTACGGATGCAGTTTTGTTTAGTAAAGGTCTGTGCCAGGCACTGTGCTAGACACGAGAGAAATAACAAGGTCACGCTGCCGTGGGCAGACAGACATAAATCAATAGTTGTAATACAGAACAATACATGCTATTTAAAAATCTCATTGTCGATTTAGCCAATTGCAGCTAACTATGGTTGTATTCACTATGTTGCAAGAGACGTGGGAAAAAAATGCAGAGAAGACTTGGATTCTTGTCCTCCAAGGGTGTACAAGATGATTGTTAAGAACTCTGGAGTTTGGGGCACCTGGGTGACTCAGTCGGTTGAGCGTCCAACTTCGGCTCAGGTCATGATCTCATGGTTCATGGGTTCAAGCCCCGCGTCGGGCTCTGTGCTGATGGCTCGGAGCCTGGAGCCCGCTTCGGATTCTGTGTCTCCTTCTCTCTCTGCCCCTTTGCCGCTCATGCTCTGTCCCTGTCTCTCAAAAATAAATGTTAAAAAAAAATTAGAAAAAAAAAGAGGCTCTGGAGTTTGACATTGTGTCCATAAGAGTTCATACAGACAGCAACCTTTTGGGACCTTAGCTCTAATCTCTACCACTACTTGTCATGGTGACAAAGAGCATAAGAGCATAAGCTAGAAATCTGAATGATGCAAAATAAGCCACCACTGGTTTAAATTGCCTGGAGAATGCCCAAGAAAGCAGGAAGCTTTGTTTAAAATAATATCTTCAAAAATATAGCATTAGATCAGTATCTACATGCAATAAATAAATGAATAAAGCTGGATCCTTACCTTACACCATATACAAAAACTAACTCAAAGTGGACCAAAGACCTAAACATAAGAGCTAAACTATAAAATTCTTAAAAGAAATCATAGGGGAACCTTCATGACATTGAATTCGGCAATGATTTCGTGGATGGAACACCAAAAGCTCAGGCAACAAAAGAAAAATAGGTAAGCCAAAATTCACCAAAATTAAAAACTTTTATGCATCAAAGGACAATATTAAGAAAGTGAAAAGACAACCTACAAAATGGAAGAAATTATTCGCAAATCCATAATAAGGAATTCATATTCAGAATATGTAAGAACTCCAAACAAAACAAATAACTCCATTAAAAATGGATAGTCCCATTAAAAATGGGTAAAGGACTTGAGTAGACATTTCGGTCAAAGATATACAAGTGACCTGTAAGCACATGAAGAGATGGTCAACATCACTGATCATCAGGGAAATGTAAATCAAAATCACAATGAGATACCACTTCACACCTATGAAGATGGCTATTATCCACCCACCCCCCAAAAAAGACCAGTGCCAGAAAATAACAAGTGATGGTGAGGATGTGGAGAAATTGGAACCCTTCCTCAATCCTGGTGAGAATGTAAAACTGGTGTAGCCACTATGGAAAACAATATGGTGGCTCCTCATAAAATTAAACATAGAATCATCATAGGATTCAGAATTCCACTCCTAGGTGTACACCCCAAAGAATCAAAAGCAGGGACTCAAACAGATACTTGTACACCAATGGTCATCGTAGCATTATTCACAACAGCCAAAGTGTAGAAACAACTGAAATGCCCATCGAGAGATTTTGAATGGATAAACAAAATGTGGCACATACAAACAATGGAATATTATTCCGTCTTAGAAAAATTAAATTCTAACACATACTACCACATGAATGAACCTTAAGGATAGTAGGCTAAACAAAATAAGCCAGAACCAAAAAGACAAATATTGTATGATTCTACTCAAATGAGGTACCTAAAATAATCAAATTCATAGAGACGAAAAGTAGAATGAGGTGACCAGGGTCAGAGGGAAGTGGCAAATGGGGAGTTAGTGTTTAATGGGGATAAGGTTGCAGTATAGGATGATGAAGAGTTCTCTACGTGCATGGTGGTGATAATTACTTAATGCCACAGAACTGTACATTTAACGTGGTTAAAATGGAGGAGCACTTGGCCGGTTCAGTCACTAGAGCATGCGACTCTGGATCTTGGGGTTGTAAGTTTGAGCCCCGCGCTAAGTCTACGTAGAGATTACTGAAAAATAAAATCTCTACAAATCACAGCGGTTAAAATGGTAAATTTTATGTTAGGTATATTTTACCAAACTTTAAAAAAAAAATACACTGTCCTGAAGGAAAAAATGTATAGCACCAGCGGAAAGTAGACCATCCACAGAAGGAATGCTTTCTGACCCACATGGATGGTAAGGGGCGAAAGGATCCCCCAAAAGAAGCGGGTATGCACTCACAGAGAGCCGCGTGGGACCTCCTTCTACTACACAGAGCCCTTCAGTTGAGTCATCTGTCAAAGAGGGGATGATATACCATCACGGTTTCACAAAGTTGTTGAGATTACTATATAATTGGTTGATTGGATATAAACAGTTAACTGAAAAAGGCAAAGCTCATTGTTCTTCTCCATGCTCTATGATATCAAATTCGATGGAGAAGGACCTCAGGTAAGATACTACATATTTCAAGATCCTCAAAAAAAAAAAAAAAAAAAAATGAAAACCTCGTTACCCAGAAGACAGGTATACCTCTGGGTTCCCATGTGAAAGACTCGTTTGCTTTTCTGAAGATCTCCATAGCCCCACCTGAAGAATGGTAGTTTCAGAATAGTTTAGACACAATTGGAACAGAGCCTGAATGAATTTCTAGAATAATTACCACCAAGCTATTGCTGCTTTTACTGTGGAGAAATATTTCTCCTTCTTCCAGCCTAACAAACTACATTGCAAGTTAGTATTTCCTAAGAGGAAAAATGGAGAAGACACATTCCCAGAATCCTAGCCTTGCAAGGGTGCTCAACCCTTCCACCACCAACCTCCCTTCCTCCCAGCCAACCTCCAAGAACGCAGGAATCCCGTTTAGGGTAATCCATATTCTAAACCACCCTTCGCACACAAGACTCGTTGGACCTCCACAGTGGCATTGAATTTAATGACAAACCAAGCACAATCGTCCTTTATCGCACTGCAAGTGCTATCTCCTTTTTCCTTCCATCTCACTTAAAAACAGACAACAACAACTGCTGATGCTTCAGAAGACTCGGCGTAGGCAGGAAAGCGGCATCTAAACCAATTATCAAGACCGAGTGGAGGTAAAACCCAGATCCCGTGGTCACCAAATATCGAGGAGGCCCCAAAAGACGAGATGAAAGGGAAGCAAGGAACAGAGAACCTTTGTCTATTCGCCCTCCAGCTCTGGAACTTCTTACCCTGTACTTTGTGATGCATCTATCTCCTTTCCATGATCAAAAGCTGAGAGCCTGTGTCTCGGGCTGCAGATGAATCAGCAGTGGCACACGTATGTGTGCGTGCACATCTGGCACCCAGATGCTCATCCTCCTCTGTGCCAGGGAGCCTCTGGAGAAGCTAGAGTTCTTGGCATGGTGCTCCCAGGACCCCACGGTTGCCGGAACCAGCTTTCTGTTGCTTCCTCCCTGTCTACAATGTGAAATGGCCTGGGGAGAGCGCCCCGGAGGGGCACCCTGCAAAGAAGCGTTGATTGAGCTGGTCCACCCGGGCTCTCTTGAGTTCACTGACCATCCTCGGAATTCCGTAAAGTTCAAAAAGTTCCAACAGAGCAAAGCCCACGGTTGTGGGGTGTATGATGGCCCACTGAAACCCGTCTCTAACCACCTCCTTTTTGACCCTCTTCCTTTTTTTCTGTACTTGTGTCCCTGAGTTCCCTGTCCCCTCCTCCCCTGAAATCTCTTGACTTTTTCTGTCAATCTACGCCTACACGGTTTTAAACCTCTATTTTTTATTACTAAATTAATATGTGGTGGTAGTATATTCAAACAATACCGCAGAGTATGGATAAAAACTAGAAGCACTACCCCTGCTCCCTTTTACCCAATGTCACACCAAAAAGGTTTGATATGCAGCCCCCCGACCTGTTCCTACACCTTTCTCGTGGGATTACGTTATACGCACCGTTCTGTGATTTGCGGTACGTTTACTGGTGTCGTCTTTCCATGTCTCTCCAGCTAAACTACCTCACTGACTTCAGCAAGCAAGCCTAATTCTGTCACAGGGCACATGAATATGGGCCTCGTGAGTGTAACAGGCTATGGCGTGACAGGTCAAAATATAACACGGACAGCATGGCACCACTTGAAATCTGAAAGCACAAATTGCCCAAGTCCTCTCTGGTGGTATGGGGCATTTTTGTGTGTTTGTTTTATTCTTATTATATGTGCTTTCTGCTTTGCTCCATTTTGTTTACTCCATTTTGTGCAGGAGAATTTTCTTTTCTTTCTTTCTTCCTTTTTTTTTTAAGTTTATTTGTTTACTATGAGAGGGTGTGCAGGAGGGACAGAGACAGAGAGAGAGAGAGAGAGAGAGAGACAGAGAGAGGGAGAGAGAGAGAATCCCAAGCAGGCTCTGCATTTTCAGGGCTTGAATTCATGAACCGTGATATCATGACCTGAGCTGAAATGAAGAGTCAGACACTTAACCCACTGAGCCACCCCGGCGCCCCAGCAAAATTTTATTTTCAAGTGTGTGATCAAGATTACCATAGAGCACAGTGTTCCAGCACAGTGTTATAGACTCAAGGTTAAACTGCCCCAGCTCGAACCCCAGCCCCACTTCTTGCTGTGTTACCTTGGGTATTGCAAGTTTCCTTACCTTTAGTTTCCTTGAATGTCAAATGAAGATAAAGATACACACAACTCAGGGATTATTGTGAGACTCAAAGAGGCATTGAGGGCTGAGTATTTCATTCATTGAGTTTGCACTTGATGAACATGAACCATTGTTACCAATGGCAGGGAAGGGCTAGACCCAAGGCTTCCCATTTTCTGACCACCACGCTCCATGAATCTTGAGAATGCAGGGGCGACTCCTCCCTCCTGGCTGCAGTGCTGGTCTGCTGACCAGGACAGAAAAGGCCGATACAACATTCAATGATGTAATTGGGACATGCTTGCTGATAGAGGGGGACCTGCTGAGTTTAGAGATGGACAGCCACAGGTGTGGCTTGGGGGTGGCTCCCACCAAGTGTTATTGCCTGTGTGAATTTTCCCTGTTGAAACAGTCTACTGATTACAGATTGGGCCCAGTCTTGGGGTCAGGCCCTCCTCCCAAGGTGACAACAGGGCTGACTCTTTGAATTTCCCCCAAGCAGGTTTTCTAGTCCCAATTTAGAAGACAAACTGTTTTTTGTTTTTAATTTGTTTTTAATGTTTATTTATTTTTGAGAGAGAGAGAGAGAGACATAGCACAGGCGGGGAGGGGCAGAGAGAGGAGGAGACACAGAATCCGAAGCAGGCTCGAGGCCCTGAGCCATCAGCAGAGAGCCCGATGCGGGGCTCGAACTCACAGACCCTGAGATCATGACCTGAGCCGAAGAGGGACGCTCAACCGACTGAGCCACCCAGGTGCCCCGAAGACAAACCGCTTTCAATGGAGGGACATCGAGACCATTAATATATTTTCTGATTTATACTAGATTTATACTCCTTTATGGGAAGTTACTGGGGCTTCTGGGAGGCCGTCTGAGCTCTACTTTCTCAAGGTGCTCAGGAAGTAGCTCCCTCTGCTCCAACTGCGACCTCTCTCTGTGCCTTGGCCATCTTCCCATCTGTCCCCCATGCGTGGGCCAAATCAGCAGCATCTGCTCAGACAAGATATGTTTCCCAGAACAGGACCATCATGACAACAATCCCATAAGCCACGAGTTTGTGAGCTGGGAGGAAACTCTGGGGATTCTGCAACCTCATCACCTCTCAGATAAGTAAACGCAATCGGAGAGATCAATCTCTTGGTTAAGAAAATCAATAAATACATTTGTGACATCTCTTCAAATCTAAGTGGTTAACGATTTTGCAAAAACCATTGTCAGCTGTATATTGAGCACCTTGGGTGAGTCCACGGGTCTAGTTTCGAAGCTAGGGTAACTAGTACTATAGCAGCAAAATTCAGATTAATTGAACTGTTGACGGAGCGATTCTCCCATTTTTACATCAGATGCCTGGGGACTCAGTAGATAGTTCAGTCCCCAGTGAACCAGGGAGAGGAAAGAGCAACCCAACGTACCACCAAAACATGCTTAGGCCCAGGAGTCCAGTAACCGCAGTCAGCTGCGGCCATAAATGTGTTAAGAGATTTATAGAAAGCTACATTCATCAGCTATTAATGTCCTCTTTTATTTTGGTCTGGTGCTGATGAATGATTAGAAGTAGATTGGTTTGTTTTTGAGCTTTTTCAATCAACGCCAGGTTTGCTGTTGACATCTTTATCCTCAATACTTCCCTTTCTTCCTCTCCATTACCAAGAAGATTCCTGAACTCAGGGACTAGGGAGACATGCTAAGGTGATCCCTATGTCTCAACCATTCACATACACCTGGTTTCAACCTGAATTCTACCTCTTCCAGGAGATTTCTCTGACCACCCGCATCTGCCTTCTCTCACTGGATCGTTACATGTTTGAGTAGCATAACACTCTCTCTTTTGGAGCGTCGATGATATTGTAATTGTTTGTGTGATGTCCGTCTCCTTTCTTCATTGTAAACGCACAGGAGGATCAGTCTTGTTTACCGTTGTTCCCGCAACTCTTATCATTATACCTAAGACCTAAAGTAAAGGCTGTAGAAATATTTGATATTGAAGGTCGCATGGATGGGTATTTGAATGTTGGCTATCCACTGTCTAATTTACCTCTAATTGCTTAACTTTGGTTCTTTGATCTTTAATTCTCCTTCCACTGCTCCTTATATTGTCACACGTTTTCCCAAATTCTGGCACCCAAACCTGCCCCTAGAAAACGCATCACACAACCGTTTCAGCATGAACTTTCCCCAATCAACATAAAAATAAACCTGTCAGGAGAATAATTTATCTTTTGCATAGCACGAAGTGAAGAACTGACAATTAACCAGAAAATTCAGGCTGTGTAAACAGGCAGAGTGAGTCACGACTTCACACCAGATTTCTTTTTGTCTGTTATCTGGGTAATTCAGTTCACATCTGGAGTGTTTTTCCTTTACTATTTGATTAGTTGCCTCAGTACAATCCCTCATCTTATTTTTCCTTAAGGGTAAGAAAAATAGAAGCAATTGACCAGTGATTGCCGGACTGAATCTAGACTTTTGAGTTTTATTTCCCTCCTAGTTTGTTTTCCAAGAGTTTTAGGTCTGAAAAAACAAACAAACAAACAAACAAACAAACCTTGAAATATGTTACTCATTCTTATCAATGGCTATGGGCCACAGAAAACTCTTCATAGTGTATATATGTATAGAAATGGGATCCCAGGACTGGTTCAGAATGGGATGAGCAGAGAGCCTGGAAAGAAACACTGTGGTTGTACAATCCAGTCTTTAACTTCCCAAGAAGCATACAGATCTGTTACCTACAACACTGATTTCTTCCTTCCTTCTGACCTTCCTTCCTTCCTTCCTTCTTTTTCTCCCTTCCTTTCCTTCCTCCCTCCCTTCCTCCCTTCCTTCCTTCCTTCCTTCCCTCCTTCCTTTCTTTCAAGAGGCAGCTGAAGAAGTCACATAAGCTTGAACTCAAACTTTGCACCAACCAGAAAACACCTGGAATAGCCAAAGATGCTGACCTAGCTCCCAGGGAGAAGCTTGTGACCAGAGAGAATCTGGCTCATTATTCAATAAATTGAACTCCTAATTAGGGTTGCCTTTTGCATCATAGCCCATCCCTGGCCAAAGCACAACATGATGCAGTCCAGCACTTTTTATCTTCTCCTGGTGGCACTTTGAACATGAGTTTTTAGAAATTGTGGGTGTTTGGGTAATAGATACCTCTAAAGAAGACTGAAAAGCCCCAAAAAGAGTAAAAGTAAAAACAGCATTATTGTTCCTTGCTTAGAGTAAGGCAAAATCCTCTGATGGGTCAGAGGTACGGGAGGGCTGGAACTTGTCTAGAATGTAGAGGTCAGCTCTAAAGGTGACCTAAATTCAAGGAAGCCTAGAGTGAAGAATGTATATTGAAATTATGTTCTTCCTCTTAAATCACTGCCCAAGTTAGAAATTCAAGGACTTTAATCTTAAATCCAAGAACGGTTCTGCCTTCTCTTTTTCCAAGCCATTATCTTTTGAAATCCAAAACTAATACGTCTCTACTGTTTAGAATTCGGGAAGTATGGAAAAAATAAAAACAGAAGACTGAATTCCTTTATAATTCTCCCCCCGGAGATAGCCAATGATAACATTTCGTAAGGACAATTTCTTTCTAGGTTTTCTATGTGGGCAAGTATTTTTAATTTATACAAAATAAAATAGGTCATGTTACACACGATATTTTCACCTATTTTTTTCTTAGTTATTAATCTTAACCTCTTTTGAATGCCATTAAATCATTGCCTTCTACAGCATTTGTAGTGCTTCCTGATGTGCTCATATGTATTCCTGCAAAGTCTAGACATTTAGCATAAGACTGAGCCTTCATTTTAAACTCTGCCAGTAATTAAAGAATCCTGAGACCTGGAGTCAACGTCTAGTTTCTACTAACCAGCTGCATGTTTGGGGGCACTGGTTTCCTCATTGATGAAGTAAAAACTTACATAGTTAATTTCTAGAAAGTCCAGGAGGTGGACTTCTGGTACCTGAATCACGTAACACACAATTTCTTAACTGTTCCGCTTTGCCTACTATGTCTCCTCCATATGAGAGGGATTTCCCCTTTTCCTTCATCCTTTGGTTTTCCTTTTATTTTTCCATTTCCTTTCTCCCGAAACAATGAAATGTGATGCCTTTGATCTGCTCAGCAGAAGATGGGCGCCTGGATTCTTCTTCCATGCTTCTGTAAACTTGGCACCACTCTCCTGGTGTGAAGTGCAAAGTCCGTTTGAAGCCCCAGGCATCCGAAAGGTACTTGTACAGAGTGCTCTTGCACCAGGCTCCTTTCCCTGGTGTAGAAAGAGAAGTCCAAGAGCTTCAAGTAAGTCTCTGCCTTCTCGCGGTCTCCAGCCAGAGAGAGACCATAAGGAAATATAAAAGGCGCAGTCATTTTCTTTGGACCAGGAGCAGAAATTGTAATCTCTTCTGCTTTTAGAAGGGCCAGTAAGGATTTCGTGTTCCACATCAAAGAGAAGGTAGGAAGAGACAATGTTTTTCCACTGTAACTTATGAAAATGGATGGGGAAAGCAATCTGCCGGGGATGGGGAATCTAAAGGAATTCCTGAGGTCTGATACAGTAGTTCAGAGAAGGATTTGTCACGTTTCCTGAAACTTCTGCATGCAATCCTGCACAACTGAGTTCTCGAGGTATTTTTCATGCCGATTGCCTGAAAGGAAGAACTGTCTTCCTCCCCCATCCCAGCCCCTTCAGGTCTCACCAAACTGTTCACGTTACTGGCCTCCGACGAACAAAGGCCAAGAGTACAGATTTGAATTTTATCTCTGCCTATTTCTGGAGTCTGTCAATTTGGGTATCTCAAGGAGAGCCAGCATCTCATCGGAGAGTTTTCTGTAGCAGATCCATAGAGAAGATGTGAAGAAGCCTCTGATGTTTTGCTTTTATCATGAATTCCGTTGACCCCAGAGACTTGTGATTCTGGTGTGAAATAGGAGGGAAGTGAGGAATAGTCCTGGCACATTTCGTTATCTCAGGAGGTGCTGCTATTGCCACATATCAGGAGGCTGGATTCCAAAGAATGATGGCATCAGACCATTGAGCAACTCTGGAGACATTTCCTTCTTGATTATTTCTCTCCTGTCCTTGCCAGTGTGACTAAACCCAGCAATAATATTCATTGAACTAGGCACCACTCCCTACCCCTGCCTATCCTCCTAGCAGGTCTTTTCCCATTGAGCTGTTGAAAAATAAAATGAGATAATAGAGGCAGAAAATGCTTTGAAAGTCAAATGCTTTGCATATGAAAGGGGTTGGAGATTTTGTTTATGATAGCTCAGATGAATCCTGCCTTGTCTCATTGCAGCAGTCAGTTATAATATTTCATTGTTAGAACTGAAATTGCCTCATAATAGACAAGTGTCATAGAACTGGAATCAGTAGATAAACATTAAGGGAAGCATATTTCAGATCAAAATGATGAAGTGCTTTTGAACCTTTAGAGAGCTTTTGAACATTTGGAGCCATTCAAAAAAGAAACGAGCGCCTGGAAAAGCAGGGGATAAGTTGAAATAGAGCTGTAGAACCAACCAGCAGGGATGCTGCAGGGAAGTTTCTCACACTGCACCAGACAGCTAAGGTTCCATCCAGTTCAAAGAATCTGTGAATCCACTATAATGATGATCTCTACTGCTGTTTTCATTTATTTTTATTTTTTTAATGTTTATTTATTTTTGAGAGAGAGAGACCGAGGGTGAGTGGGGGCGGGGCAGAGAGGGAGGGAGACACAGAATCCGAAGCAGGCTCCAGGCTCCGAGCTGTCAGCACAGAACCCGAGGCGGGGCTCAAACTCGTGAACTGTGAGATCATGACCTGAGCCCAAGTCGGAGGCTTAACCGACTGAGCCACCCAGGTGCCCCTCTACTGCTATTTTTAAATAGGTACAGGGCTGTAATGGAAAAAATGAAGTGCTTTATTTCAAAATCGTCAAGCTGGGCCTAGTTAATAGAAGTTGTAAGATGAGCTTTGGCACAACGGAGAAACTATATTCAAACATTTGTAGGTAATTAATTGATTAAAACTGGAGTAGATGTAACTATGGATAAGTAATTGGACCAAAGCTAACCCACCAGTTTTAGACTACAAACTCCTGGTGTTTAGTTTGGTTCCAGGTCCCTGTCTCATGCCTCCTCCAGTCCAAGGCCACACATACTTGGAAAAACCTGTATTTTAAAAATCAGAGGAAAGCTGGGTGTTGGTGACTGTTCACTAAGGGTCCTCTGATGGTCCTACCGCCTTATAACCCCCTCCTTTCTTAGACTCTCTCTCTCTCTCGGGAAAAATTAAGTTAATATGCTTGTGCTACTCTCAGACCTCCAGAAACTAGATTTCATTGAATAAAAACTCCTGATGAGAACTTTCTATTTGTTGTTGGGTGTTCATGTGGTCACTACCATTTGGAATGCCCCATAACAAAAATCCTACTCAATTACCATCTCCTCTCTGAATCTTCCCTGGCTGACTTTACCTTCTCACCAGCAACAGCACTGTGGGATCAGGTATTCACATTCCCAAGTCACATTTTCGATTACTTTGTACATACATCCAATGTGTTTGCTGCCTTACACATTAGTTATTTGCTTACATTCAGGGTAAGGACTGTGAGCGATTCATCCTTGTATCTCCAGCCTCTCATGTGGTACTTGGTCCTTAGGAGCCTCTCAGTATAAGTTTATTTGATGGAAAATATGCATAAGTGTTCATTTATTTTGGAGCCCAGAAGGTTAGTTGCCAATGGATCCCATGGCAGCATCCAATGCAACAAAATATGAGTATCTTAAAATTTTGGATATCGTTAGGAATGTCCCAAAATACTTTTTTGATCTACTATGGACAAAGGTCAAAGAGCAAGAAAGACCTCAGGACCTTTGCCCTTCCTCTTCCTGCCATAGTTCCACATAGCTCCCCCTGTCACTTTATACGTGTCACATGGCAATATTAACCTATCAGTGAAGTCTTGCCTGACTGTCCTGTATAAAATAACACCAACCATCCCCATCCTCGGTGCCCCCTCTCCACTTTACTCTGCTTTCTTTTTCTTCCTAGCACTTACTTATTCTTTTTTTAATTTTTTTTTTAAGGTTTATTTATCTTTGAGACAGAGAGGGACAGAGCATGAATCGGGGAGGGTCAGAGAGAGAGGGAGACACAGAATCTGAAACAGACTCCAAGCTCTGAGCTGTCAGCACAGAGCCCGATGCGGGGCTAGAACTCACGGACCGCGAGATCATGACCTGAGCCGAAGTCGGAAGCTCAACTGACTGAGCCACCAGGGTGCCCCAACACTTACTTATTCTATATCTACTTGTTCACTGATTTGTTCACCAAAACAAACAATCATCAAAAGGAAAGATACTTTGTAACTTTTGTTCACTGCGCTGTCCCAAGAGAGAATGCTTGGCACATAACAAGGGCTCAATAAGCTTTAGCTAAACAAGTGAATGATGAACAAATTAATTGTTGAAGTTAAACATATGAGTTCCCCATAGAAATTTAACAACATACCTGGGATAAAAGCTTAAAAGTTCTCTTAGAACAAAGAGCAAAATGTAAAGAGATGCAAAATATTGAATAATATATGTTTATAGACATAAAAGATCAATGTAGGATGTGCAACACTCACCTCATGAGGCTTCTCGAAAGAGAAAATAAAAGGTAGAAACATGAGAAGAAAATTTATGAGAGATTGTGGCTTTAAAGAAAGCCACCAATGTTTTAATTTTAATTTTTTATTAATTAATGGATTGATTTATTGATTAGCTTATTTACTTCTTTATTTTGAGAGAGAGAGAGAGAGAGTGCACGTGCATATACAGGGAGGGGCAGAGAGAAACAAGAGAGAATCCGAAGCAAGCTCTGTGCTGTCAGCACTGAGCCCAATGTAGAGCTCGATCTCACAAACCATGAGATCATGACCCGAGCCCAAATCAAGAATCAGAAGCTTAATTGACTGAGCCACCCAGGCATCTCTTAATTTGTATTTATTTATTTATTTATTTATTTTAAAAAAATTTTTGATGTTTATTTTTTGAGACAGGGAGACAGAATACCAATAGGGGAGGTACAGAGAGAGAGGGAGGGAGACACAGAATCCAAAGCAGGCCCCAGATTCTGAGCTATCAGCACAGAGCCCCGCGTGGGGCTAGAACTCATGAATTGTGAGATAATGACCTGCGCCCAAGTCAGACACTTACCCGACTGAGCCACGCAGGCGCCCCCATTTTTATTTTTAAGTAATCTCTACACCCAACACGGGGCTTAAACTCGACCCCAAGATCAAGAGTCGCATGCTCAACCAACTGGTCCCGCCAGGCACCTGAAAGTCACCAAGCTTACAATTGAAGTTTCATTCAAGGATAAGATTAGATACAAAAAGCTTTTAGAAAGAAGGTACCCAGTCATTTACAAAAGAATGAAAGTATGATTGGCAAGAGTCTGCAAATTAGCAGCACTGGATTCTAAAGGATAATAAAGTCATCTCTTAAAGATTTTGAAGAAAAATTATTTTGAAACTAAAGTCTATACCTAAACTCTCAAGCAAGTATTATAACAGAATAAAAACAGTTTCAAGCATACAAAGAATGTGAAAAGTTACCTTCCACGAAGTCTTTCTGAAATGAAAAATTACATTCACTTTTGGAAAATAGAAATAGAAACAAAGAAAAAGGTGAAAATAAGATCTAGGAAACAATGGACCTCACCCAGGAGACAGGTTTATGGTAGGTTTTAAAAGCAATCATAGAACAGGAAAATGTCTTTAAAAGAAGATAGATCCCCTTGTAACATATAATTAATAACAAGTTGGATGAAAGGTGAAAACATAAACTGCTTTGATTGATAAGGAAAAAAAGCAATCAGAAACACCAGGAGAAACAAAAAGTTATTTAAGAAAGCCATATGATGAAAAAGAGGATGTGATCTGATTTTAACCAATTTATGAAATATAAGAAAAAGAATTCATTTGCTCTTAAAATTTGGCATGTTTTTCATTGTCACACATGTGTAGCGACATAAAATTGTATCTCGTTATATAAAGTCTAATTACACAATTGGGTTCTGTGGTGAACCATCTCTCTTTTTTTTTGAAGTTTATTTTATTTTGAGACAGAGAGAGAGCAAGATAGCGAGCATGAGTGGGAGAGGGGCAGAGAGAGAGAATCCCAAGCAGGCTCTGCACTGTCAGCATGGGAGTCCCATGCAGGGCTCAAACTCTCAGACTCCAGAACTGTGAGATCGTGACCTGAGCTGAAATCAAGAGTCAGCTGCCTTACCTACTTAGCCACCCGGCTGCCCCTATGGTTGAACCATCTTTAATATGAATATATAATCTTAATACAAATGGGATTTCAATTTTTAGAATCAATTTACCGACAAAGCATGAATGACTTACTTATGGTTACAAAATTGAATGCAAATATAGGAGTGCTAATTTCCTCATTTCACATGACATGAGATCAGAGATATTGCTTAAAGGTAATGAATCAAGATATGAAAATTTGAAGTGTATTATTCAAAGGTATAATGATAAGAAAAAAAAACCTTAAAAATCGAAAAATCACTTAAAGATTAGGAAGCTGATGGGGTTGGGTGTATTGTGAGGTACATTATCTTATGTTTGGTATCAATGCTTAATGGGCATGGCCTAAAGTGATGAAGTCAAGAAATCACAGAAGTCCATTGCATAAATTATGGAATTCGCTACCAAAATACCACAAATAGAAATAGTTTAAGTGGTTACCTTTTGGGAGCATGACTCACTGCAAAATGGGAATGTCAACTTTCTCTGCTCATTTCATAACATCTGTTCTGTTTGGCTTTTCATTATCGCACAAATAAATTATATGTATACAATCTCTCAGCTTTTTAAAGGAAGAGACCGTTTGGGTTGGGAGATACTGGGCTGTAATCATTTCCCTCGTGACATGTGATATGTCAGCATGAGGTAAATCTGAGCAAGAAAATCCTAAAAATGAATAATATGCTCTTATTTCTCTGATTTGGTTTACAAATGCTTTGAGGACCTTTGGAAAGACTACAAAATTTGGTCTAAAAAAACCACCAGGAATCTTAGACATATCTCTTGATAAATTTCTGTCTCCACCTTCTCCTCCTCCGATGGGTTCCTTGCCCGTGTCTTACTCCTTTAACCAGTGTCCCAAGGAAATGAGAAGTTCAAATCCTAAACTCTAGGAAACACTACCGGTGGCTGTTTTCGGACTGTGTGAACCAGAAATTGTGGAAAACAGCAGGGCAGTCTTTGTGAATTTTCGGCATGCAAATGAATGTGCCAAATGTTAAAATTGCTTGGTATGATTTCTAAGTCAACAGCTTCAATGATGGCAATGGCATAATCAGATTTCTGCATGAAGAGCTGACTTACTGAACACCCTGCACCCAGCCACCCACACAGCTCACAGCACACCTCAAAAACACTCGGGGGTGGGGGTGGGGGTGGGGGGCAGTGAATGGACAACTTTCTTCACAGAGACCTGTAGCCAGCCTCATCCTCCTGGAGTTTCTCAAAGACCTGGAGTTTTTACATTTTCCAACAGTCTCTGGATTACCATCCATTCTACTGTGTCGGGCTCTGAGAAGACACTGGAAGGTGCCCTGAAAATTCCTCTCGCCCCCGCTCACACGCATGGCTTTCCTCTCTTCGAAACAAAGGGCTCTCCAGTTACTTTCCAGAGTGGTGGTGTTTCCAAAGGGGTACATTGGGCTGGGGTGGGGGTGGGACAGGAAATAGACAGAAAATAGAAAACAAAAATGATTTGTGCAAATTCTCATCTGGGAAGCCTGCATTCCTGGTTGCCTGCATTTATAATATTAAGGGGGGAAATTACAAATAAGGCAGTCAATGAGTTAGTATGAATCAGATCTTTGTTCTTTGGCAAACCCTGCCTGGAAAGCTGAGTTCAGACTTCTCATTGACTTGCAGCATCAATATTATAAAAATGGCTTTAAAATGTGCCCAACGCCCATTCTCCTCCCACCGGGCCAGAAAGAGTAGGAAGGGGTGGCCACACAGCTGGATCCCCTGTGGTCTGGCTTATGAAAGGGCCAAACTCTATGCAGTGCCTCTGTGCTCCCCCCAAATCTGGAAGAGAGATGAGAAAATGGTCCCATGGAGGGACCTAAGAACAGAGAGAAGGAGCCAGTAAGAGTAATAATTCTCCTGGCTCTGTTATATGCCACCCACATTCATGGGCTAGATGCTTTTTCTGAATGCCAAAACTGCCCTTCCCGGTCACCCTGCAGCCAAAATGTAGCTTGAGAAGGCAGCCAGAAAATGCTACAGGCCAGGCAAGCAAAAAGAGTTTGTATACAAGACCATGGAGTCGAAAGTGAGAAAGGTAAATCATCTCAAACATGTGTAGATTCCTTCGTAAGGTCCAAATGCTTGCACTTTTGACTCATTTGTCCTTCGGATAAATGTGTGGGGCCAGTTGATTTTCTCCATTTCAGAATTATTGGGCTTGATGCTCAGATTTGATTCCGATCATAGCCATTTTGCACAGATAGAACTACTCTATTCAGTGGCCTTCTTGTTTAATGGTCTTTTCCTTGGAGCATATTACCAGTAGATGTCATTATCTGCCCAGCAGATAAATGCTTGACAATAGAGAAATTCTAGTCATTTGGCGGGACATTAAGGTTCAGGGGGATCTTCACTAGAACTGGAGAGGCTTGAGACCGGTCTTCCCTACCCAGAGCTGGAGGACTAGACCTCATATGATCTCCCAACACCTTCTTATTTCTTCTTTTACAGACACTCAGTGACACTTCATTGCCACTCAGATTTTTTTTTTTTTTATTTTAGAG
Source organism: Panthera uncia (assembly GCF_023721935.1). Lineage (NCBI taxonomy): Eukaryota > Metazoa > Chordata > Mammalia > Carnivora > Felidae > Panthera > Panthera uncia. The sequence goes on along the minus strand of NC_064808.1, from coordinate 86,506,561 downwards.
AGAGAGAGCAGGGGAAAGGGGCAGAAGAAAAAAAGAGGGAGAATCTTAAGCAGGCTCCATGCTCAGAGCAGAGCACAGCACCAGGCTCAATCCCACAACTCTGGGATCATGACCTGAGCTTTAATCAAGAGTCGGACGCTCAACCAATTGCTGGGGCGCCTGGGTGGCTCAGTCGGTTAAGCGTCCGACTTCAGCTCAGGTCATAATCTCACAACTCGTGAGTTCGAGCCCCACGTTGGGCTTTGTGCTGACAGCTCAGAGCCTGGAGCCTGTTTTCGATTCTGTGTCTCCCTCTCTCTCTGCCCCCTGCCCTGCTCACACTCTGTCTCTGTCTCTCAAAAAGTGAATAAACATTAACAGCAACAAAGAAAAATTTAAAAAAATGGAGGTGTTGGACCACATTATTTCCCTCCAGATATAAAATAAAAACCTTCCAAGAGGTTTATTTTTATAGTGTTATTATGTTTTATTTTTTGCTGTTGTTACTTCTCCTCTCTGATCATGAGTCTGTTATACATCCTAGAACAGGTGGGTTCGACTACCTCCGTTCTAATTTTAATTTCTACATAAACGGAACAAACATGGCTGCCTTGATATCTCAGTTTCCTGTGCTGATGGAAATTAAAATTCAACCTTTCTCTCACTGGACAGCTTGCTGTTTTTATGCTCCCGCCATTATTAGGATGGCAGCTGTCGTAACAGTTAACCATGGAAAGACCCGTTAGCTCATCTGATCCCGTCTCCCTGCCAGGACAGGATATAGGCCCTAAAAATGCTTCCTGGTCTAATGACTGCTTCAGGGTTTATTTATCCTAGGTTACAGCAAACACGGCCTCAGAAAACAGGAAATAAAGTCTCATCTTAGTTAATTATGATACCAGTTATAACAACATAGTGGAGTTTCTGGAAGAAAACTTGTACTTCCATACAAGGCTGTGTTGGAATTGCATCCACTATCAGGGAGCTGGAGTGTGCAGTTATGATAAGTCTAATAGGACCTGGGGAGTATTGCATATTCGTATTGTCACGTTTCATAGTCCCATCAGAAATAAAGAACATTACATCGGTTTGTGAAGTTCTTAAACTCATCCTAACTTACTGAGCTCCCTATGGGCAAATGAGTTGTCTCATTTGCCTTTGATTGTGGCCAACCCTTAAGAAATGCTCCAAAAATTTTTAGTTAATTAAAACTGATCGAAAAGGAGCCCGGGTTTATCAGAGAAAAGGGGAAGGAGAAAGTACACAAGGATTCTGGCTTCCTTTGTATAGAAGGAGCCGAGTGAATAAGATCTCAGCTCAGATTCAAGAATCATCTCCCCTACCAATTACCACATTGCTAACAACAGTAAGTGCTAACTACATACTTCCCACTTGTCCGGCACTGAACTAAACACTTCACACGCGTTATCTCAGCTAACAACCCTTAAGGGAGGTGGTATTATTATTCTCATTTTGCTGGAAGAAAAAAATGAGGCCAGGAGAAGTTAAATAATTCGCCTAAGGTCACATACAAGTGAGTCTGAATTCAAATTCAAGTCAGTCTGACTGCCGAAGCCCATATTAGTGACCACGGCGTTAGGCCACCTTTCTGCCCTTGGTTTATTTTTGGAGAACGCTTGCTTTCAGAGAAGAGAAGCGAGGACAGTCCCATTGCTGTTATTCATGAGATGATGTTACCTCTTCCCCCACTTCGGAGAGCTGGTTGTTTTCCTTCTCCACCTTCCTTGGTCCTCAGCTGGCCCTCACCATGTCTCCCATTGCTCTACTCTTCCCCTTTCTCTTCTTAGCCTCTTTCCTAGTCCAACTCCACATGATGGGTGAACTAGGAAGCACAGTCCTGGTCAATAACCTGGGATAACTCCACTTTCTTTCCATTCCTGCCTCAAGCTTAGGAGAGGAAATAATCTCCTACCTTCCATGAATCAGGGTCTAGCAACAGCTACTATTCACATACAGCTCATTGAGCACCTTCACTCTCGTTGTCTTATTTGATATACAGGACAACATTAGGCCAGGCAAGATTCTGAACCTATTTTACAGATGACACAAATGAAGCTCAGACATCAAATCGTGTCAAATCTGATTTCCAATCTCATCTGCTTCCCTCCCCACACCCCCCCACCGCCCCCACCCCAACTATGACAACCTCTAATGAGAATCAGGGTCTGCCTGTTGACGCCATCCTGAAGAGGCAATCTGCTTTTTCTGGGATTTCCAGGTCCACCCCGGGAAGCAACGATGATGTTCATGTAGGTGAAGTTTTCTTGGTAAGCAGAGGTTTTCTATGAGATCTCATGTTTATGTTGGGCATGGGATTGCTCTTCTCCTTGTACGTAAACCACATTATTTTGATTTCCTTTAGTTGTTTCTGCATTACTTTCAACATTGTTTGATACGAAGGGAGAAATATAAGGTGTTAGGTATCAGTACAAAGTTTATCAACAAGTCTAAACAGAAATGTGTTCATAATTACAGAATATAAAGAGTGGTGAAATGTTAGTTCAAAGGCCTGGATTCTAGCTCACATGTCTCGGTGAATTCTAGGACCCCTCGGGAGGGTCTCCCAAGCTCTTCAAGACTCCATTTCTGCAAAGGAAAAAAACAATGGTAGGATAGATGATTCGTATAGAGCCTCAGCATTAAAAATTCCGTGTTTTTAAGATTCTTAGCCATGCTGACCCTGACCTAACCAGGGGAAGTATATTAGTTCTAAACAATTGTTATTGTAGAAGACTCCGGTGTTTTCTTCATGGAGTGGCCAGGCAGAAAGATAGAGGTGAGAAGGTGTCCAAGAAACAAGGACACGTGCTGAGCCAGAGTGGGCTGGTCTGTGGAGAAAAAGCAGAAGTACTGGGAACCTTCGCTGAGGAGAGTGCTTTGAGCCCAGTTGACCATGCCGGTAACTCTCCGTGGGTGGTCTCCAAACTCTTCTTTCTTCTAAGAAACCTGTTACAAAATGGGCTTCGCGGGATTAACTCATCCAAACAACATGTAATAATAAGCCCTTCTGTGTTCCCGATATTTGATAAGAACCGAAAATAACAGATAAAACAGGGTCTGTTCTCAGAGCTTATGGTTGCTCAGGGAACAAGTAACCAGATGATCCAAATTTTCAGTGGAGGCCTCTAAAGTAGCAGAGGAGGGGAAGTTAGGGAAACGAAATCTGATGATCTCTGAGGATCCTTTCATCTCCAAAATTTGTGTAATTACTCTTTCTATTTGAACACCATACTATCTAGGGCATTTTTTTTTTTTTTTTTTTAGATCAGATTCTCCTCATTTGCCTCCTCACAGCTTGAAACACTGTATTTGAAATCCTACTATCCCTTCCTTGGTGGTTCAACGGGATACGTTATTCTACGCCAACTCATCGTGTTCGTCAACCAACCGATGTAGGGCAAGCCCTGGCCCCCCAACTACACAAACAGCTTCTTGAGGGCAGGAATCAGGAGCCCTGTTTGCTCTGTTTGTCCAATGATACCTGACCCAACAGTAAACCCATCAAATCTGTTCACCGAGTATTTCAGCCCTTCCCCAATCTGGGCACGTGGTGAAATTTCACTTCCCTGTGCCCTTGAAATTGGGAGTAGCCTTAGGACTTACTTTCACTGATGAAATCAGAGCGTTTCTGGCAGAAGCTTGGAGAGCCCATGCACAGTTTCAACCATTCTGTTTCTCTCTCTGGCACATGTCAGGTGACAGCTACTTATCATCCCAGGGCCCAGAGTGACTCAGATGTTGTTGAACATAGCCCCCCTGCCGCCACAGCCCCCACCAACCTGTGATGTTCATGTAAGCGATGTTGATGAGTAAGAAGTGTTGCCACAGGCCCCTGAGGTTTGGAGTTTTGTCTCCACAGCATAACCAAGTCCGACTGACTGGTACAGAAGTGCTCAGAAAATATTTGCTGAGCTCTGTACCAGTGGCTCAATCGTAGCAGATAAGTAGGGGGCAAATAAATTAGGTTGCCAATGCCCTGGGAAAAAGCCATCTCCACTGGAAACTACTTTGCTAGCTCTCTCTAATAATCTGTTGTTCCCATTTCTAGAAACGCATTGACATTTCATATCTGTGGCCATTTCTTCCATGTTGAGACTGCTTTCTCTTAGCAGGAAATGTCTGTCTTTGCTTACAGAATGTATTAATCAGGCCAAGAAATGCCAGGAGTCGTCCTAGAAACATGGAGAGAACTTTGGAAATAGTTACAAACACGGAGATTGTCTGAACGAGTGTGTAAAGTTTGGAAAGGAAAAAGGCTCCGCTAAGAGAGAGCTTCACGTGGAACTCAGTCCAAAGGGAAATTGAAATCAATGGTGAAGACTTTTGGAGCTTGGCGTCTGGTGTTGGCCAAGCCTGAGTTTGAATTCCAGCATTTCGCTCACCGGTCGGCTGACTCTGAGAGGTTCATGTAACCTATCAGACCGCTATGGTGTCCTCACCTGGAAACAAAGGGTAAGACGAGAACTCAGTTCTTCGGGTTACTGCGGACATAAAAAGACAGTGTTCCCGAATAAGAAGGAAGCATCTTTATATTGTGTGCTTTATACTACGTGAGAGCGTCTTCTAGTGCGCTTAGCACGGTAACTGCAACATAGTAGTCTTCAAAAAGAAAGATAACTCTAAGAAAATGCAAGGATATGGAAGCAATCACTAAGGGCCATGGAATATATGAGGGAGCATTGCCCGGGTTCAGCTCCAGGAAACTCTAGAGTGCTTGCCCAGAGCACAGTAAGGCGGCCACTGGCCCTCACCCACCCCGTGATGATTTATTTTCCAGATACCAGAGCTTGCCTAAACCTCTGCCAGTTAAAAGTGTTTTCTGGGGGCGCCTGGGTGACTCAGTTGGATAAGCGTCTGACTCCGGCTCAGGTCATGATCTCACGGCTCATGAGTTCAAGCCCCGCGTCGGGCTCCGTGCAGACAGCTTAGAGCCTGGAGCCTGCTTCGGAATCCATGTCTCCCTCTCTCTCTCTGCCCCTCCCCTGCTCATGCTCTCTTTCTTTCAAAAGTAAACAAACATTAAAGACAATTTCAACAGTGCTTTCTGAAAACGGCTCAATTAGGTTCTTGAGAAACCTAGGGGACCATGAAGAGTGAGGGGTCGAATGAAATGGGAACTTCTTTCTTCCCGGGCTGAGTTGCAGGGATATCCAGAAAGACAGAGGTGACTGACTTTTGTGCTACTCCTCTCACTTTTAGACACTGGCCAGTGGCCTTAGGACAAGAGAGAACATGGAAGGTCGTCTGTCCATCTTCATCCGGGGGTAGCCACCCTTGTCCCCTTGTTCCAGGTGGAAATGGCCCCAGAAAAAGTGGTGAAGGAGGAAAGACTTGCTTTGAGTTTTCCCCACTCCCCTCCTTCTGTGCCCTCTTCCTTCCCAGGGATTTTACCTGGGCCCCTGCACCCGATGCCTCCTTAACCCTCTGCCCCCGCAAAAACTGTTCTCCCCTGTAGACTGGAGGAAACGAAAGTTTTGGAATAAAATATCTGAGGCCGGATACTCTCACATCAGCTTTTAAGGCATGATCCCAAATAATAATTATTTTATTATCTTACAGCAGTAACAGATTTGGGCTTGATTTGGATTAGCAAAGACAAAGTCAGATGGATTTCTGCTCTTGTGGGCGAAGACAAAATTCCCTAACCTGGCTGACCCATTTATTTTGCATCAGTCTTTTCACTCAATACACATTTATTCTGTGGCTATGATTGCACTAAACAGTGCTAGTGGGGAGCGTGAAAGGGTAATGAAGGCAGAATCCCTGACCTCATCACGCTTACAACCTAAGGAAGGAGCCCGATGCAGAAATGGATCGTAAGGCAAAGCAGCAAATACAGTGTTTGACATATGGCCAGCTAATTACGAAGGAGGAATCACCAATTCACTCTAAAGCTGTCAGGGAAGGCTTCGCGGGGGAGGTTGTGGCTGACCTGAGTGTGAACAGTGAGAACGCCACAGGGAAAAGAGGCAGAAGGGAAGGAAAGCAGGGATGCGGTGAGAGGGGCCGAGGTTAAATCAGGCAAAGGGAGGCAAGAAAGTGAAGTGGGCAAGAGAAAAAAAAGCATTTCCGTGTGGCTGCAACATTTAGTAGGAGGTGGAGAATCATGGAAAATGTAGATTTCCCTTGCACCCAGCAAACTTTCATTTTAGAAAGGAAACTCTAAAGTGCACCGTCCCTCCCTAGAATCACCTCTACATCCTGTCGTCCGCAGATTCCCAGGTACATTTAATCTATGCTGAAAATGGAAGGAAGAATAAAATGCGATCATCAAAATGTTCAAAGCTTCCTCCAAGTCTGCCTCTCACTCTCTCTCTCTCTCTCTTTTTCCCTCTCCTGTTTTCTGTCCCTTTTGTGAGCACCAAACCTCCAATGGTAGGAAGCATTCGTCTAAAAATAGCCCTTCTAAAAGACCCAATCTTTTCTGAGTTTCATAAAACATCTGCTGAACAGTTTCCTATAACTGTTTTTGGCCATTAAATCAAAGCCGGGAGAAACAATGTTCTGTTTCTGCCTTTAAAGCAAAGAAATGCCATCAGACCTTCCTCTCAGACCCCGACGACAATGGGGCCAGAAATAGCCACGGGAGGCTTTGAAACACCTTAAGGCCCGGGTCCAAGAAGAGAGTTACTAGTGTCTTGTTTTTCTTCCTTTTTAAAGAGGCTGCTCATCTCCCAAGAGCAGAAAAGAAACTTGGAGAGGCAAAACCTCATGGGAGAGGCCAGGCCCACCCCATGCAAATCAGCACCTGCAGCAGCGGGCTGGGGCCGTGGGTTGTTGGCCACAGCCGTGCGTGGAGCGGAGCGTGGGGTCCCTGCTCTCTGGCCGTGTGTTTGTACTGCGTTGGCTGACCCGCTTCTGTGTTCTGTCTGAGTATCCGCGGGGCTCCCACTCGTTCATGTGGCTTGGAGTGTGGGCGTTTGCACCACCCAGAAAGCGTCTGGAAGAGCCAACGATGCTGACCTTGTTCCCGGGGAGAGGCTTGGGGCCAGAGAGAATGCGGCTCATTATCTAATGAAATTGAACTCCTAATTAGAGCTGCCTCTCGCAACGTGCTCCCCAGTCCAGCCTCGGCCAAAGCACCACGTGATCCGGTTGTGTTTGCTGCTCCAAGGGGAGAATTCACAGACACGAGTCTCAAGGCCTAGCAGGTGCTGTCCAGACCCTGCTTCCCACTAGCTGAGGGTCCTCGGCAAGGCATTTCACCTCTCCGACCCCTCTGACCCCTGTGAGCGGCAGGCCGCCCTCATGTGAACGAGCGTTGGGAGACAAACTGTCGGGCCTTGCAGCTAAGGCAGATGGGAGGAGGCGGGGGAAGCCGGGTGTGATGCAGTCTGGGAAACAGCCAGCAGCAGAGAGGTCAGCTCAGTGCAAAGGGTTGGCCAGGGCGGGGGGCGATCTGGGAAGAGCCAGCGTCACCAGCAGTGCTGGGAGCTGAGACGTCATGCACGAGACCCGGTCAGCGGCTGGGCACACATAAGGCTGGATCCAGTCCCCCAGGGGGACATGCCTTCAGTCTGCGCAGCCAACTCGAGGATTAGGGGGGAGAAAAGAAGGCGCCCTTTCGGCGCCAAAGAGCAGCAGGTACGACAGGTGAGGGACACGTGATGCTACGTTTATAGAGCACCCAGGATTCATCTGCAGTGTGTGTCCAAGGCCCTCCATGGCGCAGGAGACCATACCGTCTTTGAAGGCAATGCTGTCTTAAAACAGGTGACGAGGCCACACTCTTGGCCTACTCTGGGCCATCGTCAGGACCAGTTCAGAACGGAGATGGGCCCCGGGACCCACCCGTCAGCACAGGTGTGAGCAGGTAGGGGTTCGGGGAGCCAATAGTCCAAGGCTGACGAAGGGCTCCACCCTCCTGCCACATTCGGCTCTCTCTGACGCTGTGAGGTTTGCTGTCTCTCCATTTACATAGGACGCCCCTGGCAGGTGTTGCTGGAGACTGGCTTCCTCGATTTGTGATTGGATCAGAGGGCAATGGAGGCTAGCCCGTTTCATCTGTGGGCACAGTTAGGTGGATGCCATGTCTTGATTGTGAGGTCAGAACCAGGAGCGGGAACTCGTGTGTCCTTCTCTTGGTTTATAGGCTTGCCCTGAAATAGCCACAGGATGGTCATGCCAGGAGAGAGATGGGCTCATTTTCTTTCTCCTTCCTTCCTTCCTCCCTCCCTCCTTCCTTCCTTCTTTCTTTCCTTCCTATCTTCTTCTTCCTTCTGTCCTTCCCTCCTTCCTTCCTTCTTCCTTCCTTCCTCCCTTCCTTCTTTCTTTCCTTTTCTCCCTTCCTTTCCTCTCTCCCTTCCTTCCTTCCTTCCTTCCTTCTTCCTTCCTTCCTTCCTTCTTCCTTCCTTCCTTCCTTCCTTCCTTCTTTCCTTCTTTCATATCTCCTTGCTTCCTCCCTCCCTCCTTCCTTCCTTCTTTCTTTACTTCCTATCTCTTTCTTCCTTCCATCCTTCCCTCCTTCCTTCCTTCTTCCTCCTTTCCTCCCTCCCTTCTTTCCTTCCTTCCTTCCTTCCTTCCTTCCTCCCTTCTCTCCCTTCCTTTTCTCCCTTCCTTTCCTCTCTCCCTTCCTTCTTTCCTTCCTTCCTTCCTCCCTTCCTTCTTTCCTTCCTTCCTCCCTCCCTCCCTCCTTCCTTCCTCTCTTCCTTCCTTCTTTCCTTCCTTCTTCCCTTCCTTCCTTCCTTCCCCCTTCCTTCTTCTTTCCTTCCTTCCTCCCTCCCTCCTTCCTTCCTTCTTTCTTTCCTTCCTATCTCCTTCTTCCTTCCTTCCTTCCCTCCTTCTTGCCTTCCTTCCTTCTTCCTTCCTTCCTTTATATCTCCTTCCTCCCTCCTTCCCTGTTTCCCTCCCTCCCTCCCTCTTTTCCTCCCCCTCTCTTGTCTAGATGTCAGGTGGTATTAGCAGTGCTCTAAGAATAGTTTAGTAAAAAAGATATAGGTTCATATTTTCTCCAAAACAATGAAGCCAAAAGCCATTTAAGGTGAAGAAACCATCCTAACACAGTTGTAAAACTCTCCCCAAATCTGCCTGAAAGCCCGCAATCCAGGAGATGCCTATAACATCCGAGCAAACAATGCAAAGTGAGTCAACATTTCGGCTTGTTTATAAAATCATTTCTGCACACCTGTCACTCTTTGAAGCGGAATGCAAAGTTTTTTTATAGATCTATATTTCTTTGATAGAATAGCGACAGCATTGAATGGGCAGCTTTAGGGATTGCCTGTTGCAAATTAAGTGTGTGTATGTTTGCATATGTGTATGTGGAGTGTGTGTGTGTGTGTGTGTGTGTGCACCAAGCTGGGAAGCAATAATGAATAACTCAGGCTCTACTCACAGCTCCTGAGTCCCCAACCTAACCTCGCTGTTTCTCAGCTGCCACACACAGAAGCCCAGACCTGGACCCGGCCCTTTGTAATGTTGATGAACCAAGTGTGACTCCTGCTAGTGAAACACAACCATACACAACTGGGAAGGGGAAAGTAGCCGAACCGCCAATGGGGTCACAATGGTCGTGTCCAATGCTATAACTGTGGGGGATAAAAGCTTCATAGATACTTTAAAAAAAAAAGATTCCATTTCATTTGCCATTTTATTCTCAACCTTCCTGCCCAGGGAGGTGAAAGATAAGCCCTCAGATTCCGTGCATCAGGTCAGGTATTACCAAGTTTGCACAAGGGTCAACCGATCCCTGGGCTCGCCACGACTTCTAAATCCAGGTGTCTATCCCAGTCCTGCCCCACTGGGCACCCCCGGGGAGGCCTATGCTGCCCCACCACAGGAGGCCAGGCTCATGAGGCGTGCTTGGAGCCAGCACTGAACTCCTGTCGGGCGGGTCTGAGCCTCTCTGGAAAAGCCTGGGCTCCTAGAGGCTACAAAGTTAGAACGGGGTCTGACTGTGGGCGTGGGGTGAAGTGCTCAGCTGCTCCTGTCCGTCCCCATCAGTGAGTTCAAGGCCCTTTCCAGCTGGCTTGGAAGCGCGGCCCCTAGTTTGTCCCCCCCTGTTTTTAAAGAGTCCCTTGTTTTGCTTCCTCTTTGCCCTTTCCCTTCCTGTAGAAAAGACCAGCACGTTCCTCATGGGATGCAGATGTGAGTGTGCCACCTGCCCTGGGGGAGGAGGAGAAACAATGGGTGGGACGGTTGGGCCCCCTCAGCTGTGCCCTCGGTGGGCTGGCATTACAGGGCCAGGCCAGTGCGGCTGGCTCCTGCTGGGGGGGCAGCATCTGGACAGGCGTGATCCTGCCCTTGGACATAGCTCACGTGGCTGCCACGCAATGTTCAAAATCTCCCAAGGCCGTGTACTCTGTGCGCGCAGAGACAGGACCTTGGGCCTTTTGTTCGCTGGGAAGCCATGGATTTGGTTGGGCTCAGAGGGCAGGAGGGAGTCGTGGGACCTCACAGTGCTGGGCAGCGGGGTGTCAGATGAGGTTTCTTGAGAATAAAGCAGCCTAAAGAGCAGAGGCGTCTCTTATGGCAGCAGGTAACGGGGACTAGGTAACCAGAGATGGCAGCTGTGGACAGCCCTCTGTGCAGGGGGCGGGGGGCTGGCGGCACAGTGCAAGAGTGGAGAGAGGACACAGATCCTGGCACGCTCCCGCACACACACAGGCGCACGCTCAGCCATACAAGGTCTAGGTTCAAGGTGGGCTCCCCCTCCTAGCCCCATGTCTGTGGGCTGATCACTCAACCTCCCTGAGCCTCAAATCCTTCATCATAAATAAATAAATGAGTAAATAAATAAATATTGTAATCACCAAGCATGCACTCTCTGTAGGCCTATCTGCCACGTACTAGGGACACCATAGAAAATAAAGCAAACACACGATGAGGTGGTGACGGTCAAGGGAGAGACAGCTAACGAACAAGCGAGGACCCAAGTACATATGCATTCACAAATTGTGACAACAAGCTCTGGAAGAGGGTCCTGACAGAGCACCAGGGAAGGGGTGGGGGCCCCTATCCTGTCTGGGATGATCCCTAAGGACCTTCGGGCCACAGCCAGAGTGCGAAGAAACCGACCTTCAAAAACACAGCAATGCTCTGCCCGTGACAGAGCATCTGTGATGTGTCACCAGGTCCTTGGGACACAGAGACAAATGTTCCCGCCCTGGCGGGACTTACAACCTAGGGAGGGAAGAAAGACAGGAAATGGAGGGCATAAGAAGTAATAATGTGAGCCCTGTGGTGCAAAACAAACCAGGGCAAGAGGGGTGGGGGTGCCGGGAAGGGGGCATAGCAGAAGGGGCTACTGTTCTTTCATACAGAGTGCTCAGAGCGGGACATACTGCGGAAGTGACGGCTGGCAAGACTTAAGGAAGGTGAGGGAAGAAGAGAACCGTGGTCTGTTCCCGGAGGCAAGCTTCCAATAGGACAGCACGGACAGGGTGGAGAACACAGGAGAGGAAGCCATTTGCAGAGCTCCAGCGAGACATGACGTGGCTTAGACTGGGCCGGTGGCAATACAGGGACAGGAAGCAGCTGGATGCTGGATATAGTTTAAAAGTGGAGCCAACAGGATTTGTTGACGGGCTGGATGGGGTTGCAAGAAACAGAGGCGTCAAGCACCGCTCCAAGGAGCACGGCCTCAAAAACTGGAAGGGGGGAAGCGATGTGGCAGAGAGAAGGAAGACTGACGCAGGCATGACCAGGAGACCAGGCATCTGGTTGTGGCCACGTGAATTCAAGGCGTCTACTTTGTGGGTGTCCCGTGTGCGTCTGGAGTTCAGGAGGGAGTTTGGGCTGGAGACACAGACACGGAGTGGCCCTCCTAGACCACCGCCTCCTAAAGCCATGAGACTGGCCGAGTTCGCCAGGGAGGAAAGAAGAACGTGGAACCGAGAGCCAAGGGCCCTCCAATGCTGAGGCGGCAAGAGGGCGAGGAACCAACAGAAGGGGCCAAGTGGAGACCGCAAAGTAGGAGCAAAACCAGAAAGGGCCCTCCTGAAGGCCAGCGAGGAAAGCGTCGCCAGGAGACAGGGTGACTGTGTCTCCTGCTGCTTGAGAGAAAGTAAACCGAGGACAGACAATTAACAATCTTACCTCACAGTCCAATAGTCTCATCCCCTGCCCCAGATGGTTTCCCTTCCTGCCCCCAGCCTGGAATCCCGGCCTGGAATGTGTCCTCTGGGGGGACACAGCAACAAAGGCCGAGGCATGCTCTAAGTCCCCGGGGTGGGGGGGTGGACACCACAGTGGCACGGTCTATTCCCCAAGCTGCAACCAGCCTTCCCCACGGCTTTCTAAGTACCCTAGTGTGAGAAATAGGTCCTTCTAGGTGCAGACAGTCAACCAACAGGGGACTATTTTGGAGGGAACGGTATGGTGAATGGAGACTTACCAACAGCTCTCAACATTCACACGTTCCGCACAATTCTGAAATTTCCACCCGATCCCTAAGCCCCTCTCAGCTGCAAGTGTGGGGAACTAAGGGCCACCGGACAGGAGAGGAGGCCTTGCTGTAGCATCTGTGGTGGTGGGGGCAGGAGGGGGGTGGGTGGCCAGGAGGGACAGCGCACAGGGCAGCCTCCTCTGCGGGCCCTGGGGCCACCTTCCTGTCCCCTGCTCCACCGTGTTTATGGATAGGAAGACAGCGGGGCTGGGCCACAGAGAGGAAAGCCAAAGCCCTGGTCTGCTTGCTGCTGATAAGTGATTCTACAAGACAAGCAGAAGGAATCCAGACAGAGATCTAAGAACATCCAGATGCTCGGCACAGCGGCCGGTTCCTGAGGTATGACAGGCTTTCATGTGCGCCCCAGCTCCTGGGGAGAAGGGCCTGGCTGCCGGCCTTCCAATCTCCAGCTCAGACCCAGGCTCCCCAGGCAGGGGAGGGGACCAGGTCTGTAACCAGATCCCCCCAGTCCTGGCTGCTTCTTCTCCGTGGCCCCTGAATGCACGGTCCGGGCTCTGCAAAAATGAGGTGTTCAGCCTGTGTTTAATAATTAAAGAGGATGCGTTCGGCACAATGCCAGGTTACTTTAGATCCTTTAATAGATTCAGTCCTCACACACACAGTCTAGGAAGTAATTATTATTCTGTCTCCATTTGACAAATGAGAACACGAAGCTCAGAAAGATGAAGTAACTTCCCCAAGGTCCCACAGCTGATAAATGGCCACACCGTGGCTCAAATCCACCCTGTGCAATTTCCAGAGTATCCCAGCGCTTGCTGACTTAGCCGGCCACGGAGCCTAGCTTCCTTGATAATCAGGGAAGAACGAGCACCCATAGTTGACTTGCAATGTTTCCCTTCCGAAAGTATTTTACAACAAGAAAGAAATGGGAGGAGGGGGGATTTAGTGAAAGCTAGGTACCACGTACCAAAAAGCACAGTCCAGACGTTTCTGGGTCCCCCCATCCCTGCATTCCCTATTCTCCAGAAGAGGAAAAGTAAATTGCCTAGTTCCTTCTCCCCTGAGTTTGACAGAACAAAGAGGCATAAGACAAAAGCAGGGAAGGATGAGATGACAGGCATGCAACTGTGGCCAATCAAGTTGGCCCATATCAAAGACGGTAATTAAAACAAGATCTTCCCATGTTCCTGGGGGGAAAGATGAGCTAGCCTCAGAGAGTGAGAGAGGATTTCCTTCCTACCTTGTGACCACTGTCCATCCTGCGGGACCGGTGGTATAAAAACACCAAGAAGTGAGGAAAGAAGTGGAGAAAAGAATGGGGCAATGTTGAAAAAAGAGAGACACAGACAAAATCAGAGACAGAGACAGATCTAGAGAGAGCCAGAAGGCCAAAGGACTGGGCACACTTACTTTCAAGGTCTTTTCCACCCCCTCCGAGTCTGTGAGATCTGGTGATGTGGAGGCATGACCCAGAACCTGGGATTCCAGAGTTTTCACTGGGAAAAGATAAGTGCAAAAGAAAAGGAAAGCTTCCAGGCTATCAAACCTCTTGGTAAATAGAAACCAAAGATTGACAAGGACCAGCAGGGAGAGAACATGGAAAGCAGAAAACGGGGGTGTGAACAAATGAGAGTAAACCCAAGCTGAATAAAGAAAGAAAAGTCATGGACAGAATAATCAGTGGGATGGAGGAGGAGGAAAATCAAGGTGACTCACATCACCTAACGTTATTCTTGTCCTTGACCTTCAGGTCCAAAGCAGCAGTCACTACCACCCCAGGGCTCTGTTGGCTCCTTCCTGGTTCTGAGATCCATCTGGTTTGTTGACCTCACTGGGGGTCTGAGGCCTCAGGGAGACATGAGCTCTGTGAGGCCCGGAAGGCGGGGGGGGGTAGTCAGTGAACACTGGGTTGGATGGGTGAATGGCGCCCACTCTGTTCCCCCTGGGCTCCGGCTGCCTTTCCCAGAGCCTTGTCCCACTGAGGGGGCTGCTGCTCTCCCCGCACTGATTGTCAGCTATGTCTCCACAGCTGTCCCTGCCTCTCCCCACACTGACTGTGAGAAGCCTCCTGCGGAGCCAGAAGACAGAGGACAAACTGGCCCAGGGGTGCCTGGTGGCTCAGTCGGTTAAGTGTCCGACTTAGGCTCGGGTCACAATCTCGCGTGCGGTTCGTGAGTTGGAGCCCCGCGTCGGGCTCTGTGCTGACAGCTCAGGGCCTGGAGCCTGCTTTGGATTCTGCGTCTCCCTCTCTCTCTGCCCCTCCCCTGCTTGCACTCTGACTGTCCTTCTCTTTCAAAAACAAATAAACATTAAAAAAATTGTTTTAAATTGGCGCAGCGCTGAGACAGGCGGGATCGGCAGAGCCTTGTCCTTTGTGTTTGTTGTCTGCCGGCCTCCCATCTGGGCCAGGGCTGGGGCGGTGGGGCGAGGGCAGAAGGGTCTGGCTGGGGCTGGATACAGAGCTCTGCCGTGGATACTCCTCCCATGGGGGCCTGGAGAATTTCAGCCAGAGACTAGTTTTCTGTTGCAAGGAACGGAAGAAAACGCGGTAGGGCAGGGATGGCCTCTCTAGGCTGACCCTGGGCTCGACGCAAAATGAAAAGACGGACAACTTCTGCTGTGTGTTTGGGAGGTAGACTCCTTGGGTCCTGTACCCTGGTTTCTACCTCCAAGTCGATTTGGGAGTCTTAGAGAAGAAGGTGGAGAAGGTTGCCTTGAGGAAAGTCAAAAGGGAGGCAACACTGGGAGAGTCGACAAAGAGTGGGGAGGGTTCCAGGGGTGGGAGGGGGGGAGAGCAGAGATGAAGGAGGTGGGCACCTCGCATCAGAGAGGAGAGTCTGAGCGATGACTCCAACTGGCCAAGCTGCAGGCCGAGAGATCCTGCTGAATTCCGGGTGGAGGATTTTTCCATGAGAGGCCCTGGGAGCACTGAGGGGTTCTGAAAAGCGAGCAGCAAACGAATGAAGATGGAAAGAGAAGTTTTGTCAGAAAGGGGTGGGCAGCACAGAAGGGGAGGGGAGAATAGCGGGTTCGGTGCCACAGCGATCTGGGCCCTTGGATGCTGGGACCAAGGGTTCCACAGCAGACGGGACAAGAAAGTGCCAGATCTCAGAGGCATTTCCAAGGCAGCAGATGGGATCTTGCGTGGCGGTGGGAATTATGCTCCTCAGCGTACCCCCAGATCTGGAGTCTGACTACCTGGGATGATGGTTGTCGTAGGCAAAGGTGAGGAGAGAAGGGGAAGACACAGAACAGATGGTGGGGGGATGGGCGCGTTTCATCGGGGACATTTTAAATTGTAGCAAAGACGGTTTCAACCTAAAAGTCAGTGGTTGCCAAGTTTATTTTAAGCAGCCGGCCAAACCTTAGGAGGAACCTAATACATACAGTAGATTGAAAGGGAGATGAGATGGGCTAGTTTCAAATGAGGCGTGCATGCTGGGCAACGCCTGGCTGGCTCAGTTGGCTACGTGTCTGGCTCTCAGTGTCAGCTCAGGTCACGATCTCATGGTTCTGAGTTCAAGCCCCACGGTTCTGAGTTCTGGCTCTGCACTGACAGCATGCAGCCTGCTTGGGATTTCTTTCTCCCTCTCCCTCTCTGCCCCTCCCTGGCTTGCTCTCTCTCTCTCTCTCTCTTTCTCGCTCACTCTCTCAAAAAACAAATAAATAAACAAAATTTTTTTAAAGTAGGCATTCTGGGGGCTCTGGCCCCTCCACGCCCCACCTCCCGCCCCTCCGATTGTTAGGGCTCCTCAGAATTACGTTGGAAACTCAGTGCCATGGGCAGTTGAAGATACTGACCCACCTCGGGTGAGAGATCAGAGTCAGAGATGAAGATTTGGGGTCCCAGCATAGAACTGATAACTGAAGACATTTATGACATTTCTCAGAAAGAGAGAGCCTGGGGATGCTCTCAGTTAGGGACAAGGAGAGCAGCTGGTGACCTTGAGCCCAGCCTCCAGATTGTTTTGCCATGCCTAATGTTAAGTTCATGTTTGCAGCCCATGTATGCAATGACACATCTTCTCTCTGGGACCCTCCTTCCTCTGTCTCCTCCGTCCTGTACCAAGGCTCGTCTCTCATCCAACAGACATTCCCCTCCCCTCTTTCTGCTCTTCCCCCCCTTGCTCTCCGTCCTCCCGTTCCACTGGCACCTTTCTCCTATCTCCTGTCTCCCTGCCCTCCTGCTCTCGGCTCTCTCAAGTTCTCACCACCCCCCTCCCCACCGCTTCTCACTGGGGTCTTTTCCATCATGGCTTATTTTTAGCCCCGTGCCATCCTGAGGATGTGAGCAATATTCCTGAGTCATGGTTTTGCAAGGAAGCAGAAACAGAGCTCCCTCGACATCTCTGAAGATCACTTATCAGCTTCCAGCCAGGCCTGTCGTGGAGAGAGCATAACCTGCCAGTTCCTCTTCTGGACAGAACTCCCAGCTCAGCCTCTTAGTCTCTGGTCCCAGAGAAGCAGCTTGAGCTAGACTCACCGCGTCCACATCACGTCCTCAGCAGAACCCATTCCGTTAAGAAGGACCATGCGGAAGCCTCTGCTGTCTGTGTGGTTGAAAGCAGAGAAGAAGCCCATTCAAAAAAAGGAATGGGGTGAAATCGATTCTAAAGAGCCCTGAATCTGAATCCACAGACTTGGGTTTTGAGGCCCCGTGTAGCTTGTCGATTCTACTCAGCAAGTATTTACAGAGTCCCTCCCCTGTGCCAAGTGCCAGTCCGGGTCCTAGTCTCACCGGACAAAACTAGACAATTTCACCAGATGATAAAAAGGGCAGCTCTCTGTTGAACAATAACCATATGAGATCCTCGGAGGCACTCTGACATCGCCCGCAGGGAGAGGCTGAATCTCAGAGGGCTTTAATAGAGCCATACGGCCAACAAGTCAGGATTTCAAATCATTTAAGTGTTATCCAAATCTCAGGAATCTCCATATCCCCAACTCTGCCTCCTTGGACCTCTTCCAGCTCCAAGCTTTAGCTGTCATTTCCACAAAAGAAGAACGATGAAATCTTGTAAATGTAACCACTTGCCAGGGATTCGGGCTGGTGGTGTGAAATTAAGTGGGGTTTCAGCAGCTCACGGTGATTAAGGATTTGGGGATCCTTCTCCCCCTGGATAACATGACCGAACAGATGCCATGTTTGGCTATATAATGAGGAACGAGGCCCGGGTCAGGGACACATTACACATCTGAACATACGACATCCTCTGCTGGACGATGTCCCCCAAATGAGGGAGAAAGAAATTTTTGTTCCTTTGACACTGTTTCACCCAGCTCTATAATCCAGACATCTCTAATGTTGTCATATCGTGTCAAATATGACAGAACTATTAATTATAATGGCATAGTATTAGGCCTTGGAGACACTGCTTCTTCCTGGCCATTTCCCTTCTACATTCTTCTGTGTGTGTGTGTGTGTGTGTGTGTGTGTGTGTTTCTTTCATTCTCTCTCTCTCCTTTTCTTGCAGCCCTCCCGTCCCCCCAACCCAACACACATATACCTTTGGCCACAGCTTGAGTATCACTGCTTGCCTTTTAGATGCTTTGGGATTTCCCAACAGAAAATGTGAGAGGAGGTGTCAATCACGTGGCCGGGTGAGAGGTGGGAAAGAACCAAGTCCTCAATCGGACTCAGAGATGAGCTTCTTCCAGATGGACATGAATGGTCCCAGGGGTGTTGCTCAAAGGGGGGCTGGGCTGCTGACCCCGATACAAGTCCTGGGACCCAAACGATCCCTGTAGGATATTAGTCACTCGATAAAACCTCCAGGCCATTTTCCCAGGCTGTGGGGCCCTATAGGGCAATTTCCCATAGGGTCGCAGAGCCTGAGAACCTATGCATCTCACTGCTCGGCGGTGGGTTCCTGTTGCATCGGACGTGATTTCTCTTAAAACATGGCTTAGCAAATGTCCCGAGACAAAGCTGTAAACTTTCTCAACTTCTCTCACAAAGAGACCTGGGTCATTCTCCTCCCGGCCACCAAGCATTTCCGAGCCTGGAGGGGTCCAGAGACCTTGCCACCTGTGTTTCCAAGAAGGCACACACCTGGAGTCCCAGAGGCGGTCTTGGGGCAGACGAGGTGGCAGCAAAGAGCTGGGAGAAGAGAGTCTGCTCGCCAGGACACTTTGCAGAGGAGCCTGAGGCACAGGAAGCAAGACTCTGATGGCATCCATCGAAGATGACCCAGCACGAATCCCTCCCACAACATCCTGTTCTTGGATTTGTTGGGTCTTGGCTGAAATTCCTCTCTACCCAGCCCCCCTCCAACAACCCACTTCGTCGTTGGATTCTTTTCAATGTTATTACATTTTTCTGTCGCTGATAATCAAATAAAGCAGTGGCAGGGATATGTCACCGGTGACAGAGCAAGGGAACACATTCATTCATTCCTCACCGCATCTCTCAGGACTATGGGCCTCTTATTTTCACAGAAAGGAATTCAGATACAGAAAGGGGAGCAAGAGGGCACCTGGGTGACTGTCGGTTAAGCATCTAACTTCCGCGAAGGTCATGATCTCACAGTTCGTGAGTTCAAGCCCCGCATGGGACCCTGTGCTGACAGCTCAGAGCCTGGAGCCTGCTTTGGATTCTGTGTGTGTCTCTCTCTCTGCCTCTCTCCCTCCCACTTGTGCACGCACACGCGCCCTGCACCCACCACTGTCCTTCCTCCAGGGAAGAAACAAGGGTCTGAATCCCCAGGTGAAGCTGAGGGCAGTGAGAGAAATCTAGAAGACGGCAGGAGGACGGAGGGGAAAATGGCTGGGCCCTGGAGAGGCACAACTTGCCAAGTCTTAAACCGACTTTCTGAGCACGAATGAAATCCAAACCCCTGGGTGTGGGGGCTGCTTTACACTGGCCTGAGGTGATTTCCTGTTTTTGAAGAAAAGAGGTGGGTAGGAAGCTCAGAGACATGTGCTGGGCACCAGGCAGCTTTGACAAAACAGCGCTCTCCTGACTTCAGCATAACTGGGGCAGATATGGCAAGATAGAATTACTCCGTGGGCAAGAAGTTTTCAAAACCAGGCAGGCTCTGTGCTTAGGAGAGGGGACGATGCCAGCTCCGGGGGGCTGGGCTCTGGGGGCCTGAACAGGGCGGGCACGGGCACTTAGCGAGCTCACAGGCCAGCCAGCGTCGGCCGCCTTTGCTCAGTGCGGAACAAAGCAAGCGGCACGGAGAGAAACTGAGAGCGAGAGACCAGTGTCAGCCGCCGCTTCTGGGGGCTGGCCTTCTTGCTGTGTATTCCTTGCTTACTCCCCGGAAAAAGCCTCAAGGTGCACAGGCTGTTGAGCAGGTGCCGTGGGACCCAAGTGCACACTACCGGCACACTATCGGCAGCAGCCCACTCTGGATTTTCCCGGCAGGACCCGGTTTCAAGTTGCCCCTCCAAAGCCGCCCGTAAGTAGAACCTAGCTGGGAGAGCGCGTGCCCTATGGCAGCAATGGCGTGAAGTCACCACGACCATGGACAGCCCTGGGTGGGTGGGCCTGGATCTCTCCGTGGATCAGGCAAGCGCCCTGCCCAGTGAGACTTTCTCTGTCCTCTCCATCCGAGTCAGCACACGGGCCCCGCCACACCTGCCTCCACCCTGAGTAACAGCAACTATCCCCACCGGACACGTTGTTTGTTTGTTCGCTTGTCTTCCGTCCATCTCACCCTTGAAACAAAGCGTTTGATAAATGGTGTTTAAACGAGTGAGTACTGGAAGGAATCTATGGCTGTGCCGAGGAGCACCAAGAATGCACACATCATCAGAGCCTGCACCTCGGGTATTCGCTCAGCGGCCCCCTGCCTGGGTCTCTTCCTGCTCCAGCCCACAGCACGCCCCACGCCTCCCGACTCCCCACTCCCCTGCAGCCTCCCATTTTTGCCCTACACTCAACGTTAACCTGGTCATTCAGAGTCTCTAAGCATTTTTATGCCAAAATCAACCAGACCCACCTCTGACCTCAGTTTAAAGATACAACACCCCTGTTTTTCTCCAGCAGCCCAGAATCATGGCAGCTGACTCTTCCCAGGGAAAAATTTCTCCGGCCAGGAAAACACAGTAAATTCAGGAAGGGATAGGAAATAAGAGTGGAGAAGTGTGTTAAAGTCCTCATTTACCTTTTTGGAATGCCTGCTAAGTGCGGGCGATTTATTATGAACCTGTTGCCCTTAGCAACTTTCCGGAGGATTGCATTCAGCATATCTGTTTCCACCTCACACGCGGACGAGGGGGTGCAGAAAAGCCAGGAGCTCACAGGAAGCATCCGGGAGAACTAAACTCGGGGCCCCGGCCCTCTGGTCCCGCGTGCACATACCCAGTCACTGTGCAGTTGCTAAGGGGCAGTACAAAAAGGGCCAGCTTCCAGGTCAGAGAGGCCTGAGTATGAATAATACCATTTGCTGGCAGTGTGACCTTGAAAAAGCAATTTAAACTCCCTGAGCCTCAGTCTATCTTGTGTGAAAATGAACAGATCACGTTGAACTCCCAGGGTAGTGTGCTATCTAAGTGAGACGGCAAACATAAGGTGCCTGGTCAGAATCCACGCAGTGTGAATATTTGATAAGACAAAAATTAGCATGGGAACCTTTTGTTTTTGGTGGAATGCCAGCTATCATACAAGTAGAGATTTCAAAAATAATATTATTAGCTATTTAAAAAATAAAAGAAGAGAGGGTGCCTGGGTAACTCAGTCGGTAGAGCGTCCGACTTCAGCTCAGGTCATGATCTCATGGTTTGTGAGTTCGAGCCCCATGTCAGGCTCACTGCGGTCAGCACTGAGCCCGCTTCAGATCCTCTGTCCCCCCTCTCTCTGTCCCTCCCCAGGCGCCCTGTCTCTCCCCAAAATAAACATTGAAAAAAAATAAAAAAAGAAGAGAAAGAGATGAAGAGGAAAAGGAAGGCAAGAAGGATGAAAAGAAAAGGAAGAACTAAGTGGCTAGTGGTATATTTGATTGGAAGTGATAATGACAAGAGTCAGGTGGCAGCTATTTGGATGGACGAAGGGCAGGGGAGACCTTCTACGTAGGACAGCTTCACATAGCAAAAATGGAAATGGGTCTCTATGGACACAGAAGAATCCAACAAGGAAGGGAAAAGGCATTTGAGGCAGAAGGAATCACACGTGCCAAAGCACTAGGGTAACAGCCCTCACCTCCTACCAGCCTGCACCATGGAACTCAGTTTGCCTGACTGAGTAGTGGGATTTTATCTGAGTCCTCTGGGGTTTCCAAAAGGGGAATGGGGGAGATGTGACCAGATTTGCTTCAGAAAGATGACTCCGGTGGTTGCATATGGTGGCTGGGGGTGGGGGTGCAGGGTGGGGGAAGCTGAACCAGGAAGAAAGCAGCCACCCCAAATAGGAAAGCAACAGGTAGATGGCCCCATAGGGCAAAGGAGTATAATCTTCAAAGCCAAAGGTGAATTCCAGGGTCACCAAAATCTAAAACGTGAGTTGGGTTGCTTGGCATGACCTATTTTTTTGCTCTGTGTGAAAGTCACTATAAACCCTATCTCTGCTTCCCAGCTGCTTTGTAATCCCAGAGATAAAGGTGAGTAATCCAAAGGAAAGGGCCCCCAAAACCAAAGGGAGTATTTATTTTAAGTAGATTGACGTCTGTAGGAAGGGGGAAAACAACAACAACAAAACAAAAAACAAAAAAAAAAAACAAACAAACTTCCAAGGCCTGAATGGAGAAGCATGGTATGACATTCACCTAGCCTGGCCATTGTGCGAAGAGAAAAATTCCTCAAGATTGTGTTTGTCCAAGAAATCAGACGGTTTACGGTCCCTGAGTCAAAACACTCAAGGATTGGAAGCCAGAGTTTCCTGGGCTGAACCCAGTTACTAAATAAAATGAAAAGGAAAGAGCAATTAGATGCCGTGAATTGTTGTTAAGCGGGTAGGGTTGGTTGCCAAGGCTCTAATCCAGCAGATGCGACAGAAAAAATCCAGGAATGAAGCACGTGGGTTTGCCAACCACCCCCCCCCCCCCCCCCCCCCCCCCCCCCCAGTCTGCCTCCCCCACCCAACCGGTGCTCCTGGTGCCACAGTGAGACCGACTGGGATCTGGAGATACCCTGGGACTCAGCGGAGGCTCAGCACCAGGTCCCTCCCAGAAATCAAAAGCAATTTCCACTCTTCTTGCTAATTGAGTGACAGTCTTTGCTGGTGCCCTGCAAAGAATGACCACCAGAAGGAGTATGCCTGTACTCCTTCATCCTGATTGAAAATGTTGGAAGTGGGGGTGGGGGGCTTTGTCACCTATGGAGGAAGGGGATTAACAAGGAAAGTCACCCACCTGGGAAACAGTGGAAAGGAAAGGCAGGGGAGAGAAAGAGAAGAAGAATGAAGGGGAGGCTGACCCCAGAACATTCTGGGGCCAATTCACTCCCTCCTGTGCCCCCTCACCCCCAGTGAGCTCAGGAGCCCCCACTGCACGCAGGCTGTTAAGTTAAAGAACTCTCTGTTGGTGACGGAGCTCTTATCAGGACCACCCTGGCTGAACACTCAGGGAAAAAATGGGGACAGTGGTGAGGAAAGAGCACCGCTGGACACTGTAACGCGTCATCTGCACTCCGAGTCACGGGGAGCGACCTGTGTGCAGTAAGTTACAACCCAGCTGCCTCCCGCCTGGGGAGCAAAATGCACCAGGCCACTTCTGGCCGGGCTGTGTGTGTTTGGGGTTGCCCAGTGACCCCGGACATTGCTTAGATGTGTCGCACGTGATCACAGCTCCGTGGCTCTCAGAGGGGTGTGTTTTCCGACCTGGGGTTACTAGCGGATGGGTATTTGCTGCTTAAAGATTCTCCAGGATTCAAGTCCAAATGATTGCATTTGAGGAGCAACCCTTCAGCTGAGCGTTCAAAGGAATGACAGGTTCCCAGCGAGGTGTGTAATCTCTTAAAGGTGCAGAGCAGGAACATTTCATCAACCCAGGAAAGAGGACAAACCCAAGTCAAAGCCTGTAAACTATTAACTATAGCTCCATCTATTAAAAAAAAAAATAAATGAACTTGACTCGCTTTTTATAAATTAAAGGGTTATGTGTATGTATATATATATATATATATATATATTTTTTTTTTTTTTTTTTTTTCTTTAAAGTCCTGTTTAAGGAAACATTTCTGTGACTGGCCCTTCTGAGACCAGAACGGGGTGTTTGTGGAGTGGAGGCTGGTCCCAGAATAGCACTACTGGGGTGCGTCGGTGATCACCCACACTGTGGGGCAGAAAAGAGCACACGCTATTAGACCTTGCAGATGCCATCAAAGTGTGTGGGGGGCGTACAATTAATATTCATCTCTGGTCGCCGCCTTAGGCTGTGAAGATCTGCCTACTTGGGTAGGTGTGGAGGGTGGGACCGGTGGGTTTTTTTTTTTTATATTAAATATAATTTATTGTCAAATTGGTTTCCATACAACACCCAGTGCTCATCCCAACAGGTGCCCTCTTCAATGCCCATCAGGTGGGACCAGTGTTTTGAAACAAGCAGTGACATCCTCTATCTCAACCCACTTCCGTTTACGGAGGGTGGTGTCTTTTCAGGGGCAGCCCTGAAAGGCAGCACCTCCTCCTTTCTTTTTTTGCTGACCGTCCTGTTTCTGCTCCCACTCCTAGTTCTTTTTCAGCCAAAAAAAGGAGCTGTAAACTAGATCACAGTAAGACACTGGGGACTAAATTAGCCATCCCTTATGGGGGTGTTTGCATTTTACACAGCAGAAGATTCAGACCAGGAGATGATGGTGCCCACGCAGCCAGGAAAGCCAGGACCAGAATGGGGGACACCCGGGGGGATCTGAGTATATCTCAGATGCCACCAGATTGGCCCTGATGGTCAGGCCAGAAGTGAAGACGTTTTTGATAAAGACGACATTCGACCTTCGGAGAGTGAGGGGCAGGGGGAGACAGAGCAAAAGGTGATCTTATCACACTCCCCAGGGAAGTCCTGCAGACGGGGAGGGGAGACAGCCGATGAAGCTGAATGGACTTGATCTTCACCCTGGCCGCAACTCAGCAGAAGTGAGGATGTGGTTATTGAAAGACCCAGGACCCAATCAAAAGAGCCAGAACCTCCACAAAGCCCCATTAGTAGCTGTGTGACGTTGAAGCTCTGTTCCTCCTCTGTACCCCCCTGTAAAACATAGACCATCACAAGAGATTGTTGGTAATGAAATGGGCTAATGCCCTTGAAGGTGCCTCCATTTAGAGATGGTCAGAAGATGGCCTCCAGAAGAGATGGGACTGGGAGGGTTTTCATTGAGCTCTCTTCCACACTTGGCTTACACTTGAGAGAAACAGAAATCACACGAGTGCACACTGTTTATGGGAGAAAAGGGTAATCACGGGGCCTTTGACAATTGCCAAGAGCCCAGGCCGTGACCACAAGGAGGCCGACAGAGGCGGGCACCGGGGTCAGGCCAGGGAGCAGGGAAGTGGATGTAGCAATGCCCCAGGTGGGCACAGCCCATGTTCCAAACAGCGGGCACTCAGGCCTTCCTGTTGGAAGCTTTCAGAGAAACCACCCAGCTTGGAACCTCACATTTGGCAAATAAGCAAAGGAAAAATTGGTCCCAATTATTTTCCAGGGTTTCCATTCTCTTCGGACATGTTAGATTCCTGTTAGCATTAACCAGAGGCAAACATTTGTTTTATTCTGTGGATGGACGGTCGGGCTAGAAAACACCTTTCCTGACAAGGTTAAGGCTGCAGAGTCTGACATTGATACTGTCTCCAGAGTTGTGTGTGTGTGTGTGTGTGTGCGCGGGGTGTGCGTGTGTGCGCATATGTGTGTGAGTGTGTGCCTCTGTGTGTGTGTGTGTGTGTTTTGACATAGCTATATAGTTGTTTTTTTTTTTAAGTACATGGAGGAAAGAAAAGACATGTCACACATTACAAGAGACTTGACTTCTGAGAAATCCTCTCATTCCTGCAGGGGAGAAATTTTGTTTTTCAAGAACTGTTTTCTCATAAAGACCAAAGTCTTCGCAGTTTGGATCTCAGCGTTTGAGTCTTTTCTTTTTCTTTTCATGGTATGTGATTTCAAATTGTGCGGTTTCTGCGGCCTGGAACGTGACGAATACAGCTCAATGGCGCCCCCTGCAGGCCAACGGGGAGGGGTGCAGTAAAAGAGGATAAGGTGGAAAAAAAAACCCATGACTTAGGTGTTGATGTCCATGTTATACAGATGAGAAAACCGAGACCCAGAGGGAGTTACCAACCTTCACTGCTGGTGATCGTCGGAACCAGATTTGAAACTTCATGGTGTAACGTGGAGCCTAGGCTCATCACACCCTGCGCTGCCTCCCACACTCTCCGGGCTGGGCCCATGAGCACTGAGAAGAAAATGGCAACTGTTTAACTCCGAGCCCGGCACAAAATAAATGCTCAAGAAACAGTAGCCATAATCAGGTTCCCGTCCTCGGTCAACCACTTGCAGATGCATGACCGTAGGCAGAACATTGTGGCTTCTCTGTGCCTCGATTTCCTCACATGGAGAATAGGTCTGTGGAAATGTTTTCCAGGCATTTTTGAGCGCATATTTTATGTTAACCTAAGAGTCCGGGAGAATCTACCAGATAAACCGGTCACTTCACCCGTCTCGACATTTCCTCATCCATGAATAGAAGTGGTTGGTGATCTTTAAGAACACGAGTCGTGTCAGTGAGCACCATTCTGGCCCAAAGACAATTCAGCCATTTCTGTTAGCTATTGAGAGAAATGTAGAATATCATGGACTGTAGGCCTCCCAATAAAAATAACCATACATGCAGGGAATTGATTAAAAGAGATAATGAAGAGGGGGGCACCTGGGTGGTTCAGTCCATTAAGCGCCTGGCTCTTGACTTCAGCTCGGGTCATGATCTCAAGGTGCACGGGTTCGAGCCTCACCTCAGTCTCTGTGCTGACCGCGTGGAGCCTGCTTAGGATTCTCTCTCTGCCTCACTCTCTACCCCTCCCCTGCTCATGTGCTCTGTCTCTCTCTCAAAATAAATAAATGACCTTAAAAAGAGAGGGAGAGGGGCGCCTGGGTGGCTCAGTCGGTTGAGCGTCCGACTTCGGCTCAGGTCATGATCTCACGGTTGGTGAGTTCGAGCCCCGCGTCGGGCTCTGTGCTGACTGCTCAGAGCCCGGAGCCTGTTTCGGATTCTGTGTCTCCCTCTCTCTCTGACCCTCCCCCGTTCACGCTCTGTCTCTCTCTGTCTCAAAAATAAATAAACGTTAAAAAAAATTTAAAAAAAAAGAGAGGGAGAGAGAGATAACGAAGAGGATGCTTTTATCAACTTTTATCAACTTTTGTGTGACTGCCTTGTTTCACTTCGTGTAATGTCCTCCAGATTCACCCGTGTTGTCACATGTGGTAGAATTGGCTTCTTTTTAGAGGCTGAGTAATATTCTGTTGTCTCTACGTATAAGCCACGTCTTTGTCCACTCATCCGTCAGTGGACATTTAGGTTGTTTCCAGATCTTGGCTACTGTGAACTGTGCTGAAGTGAACCCAGGAGTGCAGATATCTCTTCAAGATCCTGATATCAAGTCTTGCGGATACATGCCCAGAAGCAGGATTGAGGGATCATAGGGTAGCTCTATTTTTATTTTTTTAACTTCTTTTGATTTTTGAGAAAGAGACAGAGCATGAGAAGGGGAGAGGCAGAGAGAGAGAGAAGGAGACACAGAATCCGAAGCAGTCTCCGGGCTCCGAGCTGTCAGCACAGAGCCCGATGTGGGGCTCAGACTCACAACCTGTGAGATCATGACCTGAGCTGAAGTCAGACGCTTAACTGACCGAGCCACCCAGGAGCCCCTCTATTTCTAATTTTTTGAGGCGCCTCCATATTGCTTTCCACAGTTTGCACCAGTTTTCATTCCTACTGACAATGCGCAAGGGTTCCAGTTTCTCCACATCCTCACCAGTGCTTGTTGCCTTCTGTTGTTTTTAGAACAGCATCCTGACAGATGCGAGGCCATATCTCATTGTGGGCGAGTAGGAAAATGAGGCGTCAAATTAATGGGTAGAGAAACGAGTACCTAGTATTGGGGCAACGGGCACACCACATCAGAAAATAAATTACGTATACATAAAATCATTCAGTTAACTCTTACTTTAAATTCTTAGTCTCTCTATTGTTTTTAACTTGTGACAATAGCAAAATTCAGTTCAGGGAGGACTTCCCAATTATATGTTGTCACACACACACACACACACATTATTATGAAAAGAAACTCCTTGTCTGCATTTCTAAGGAAAAGGACAGGTGAATTTAGGGGGTAAGAGGGAAGAAGAAAGAAGCTGTCTTCTATGGGGAGGAGGTCTTGAAAGCTGCCTTCCAGAAGGAGGCCAAATTTAGGGGCGGTTCTTTGGAGAAGGGAGAGGTGCTGACTTCCTCCCAAAGTAGCAACTAACAAGCACAAGCCAGAGTTTCAAGGAAGTCTGGCTTCTGTCCCTCACTGGAAGATGCCCCTCTGGGCAGCTTCCTTTGGCTGCGGCCTGGGGAACCTGTGTTCTGCGATTAGAGAGACCCCTTCTGCTCAAAAGCTACTGGTGCAAGGCTCGAGCCACCGAGACCTTCCAGGAGCCGCAGGCAAACAGATGTCCAAACCCACCTGGGGAGTCAGAGCACCACACTTCCCCTCACTGTCACACGCTGGGCCCCTCATGCCATCCAGGCAGCTCTTCCTGGCTCCCGTGCTGGGAGCCAGGCGCTGTGCTGAGAGCTGGGGGGACAGAGATGGGCACATTGCTGTCCCTTTCCAGAAGACAATCAGAGCCCACTGCTGAAGGAGGGACCTGGCATGTATGACTCTAATGAGGCCGGAGGGTCCCTACCAGAGGGCATAGCAGGGCAGCGATGCCCCTTTCAGAGGAATACACAGAACTTTCTCAGAGACCCCAGTGGGTCCTGGGGCTTTTCCGGGGCTGGGGCATGCTGGGGGAAGTGGGGAATGGGATAAAGCCAAAGCTGGAAAGGCAGGCTGAGGGGGTGGGGAAGGATCCTGTGTGCCCCACTGAGGGTTTGCAGTTTGTCCTAAAAGCAATGCATGGCTTTTTCGGATTTTAGTGGACGCTACAGATTTAGAAAGGAAACCTGGGATTCCTCCAGGATGCGCACCTGGCCCGAGTTTGGAACGACACCGGGACAAAGTGACGGGACAGTGGCCTCCCAGGGAGCCAAAGATATCTTCCCTGAGTTAGCCTCAGTTTTTCTGTTTAAATGTCCTTTATCACCTCTTTCCTGAGGACAGTATGACGCATTTATCACCAGTAGGGCTGGCAGTGGAGGCCCGTATACCAATTCCTAACTTCAAGCACATAACCACTGCAACAAAAAAGCCTCCATGAAACTTTTGAGGCAACTAGAATCCAACTTAGAGGAAGTTTGCAATGAAGCAGAGGTAAAGAGATGAAAAAAACAAATAGAAAAAAGAGAAGCATTCCCAAATTCACCTTTAGAGTACCTGAATGTTTTAAGAAAGATAAATCACATCAACTTAGCCACTGGGTGCCCCTCGTGATGGGAGAGGTCAGGAAAGAAATGACTTGTGTCCCAAATGGCCCAGACCTTTAGCATCTCTGTAATTTTTTTTAAATGCCCGTAAAAACAAGGATCCCTGCAAGACCCAAACAGAATAATTGATCGGAAATCAGAAGCCTGAATGCCTGCTCGAGCAGAGCCTGGTTGTCGGTGGCTCTTCAAGGCAGACAGCTGGGGCTGCCCTGGGTTCTGGGCTTCACCTCCTGCCGCCTGGGGGTCCTGGGTACAGAGAAGAAGTCAAAAGTCCATTTGGCAACAGGGAGTAAATGAAAGGATTGCTCTGTTGATCTAGAAAGCAGCACCACACCCTCAAGCCCCTGGAGCTTCTGGATTGAACCCAAGAGCAGGGACTATCCCAAAGCCTGGGGCTTTGTCCGAGAGCCCCTCAAACGTCTGCCCTCCCCCCAAGGTCGGCAGTGGAAAGTGATGGCCTCTTAAGCTCCCGTTACCAAGCAGGGGCTCCAAGTCAGGTAATGTGATCCTTCCCTGGGGCCCCACCCCGTGGCTTTCTCATAACCCTGGCTGCCCCTGGAAGACAGAGTCAAAAGCTGCTGACAGTTCTCTTTCTGGAAAAGAGCAGGAAATGGGGCTCCCTGAGAGACCCCTGAGATCCTGGAGGTGTCTCTCCTCAAAGGCTCTTGCAAGGCCAGGAGTGTCCGCCCGTTAAGAAGGGCCATCCTCCTAAAGCCACAGAGTCTGGGAGCTTTAGGGTGACCCCCAGGTTTAAAGAAGTCCGGGCTCCTCCCTCTCAAGGGCAGGGGGCTGCCTTGTTTATCCCTGTGCTGCCCTGCCGGGACACTTCATCGTATGCAGTAGGTGCTCAATCATTGTTTACTGAGTGCACTGTGTTGACAGCAGAATTACATCTTCGTCATCACCTTCATACCCACCGTCACCATTGTCACCCAAACAGCAGCAACAGCAGCCACATTAAGGCATGTGGCTTACACCCTATAGTCTCCAGCAACCCCCTGAGGTGGACCCTGTGATCGTCCCATTTTCCAGATCAGGGTCGGGGGCTAGCAGAGCTGGGCTGCACCCCAGGCCTGGGCACAGGTCACTGCCTCTCTCCCTCGCCCAGTCACCGGCCCCAGGAGTCCCCGACACAGTGCCCAAGAATGGTCTTCTTCCAAAGGGCTGACAGTCAGGAGGGCACTTTCTCCCCACTTGAAGACCCAGGAAATACTGTTGGCATTGCCCTCTTTTTCCACCTCGTCTTCCACTCACTCAGCAAAGAATTTGGGGTGCACACAATGTGTTCTGCTAAGCATGCGAGATAATAGTGAACGTGACGCGTGTGGGTCTCTAGGGTGAGTGCGTGCTTTAGTGAGGGCGGTGGGGAGTGAGTACTGAAGAGAGGGGTGAGCACGAGTTCCAATAACAAGAACACCACTTTCCCTAACTTCTATGGTGCTCACAGCCACCAGCCACCCACCCCCAAGCCTGCCTTTTAGATGAAACTCTGCAAGGGATCTAAGGCACCTGCTGCCAGCCCCTCCCCGTCAGCGTCGACTTGTGGGAAAAGCATAGATACTTAACAAATGAAACCCAAGTCCGAATCTGAACTTCACCATTTCCTAACGGATGCCCTTGCTGAACCCCAGCTCACAGCTTAGGAAATAATTTTCCCGTCGCTGCTCTTGGCTAGGCTGGCATCAGTTGGGGCCAGACACATTTTGGATGGGGTCAGGGAGTGAATGTCAGGTGAGGGAATGGAGACAGCCAGTGAAAATTGCTCTGGGGAAGGGTGCACGGAAGGAGAAAGAGAAATTTGGTGGGAGTTGGGGGCGAGAGTGTGGTCAAGAGAGGGGGGATTCAAGGATGGGAAGGAATTTCGAACGTTTCTAAGCTTGGGAGGAGAGTGAGCAGCGGGAAGAGGTCAAGACACCGGAAGAGGAAGTCTGACCTGGGAGACTCAGAAGCAGACAGGTGGACAAGGGGCGAGGGCAGAGCTGAATGACTTCGCCCCTCTGCTCGGAGCCCAGGGGAAGGAAGGAAGTACAGGTGCAGAAAGGTATAGAGAAGTAGCCAGTGGCCATAGAGGAATGGTCACTCCTGAGAGGCTTCCCTTTCATTCCCCTGCGAAATGGGAGTAAGAGCCACTGTGAGCACCGGGGAGTGAAATATTTACAGGTAGCTTGAGACGATGAGGGAGAAGATGTGAGGTTTGAACCCGGAGTGGGGGTCATGGAAGAAGGAGGTGATTAAAAGCAAGTAAAAGAGCTGATGAGAATCTCTGACTTCTAGCTGAGTGAGGAGACCACGAGGTTGAGTCGTAAAATTATACTTAAAAACAAAATGTAGCTAAAAAATGGTAAAGGATAATGGGAAGCCAGATGGAGGGCTCCAGTGGCTACAATGGCAAGGGGCGGGGAGGAGAGTGGAGGGACAGGGGAGCTCGGGGAACAGGGAACTGATGGGACAAGAGAGAAAAAATGGGCAACGGGGAGCGGGGCAAGAAGGGGTGCCCTTGGGGTGACCCAGTGCCCTAGGAGGAAGCAGTGTGACAGGGTGTAACTGATCTCAAATACCTGAGCTTTGGTCCAAATTTGTTTGGAGCCAAAGCTGATCTGAGATCCAAGACAGAATTAAACCTGACCTTGGGGAAGCAAAACGGCGTTTCAGGCTGCCTCTGTCAGTCTCGCAGGTCATGCCCTCCCATTTTGTGCACGCTCTACCTTCTAGAATCTGTTCCTGACCAGCTATCGCCTCGTTGGGAGCCGTGCTGAGGGACCAGGGCTGGGGGCTAGGCAGGCCAGGTGCCCAGGGCACAAAACACAAGGAACACTTACTCTCGGTGGTCATGTGCAAGTTCAGGTTGCCGCTACCCACTGCCCTCAAAAACGACCGGCCTCAGCCCGGCCGTGCCCCCACGGTGCAAAAGGAATATGCATGCTGCCCAGTCTTGAACCCGCAGACTACCAGCGGCTGGCTCTATTTTAGAAACAGGCATAAAGACAACAGAACAAACTCGAAACATAAGTAAACAAGTAAACTGAATCAGCGTGGTACAAACACGTCCTGCTTCTGCCAGGAGGTGACTTCTGAACACGCATGATACAGTCACGCTGTTTTCACCGTCTGTAAATGAGGGGGCTGTAAAAGCCTGAGCCACCGTCAGCTTGGGCTCTAGAATTTACAGAGCACCTCTCAAGAGCCAGACATTGTAATACGTCCAGAGCCCTTGGTTTCTCGAAGTTTCGGTTTGGCGAGGCAAACCTGGGGCAACCCAGCAGCCATCCTGTGCGGGACACCGACCACAGAGAGCGGCAGCTCGCCTGTGACCCTGACAGCCCGCCCCCTGGTGGCCGCTCGCTGTGCCTGCAACGCGCGAGCCCTCCGTGCAACCACGTGAGAAAGCTGTCACTCGGGAGAGACTCCCAGGCCCCACGGAAGCTGCTGTCCCTTCCTTTCCCTTTCTCCCCACCTGCTGCCATGAATCAGAAGCCACTGAAATGCAAAAGTAAATAAACAACACATCGTAGCAGGAACAACCAGAGAACCCGAGAGAACCTTGGCCTTCCTGCCCATCTGAGACCGCCACAGGCGGCTTGGGAATCTCACTCTGGACGTGCCAAAAGTCATACGTGTGCTTCTTCCCCTCCCTTCCCCACTGGATTATTTTCCCATTACCTCCAGCTTTCAGGAGGCCTTGCGGAGGACCCATGGGAGGCCGAGCCTGCCGGCAGGCTAATTCTGGAGAATGACATCCTTGGGCCACATTTGCACATGCTTCCAGTGGCCCCACAGAAGACCCTCCGGGATCTCTGATGAAACCTCTATGGTGCCTTAAGGAAAATGGAACAGATAAGGACAGCCCCCCACAGATGAATTTCTGTGCCCTCTGCAGTGTCCCTTCCCCAGCTCTGGCCACTGGCAGAATATTTAGACTTCCTTTTCTTTCCTTTCCTACAAAAGGATGGATCTCAAGGAAACTAAGATTGGTACCGGCGGCCGATGGCAAAGCAGACTCTGGCGAATTAGACTTCATTCAGACATTGTCAAAGCCAAGCAGGAAAACCCAAGAAAAATGAAACCTGAGTTACTGGATTGGGGTCTTAATTATTGTGTTGACTACGTGTTCCCCATTTGTCATAGCTTCACTTGGTTTGATTGCCATGTTCGCAGGGGGGAATGACAGGTCCTCAGCAGGATTTCTGTCCTCTCGAAATACCCAGCTTGGAGGGAAATTCACAGCACCCTCGGAGTGCTTCTTCACCTCAACATTCTTGGTTTAACATCCTCCTTTCCATTTCCTCATCCTTAAACTTTAAAACACGTATTTTATAAGAAAGCCATGAGTGCTGTCAATCAGACTGTCCCAGCGTACAGATGTTTACTGGGAGCTCCATCCCGTGCTTTCTGCCTTAAGCCCTCAATAGCTCCACCATCCCAGACAGTGACTGGGCTCCTCACGGTCCCAGCACGGTCCGTTCTCACTCCTCGCCCTCCACCAGTCTCTCATGCTACCCCCCCCCCCCCCGCACATAGGGAGCTGCCCCCTCCTGGACAAGTTCGGGCTCTCATACCAGCTTTGGCCAGAGTCCCTCCCTAACCCAGCCCCCCTGGAAAATCTATATTCACCTTCCGGTTCCTGCTCACACGTCCTGCGAAAATGTCTCTGACCTCAGCAGAAAGGGTGTGAGGTGTCCTCAGCTCTAATAGTGCTTCTTAGTGTTACAGTTTGATTATTGCTTGCTCTGGCCTTCTGTCTGCACTGAGCTCCTCGTGGGCAATATTCATCCCGGAATCCCCAGAATGTGGAAGTAACATAGCCTGGCTGTGAGAAGCCCTCAGAATTCTTGTTAAAGGGATAGATGAATGAATGGAAAGATCAAGAGATTGGGAGGAGAAAGAAAGAAGGAAGGAAGGAAGGAAGAAAGAGAGAAAGAAAGAAAGAAAGAAAGAAAGAAAGAAAGGAAGAGAAAGGGAGGGAGGGAAAGAGAAATAGAGAGAGGGGAGAGTGAGGAAAGGAAGGAAGGAAAGAAGGAAGGAGGGAAGGAAGGAGGGAAGGAAGGAAGGAGGGAAGAAAGGAAGGAAGGGAGGGAGGGAGGGAGGGAGGGAGGAAGGAAGGAAGCAGGGAGAGAGGAAACCGGTTTGCCTTCATTTTCAGATGCTCTAAGCCCATGTCAACAGAGACTCTCTACCGTGGCATACATTTCTGTCCTTCAGGTAATATTCCCCACTCTCCAGGTTCCTTAGCTCCTGTAAAAGTCACATGTTTGGGGTCTCCTACCTGTAGAACCCCTGGGAGGCAGGGGTAGCCGAGAGGCTAACGCATACTGCGGTATCAGTGAGTGATGTTTATCTCCTCTCATTTAGCATTTGGAACTCCAGCAGTCTTCATTGCCCTGACCTCAGGGAGTGAGGGTTATGAAATGGAGATCCCTCTCCCCCATGGGAAGTATTCATAGGACAGAAGGGAGATTTGGGAGCTCTTTAATTACCTACAGATTTATCCTGCCTGTATGAGTGGGTCAGAATACCTGCTTTATCCAGAGCTGAAGGAGACCCATAAGGGTCCTGCCCAAATAGAAGCCCTTGGATTCACAGTCTCTGAAATCATCACTTGGCATCTACAGAGGAAGTCTGAGGATTTGGGGCAAGTGGGGAAGGGTGCAGAGATAAGGGACAAGAAGGAAGCCAGCAAGGGAAGAAAAAGGGAGGAAGAAAGAACTCCTCTGGGAAGCACTCAATGCAACTTGACTCCCCTGTTGCACACGCTTGATCCATGAGCCGGAAGCCTCTGCAGGATGTGTCAGTTCTGATGGCAACAGGAAGCTTGTGAAGAAGTGTCTAGAAGAGGAAGAAATGTTTCAGAAGATAAAGCAACACTCTGGAACCCCAGAGATGGTGCTCGTTTGGATGCAAAAGCTAAGACACACAGGACACCCAAGTGAGCCTTAAAACAGAGACCACGGATGGGGACCGCAAGGCTGTGGTCTGTGCAACCACTGCCCCCGGTCATGAGTGCTCATCCCCAAACCTGCAACTGCTTTTCCTTAAATACCTCACATTTCAAGCAAACAAAATCAAATGCCATTACAACCTGAATGGATCTTGATTCTTCACGTTCCCCAAGAAGCGTAAAGAGTTTCTATCAGTTTTGACCCCACTTTTTTAGGAAATAATTTCCACCTGCCCGAGACCTCCCGCGTGGAGTTTCCAGGACCACGTGATAAAAGATTATCTGAATCTCTTACTATATGAACCCCCAAAAAAGGCAGAGACTGGGTCCCGTTTAGGCTGATATTCACAACCAAGCACAATGCCTGGCCCATGACAGACCTGTGTGTGCCCTCCGTCACCCTGGTGGAAGACAGATATTCGACTGATATGTGTTGAATTGAACCATTTATTAACCCTGCTTAATAATAACAGCGACTGTTTCTCTAGTTCCCGCTGATCTGTGTCCTTTGAATGTATACATTCATTTCATCTTTACCATCACCCTCTGAGGTATGTGCTAATATTCTCCAGACAACAGAACTGAGACCCAAAGAAATGGAGTTTCTACCCAGGGACCACCAGGAACTTTATGCCACAAGGAGGCTCTGGACCCAAGGCAGTCTGGCTTCCAGAACCCCTGGAAACTTCCAATTCAACAAACACTTACTTGGTCTCAACTATTCCAGATCTGGAAGTAGAAAGATGAGCAGACCATGGTGTCCTTAAGGAACTTCACAGGAACATCTCACGTTAAGCAGGGTCAGGGCTGCTCCAGAACATTCATCAGCGAGCCCCTCGAACACTGGAAAGAGCACGTTGTGCAATGTACTAACTAGCACAAAGGCTCCGTGGCCGGAAAGTGCCACGGAGATCCCTCGTTAATTCAGATTCCCGCCCCCCTCCACTGTTTAAAGGTTTCTCTTCTTTCCAACCTAGTGCTGAACTCTGTCTTCAGGAATGTAAGTATACATTATAATCCCTTCGTATGGGAATTACTAATAGCTTTTCAATTATATAATGCTCACTTAAGCAGGTTCTCTCTGACAGGATACTAAAGGCACAGTGGTAGCTACACTCTGAGCAATGGGTCCATCCCTGAACATTTGCAGGGTCCAGGTCAAGTGTACAAATGCAGGCCAAACATAATACATGTTTAAATATTTAAAAGTTTAACTCAAGCTAACATACTGGTAAATATATATATTCTATCTTCCTGGCCTGGTAGATAAACCTTTACAATGACCACAGTTGGGTTTTTTTTTATGTTTCAGGCCTTTTTTTTTTATGTACAAAGCTATGGTCTTTGCAATACTGAAAGTTAGAAAAATATCAAAGATGTCTGAATTTAGTAATTATTTTGAAGGCCTGATTGATATAACGGAAAAACAATGTTTGAGTGAGATGAAAATAAAGGCAAGTGTAAATAATAAATTGTTCCATACTTCCTCCATAAACTGTATTGCTCGTGTCTACATTTTGCTCCAATCATTAATTATACTCTTATAATCAGAATTTTCAAATAATTTATGTCCTATTGACAGTACTAACTCAAAAGGCAATTGTACTCAAAGTGCAAACATTGTGAATGTAGCTTATCAAAACCCTAAATTAAAGTGAATGTTAAAAGGGGAAAATCAATGGTTATCTTTCTTTTCCAAGTGCCCTTAATCTGGTACATAATTCTTCTTTTTAAAAAAAAAAAATTTAACATTTATTTAATTTTGAGAGAGAGAGAGAGAGAGAGAGAGAGAGAGAGAGAAGGAGACACAGAATCCAAAGCAGGCTCCAGGCTCTGAGCTGTCAGCACAGAGCCTGACATGGGGCTTGAACTCACAATCTGTGAGATCATGACCGGAGCTGAAGTTGGACGCTTAACCAACTGAGCCACCCAGGTGCCCCATGGTACATGATTCTTTATTTTTGCATCTGTCAAAATACCAACTCTTTCTATTGCCAGGACTGTCTTTCTCCCTACCTCTCTCCAAGTCTCAATATGAGATATTGCAAACATTTTACTTCTCCTTAGTCCTCTTTCCCCCAAAAGTGATCTTTATGAGGTTTTTCCTTCCCCATTTCACCAGCTCATTTTCTTAAAGATATTTAGCTCTAGGACATTATTAGAATGTCCCTTACAGTCTGTATGATCCATACTGTTATTTTCAAAATCATTATTCAGCATTTATTGTACATGGCCACTATCAATCCCTTTTGTTTCGGTGTAGATTTGCTAGTTATTGGGTTTTTGACCATCTCCTAAGGTCCATGGGTGCAGATAAGAAGTCAGATGTTACTCTTAACATATCGTGTTCTTTTCATCTGGAAGTCCAAAAGATTTTCCCTTTTACTCTGAGGCCCTGTAATTAAAAAAAAATTTTTTTAACGTTTATTTTTGAGAGAGAGAGAGAGCGAGCAGGGGAGGGGCAGAGAGACAGAGACACAGAATCCGAAGCAGGCTCCAGGCTCTGAGCTGTCAGCACACAGCCCAACGCGGGGCTTGAACCCATGGACCGCGAGATCATGACCTGAGCCGAAGTCGGACGCTTCACCAAACTGAGCCACCCAGGCACCCCCGAGGCTCCATAATTTGGTAAGAATGTGCCTACCAGCACCTAATGTTCAATGCTGGGCACTGATCTCAACAACTTTCATGTGTTAACTCGTTTAATGCCCACAACCACATTTTGAGGTAAGTATTCCTGTTATTTCCATTTTACAGATGAGAAAGCTGAGGCCCAGCGATTAAGCAGATGGCCTAAATTCAAACAGCTCCTACGTGATGGAACCAGACTTCAACCACAAATGGTCTGGCTCCGGAACGTGTGCTGTTCGCTGCTCACCACATGTGTACCTTTTATAAACATGAACGTGAGTGGATCTTGGTGTCTGCTTTGATCTTGCAGACGTAGGTCTTTTTAAACCTAGGAATGTATCCTTCTATACTAGAGCTTTTTAAAATATGGACTCTTTTCTTTATGTCCTTTTTCTTTCTAGAGTTTGTGCATTGCTTCCTTTAGGAATTCTTCCTTGATCTGCTGAGATTAAATTGTCCCCTCCTTTGCTCTCTCATAGTACCATAGAGTTACCTCGATTTCAGGTCTTAACACATAGGGTTTCCTGGCCACTTGTCTCTCCCCCCCACCAATAAACTGCAAGCTGCTTAAGGGTAGAGCATACATCATGTTCGCTAGTGTATCCCCAATACCTATTTCAGTACCTGAATCATGGTAGGTTCTCAGTAAATGTTGGCTCCTACTAAATGAATGGAATGGACTCTGACTTCCAAATACACTACGTGCTTCTGGCAACTACTTCAGAGAGCCCTCCGGGCAGCTCCCTTCTGTTGATCCATAGGTGTTTCTATCAGGGGACCAGCTGAGTCTATGCAGTGTCTAGTGGGCACCCATCTGTCTTGTTGAGGCACCCCCAAGGGTCTCGGTCTGCCAGCATCCTCCCCTCTAACTTCTTCCCGTGCAGTTAGCTTCAGCTGCACTCATGTCTAAGCACACTTTAAACACCCTATTACAAAGGATGGAACCGTTTAAGGAGATGTACGACATCTCAGAATCCCCAAGAGAGGAGAGATCTACATAGTCTGAGAGGTGCAAGAGAGTCTGGAATGGTTAAGTCCTTCAGAGGGCAGCAAAAGAAAAGCTGATCCGTGCGGAGGGTCACCCATCCACAAGCCACCTGCTGCACATGACCAGGCTGGCTCCCACCATTTCCTCGCCTTTGCCCAAAGCTTTCATCTTACTCGGTTGAGATTTATTTTTGTGGTGCCACCGCTCAAATTTTAAAAGAGAAGCACAAAATGGCATCTGGCCTCAATTTAAGTGCTTCATTGAAAACTCCGCTGGCCTCCCATTTAATGTTCTGACTAAGATAGAAAAGGAGAACAACTCACGATGCCAACATTTCAGACATTGGTAGAATCTGAGAAGACCCATGGGCTACAGATCCTATAGAACTTGATGGAGGAAAGCGGCCGGTGGGGTGGGAAGCAAGGCTCATCTGCTCATCTCTCTGCTTTGCTTCAGGGCTACAAGATCAGCATCAGCAGGGAAGCCAGTCAGCTGCCCCTCTGTGGTTCAGGCACTTCCGTCCGCAAGTGCGCCCCTTCCCCAGATCAGGACTTGCTTCCACCACCAGAGGCTGCAAATCTGGGGATAAAACTGGACAGAACCTGGGTGCAGGGACTAGAAGCAGGGACTGCAGACACAGTTCTGCAGCAGAACCATTGCCTCTTGCAAGGCCTGAGCGTGAGAAGAAAAGGACAGGGAGGGAATGAACGTAGAGTGACAGAAGCAGGGTGAGTTCCCATTGCCACGAATGCTGGAGCTTACGGGGGTTCATGCAGCCCTATGCTCAGTGTGACAGAGAAGGGTAAACTGCAGGCAGGAGAAGATGCTCTCTCGTGCCAGTTAAGCCAGTGGGGTGGGGAACGAGCAGACACTGGGAATTCCGCCACAGCCTGAGTCTATATCAGCCTGACAAACAGACCGGTTGAAAGAAACAGGGAATTGACCACATGCCTAAGGGTACAGAGGGCATACACAGGCAATCTGCATACGGAATATTTGCAAACTTGTTGGTTAGCCAGGGGTTTTACTGGGAAAAACAAGTCACAGAACAAGAGACACATTGCATCATCTTAAAGACTCTGGAAAATAGCAGACCTCTAAAATGACAGCTCGGAAAGAATGCCAGAAGATACGGTCTCTTTGACATAGTAACAGAACGCCTAAGGTGAGATGGGCTATGATTTTTAAAAGAGTGCAAAAAGGTAAAGAGGAGAGGAGTACAATTATGGAAGATAAGCTAATGCAAAATAGAGTCCCAGTACATTGAAGGCAGCAAAAAAGAGAATGGAAATTGCAGAAGGACACAGTTGGTAACTGGAGAATACACTTGAAAACTTCTTCCCGAATGCAAAGGAAAATGGTCAAATGAAAACAGAAAAAATAAGAGACATGAAGGACAAAGAACGAAGATTGCGTCTAAGGCTGACAGTGTTCCCGAGGAATAAACCAAAACTGCTCAAACCAGAGTAATAATCAGAATCAGAACTAAAGAACACTTTTTTGAGGAAAAAAATGTCCTCAAAACCACAAGTGTTCACCATGTCCCAAGCTAGATCAACAACAAAGAGCCACCTTCTGGAAATTTATTGTGAACATAAGATATCAGGAACACACCTTGCAAGTATACAGGTAGGAAACCAAGTTACCTATCGTGGAACAGAAAATAATATTGGCCGAGTGTTTATGGAGAATATTGAAATATAAGAATTCTATGCTCATGGTTGTTGTCTTTTACTTGTGAAGGTAAGAAGAAAATATTTTCAGTTACTCAAGAATTCAGAAAACATCATGCTCTATACCTTTTTGAACACACATACCAAATGAGGGAGGAATTTCAGACAGGAGTGGGGATGTCATAGGGACGTCATAGCAGTAGGCAGCATTTAAATAAATTACATCCAGGGTTAAATCTAAACAGTTGGCTTAAACCATGGTGACAAAATTAAATGCAAATGTCAGAAGTGAATTTTAAAAGGAAAATACAGTGTGTCAAAAATAATTATTTTGCAACCATCATCTGGATGAAAAACTCAGGAAAAGGAAAAAAGGTATGTGGAAAATGCTTAGCTGCATTCTTTTCTATAGGAAATGCTTTAAGGGCGCCTGGGTGACTCAGTCAGCTGAGCGTCTGACTTCGGCTCAGGTCATGATCTTGCAGCTTGTGGGTTCGAGCCCCATGTCGGGCTCTGTGCTGACAGCTCAGAGCCTGGAGCCTGCTTTGGATTCTGTGTCCCTCTCTTGCTCTGCTCCTTCCCCACTCATGCTCTCTCTCTCTCTCTCTCTCTCTCTCTCTCTCTCCCCCTCTCTCTCTCAAGAATAAATAAAACATTAGAAAAAAAATTTTTTAAAAAGGAAATGCTTTAAAAAGCAACTTTACTCTTGACTTTGGATAATTATAGAAATGCAGATTAAAATGTTTCTACACGTCAAGGTAACCCATGGTGCAGTTAAAAGCATAATGCATTCCACTGCTTCTATGGGTTTCTTTCTCCTGCAGCTCAGGATTACACAAACAACTGTGCCTACTCTTCCCTCCCACCTAGACCCCTCCTATCAACAATTAAGCACATTCAAGACTCTGCAGTCCTTAAAATGTGTTTGTATATAATTTCAACCTCATATCTCCTTCTAACCTGGTAATTGTCAGTTTGGGTTGTGCATTGGAGTCATCTGGGAGTTTTATAAACTGTCCCGGTGCTTGGGTCCAACTTCTAGTGATTCTAGGTCTAGTGGATCACCTTGGCACTGGGATTTTCTAAAGCACTTCACATAATTCTTGTGGACAGACAAGTTGAGAACCACATTAGCCCTAACTCTCTGCTCCCCTTCCCAGCAAAATTCCTAGAAGTTTTTCATAAGATCTGTTTCCATTCCTTTTTCTCCCAACCTCTCCTCATACCACAACTGGGCTTCTGCCCCCATCATATCCCCGAAATAGGACTTGCTAGAGTCACTAAAAGCCCAAATGCTACAAAATCCAAGGGCATGTATCAGTGCTCATCCGTGCAGACCTCTCTGCAGATCTAGATGTTTGTTATGACTCTGTGTTTCTCGACGCACTCTCTTACTATAGACGACAAGATGCTGCACTCTTCACTTTATTCTTGGACTTCTCTGCTGCTTCTTGGGGATTTATCCTTCCCACCCAGTCATCTGCCCTTGAGCAACCCAAGTGCCTGTTGATAGATGAGTGGACAAAGTACACACACGTGCATGTACACACACACACACACACACACACACACGAATATTATTCAGCCATAAAAAAAGCATGAGATCTTGCCTTTTGTGACAATATGGATGGACCGAGAGGGCATTATGCTAAGTAAACTAAGTCAGGCAGAGAAAAACAAATACCATATGAGTTTACTTACATGTGTAATCTAAAAACAGATCTTTTTTTTTTAACATTTATTCATTTTTGAGAGAAAGAGAGCATGAGTGGGAGAGGGGCAGAGAGAGAGGGAGACACAGAATTGGAAGCAAGTTCCAGGTTCTGAGCTGTCAGCACAGAGCCCGATGCGGGGCTCAAATTCACGAGCAGTGAGACCATGACCTGAGCTGAAGTCGGACGCTTAGCCGACTGAGCCACCCAGGGGCCCCATGTAACATCTAAAAACAAAAACAACCAACCAAACAAACAAACAAAAACCAAAACAGAAACAGACTCAAAAATACAGAGAACAAACTGGTGTTTGCTGGAGGGGGAGGGATGGGGGTGGATAAAATAGAAGGAGAATAAGAGTTATAAACTCCCAGTTAGAAAATCAGTAAGTCACTGGGATGAAAAGTAATATAGCAGCATAATCGATGACATTGTAATAACTTCAGATGGTGACAGATAGTAACTACACTTATCTTGGCTGTAACTTTGCGGTGTGTAGAAATGGTGAATCACTACATTGTACTCCTGAAACTAATACAAACTAATCCGATAGTGTATATCAACTATACTTCAGAGAAAAGAAAAAAAAACCGTGGTGTTCCTGAAGACAGACCCTGGACCATTTTGTGAATGGGAATCTCACTTGCATCCTCCTTCGTGAAGGACAATCTCTTCCACACCCAAGACTGCAATTTCCGTCTTGTCTTTGATGATGTACAATGTGTCTGTCCAGCCCAGACCTCTCCTGTGAGCTATAGGCTGCCCAGCCCATGCCACATGAGCTGCTTCGCCTCAGTCTCTCCTGGAGGATACTATCTATACTCATGACCCTCTCTCTCAATGCACCCCTCCATCTATTCCCATGAACCCACAAGCTGAGTGTGTCCTCCACTCACCACATCCACCTGTCACCAGGCCCCCTCCATAGGGATCAGCGTCTCCTACTCATAGTTTCTCCTCCACCTCTTCCACCACCTGCCCAAACCAATGGCCATATCTCTCTAGATGGTGGAGCTTGTCACCTGGTATCCTCCCACCTACCCTGTCATAATAAGCTTTGCAGGCCAAAGATCAATGCTATCAGCTCCTTGCCAAAACCCTTTGATGTCTCCCATTTATCTCAGTCAGGATAAAAGGGGGAAAAAATGAAGAGAAAAGAGAGGGCTCTTCCCGGTCTGGTCCTTGCCCTCCTATCAACTTCTCCTCCCCCCTTCAACCTCACCCCCGCCATCTCTTCTCAGCCTCTCTCCTCTGCTCTGTCCTCCCAGGATTGCAACCATGGTGACCTTCCACTTCCTCAAATGTGCATAGCTACCTCCTGATCTGTGGCCTTTACCCATTCTTCTGCAGAGAAGAGTCTCCCCTACCCATCCCCCTCCCTCAATCCAGCTCTCTTTGCCTAATCCACTCAAACACGATTTCTGCATGGCACACTTCATTTCACACCATTCTAACATCGAAGATTCCCTCCCCTTTAACAGAAGCCTCATTGTGTAATAATGAATTTATCTCTGTGGTTTGACACATAGTCAAACCTAAATGCCTGCCTTCTGCACCAGACTATGAGGCCCCTGAGGGCAGGGACTGGGGTTGGTTTTTATGCATTTGCCCCACAACCTACCACCAGCTTGTAGTAAGTGCTCAGTAAATGATCGTTTAATGAAGATATATCTATCTTATATAACACAAGTGATAGAAAGTGAAATTGCAAGATATTACAAAAGAATACACAAAAATAAGCCCAAACACTAAGTTTCATTTCAGCAGCTTTGAGAAAAATATCTCTATACATAAGTGGTTGAAACACACCGCCATTTAAAAAAAAATTTTTGTGATGATTACATAGGGCAATGTAAATTTTCATATAATACAATGTTCAGGAAATAAAATCAAGAGATAAAGTTTTAGTACATAATATTTATGTTTAATTTCTCCTCAATAAAAACTGCAAAAGCATCCCCAAAATGTTAGCAATAATTTTTCTGGGTAGTA
The DNA here is from genome assembly GCF_023721935.1 of Panthera uncia. Classification (NCBI taxonomy): domain Eukaryota; kingdom Metazoa; phylum Chordata; class Mammalia; order Carnivora; family Felidae; genus Panthera; species Panthera uncia. The sequence continues at coordinate 86,462,787 of NC_064808.1, read as the reverse complement.
GAATTATTGATGATTTTTATTTTCTTCTTTATATTTTTCAGAATTTTCTGAGTTGTTTATAAGAAAAATATATTAATCAGACAAAAATGTATCAGTCAATTATGCTTTCTGTGACAGGTGACAGAAAACTAAACTCAGAGTGGCTTAGAAATGACAGGATTTTATGGATAACGTAACAGAATGTTTGGTTATGGTTAAACAGGGCCCTGGCTTCATTTCCTGCAAATATTTTGTATTTGGTCTATTTCTGTGTTTAGTGTTTAGTTTCACCCCCAAATTGACCTCCCTCATAACAGCAAAATGGTTGCAGCGGCTCCAGGCTTTCCATCGTTATACTATACCATGCAGAAGGCAAATAAAACCATCTGTGTGCCACTCAGATTAGACCAGCTAGGACACAGGCCTATTTATAAACCAGTTACTGTGGCTTAGGGGATGCTGCTGGTCCATTTCTCAAAAGCTAGAGCTGGAGCTGCGGTCAAATTCCTTAGAACCATATCGATCACCAAACAAATTCAGGGACATTGGAAATGAGCAAGGGCAGAATGGATGCTTGACAGACACATCTGCTATAAACATTTTAAAATAAAATGCTTGCTTACCTAATCTATTTATTTTAAAAAATTTTAGTATTTATTCATTTTTGAGACAGAGAGAGACAGGGAGTGGGTAGGGGAGGGGCAGAGAGAGAGGGAGACACAGAGTCCGAAGCATGCTCTAGGCTCTGAGCTGTCAACACAGAGCTCATTGCGGGGCTTGGACCCATGAACTATGAGATCATGACCTGAGCCAAAGTCGGATCTTTAACTGACTGAGCCATCCAGGAGCCACCCCCCCTAATTTAAAAGATTATGGGGCACCTTCATGGCTCAGTCAGTTAAGCATTCGAGATTGTGGGATCCAGCCTCAAGTCAGACTCCATGCTGTCAGAGCTTGGGATTCTCTCTCCCTCTCTGCTTCTCTCTCTCTCTCTCTCTCTCAAAATAAATAAATAAACTTTCAATTTATATATATAAATGTTATATATATAAAGATTATATATATATATATATAGAGAGAGAGAGAGAGAGAGAGAAATTAAAAGGCACTACAATATGGTGAAAAGGGCATTAGTACAAGACAAGGATGTTCCCTCTCACCACTTCTTTGCAACATCATACTGGTTACAATACCAATACAATAAGAAAGGAAAAGGTATGCAGATTGGGAAGCAAGATATACAATTATTTTTCTTCCCAGATGGTATGATTATCTATGAGGAACACCCAAAAAAATCAAGGAAAAACTCCTGGAACTATTACAAGATTATAGCAAGATTGCAGAAGACAAGATCGATATACAAAAGTCAATTGCTTTCCTATATACCAACAACAAACAAGTAGGACTTAAATTAGAAACACAATATCATTTACACTAGCACCCAACACATGAAAACACTTAGGTATAAATCTGACATATATACTTATGAGGAAAACTCCAAGCTCTGATGAATAAAGCCAAAGAACAAAATAAATGGAGAAAGATCCATGGATAGGAAGACTCAATATTGTCAAGGTGTCAACCCTTCCCAACTTGGTCTATGGATTCAACGTGATCTCAATCAAAAGCTCAGCAGGTTATTTTATGGATATCAACAACCTGATTCTAAGGTTTCTATGGAGAGTCAAAAGACCCAGAATGGCCAACACAATATGGAAGGAGAAGGACAAAGTTGGAGGACTGACACTACCAATTTCAAGACTTACTATAAAGCTGTGGTAATTGAAACAGTGTGGTATTGGGAAAAGAACAGATAAATTATCAGTGGGACAGAATAGAGAGCCCAGAAATAGACCCACATAAGTATAGCAAATTCAACTTTGGCAAAGTCACAAAGGGAATACAATGGAACAGAAACAGCTTTTTCAATAGTGGTGCTAGAACGAGGGACATCCACATGCAAAAACAGGGGGTCTAGACACAGACTTTGCACCCCTCACCAAACTTAATTCACAATGGATCATAGACTTAGATGTAAAACTATGAACTTCTAGAGGATAACACAGGAAAAAACCTAGATGATCTTGGGTATGGTGATGACTTTTTAGGTACAACACAAGGGCACAATGCATGAAGGAAAGCATTGATAAGCTGGGCTTCACTAAAATTAAAATCTTCTGTTATGTGAAAGACAGAATCAAGAGAATGTGAAGACAAGCCTCATATTGGGAGAAAACATTTGCAAAAGACACGTCTGATAAAGGACTGTTATCTATCTATCTAACTATCTATCTACATACACACACACACACACACACACACACACACAAGTAATTCTTAAAACTCAAAATGAGAAAACTTTTAAAAGTGGGTCATCTTAACAGACAACTCAGCAAGGAAGACGTACAGATGACAAATAAACATAGGAAGAGATGCTCTATTTCTTAAGTCATCAGGGAAATGCAAATTAAAAAAAAAAAATTATACCACAGCAGACCTATTAGAATGGCCAAAATCCAAAACACCGACAAAACCAAATGCTGACAAGGATGTGAGGAAACAGGAACTCTCATTAATTGCTAATGGGAATGCAAAATGGTACAGTCACTTTGGAAGACAGCTGGGCAGTTTCTTACAAAACCAAATATACACTTACCATGCAGTCCAGCGATTGTGCTCTTTGGTGTTTACCCAAAGGAGTTGAAAACAACCTGCTCAGATGTTTAGAGCAGCAACCAAGGGGATGTTTTGGGAAGCAATGAAGATACCCGTCAGTAGGTGAATGGATGAATTGCGCTACAGACAGATGATGGATTACCATTCCATGCTCCAAAGAAATGACTATAAGCCACAAAAAAGACATGGAGAAAACTTAAATGCATATTTCTAAGTGAAAGAATCCAATCTGAGAAGTCTACACACCATGATTGCAACTATATGATATTCTTTAAAAAAAAATTTTTTTTTAATGTTTACTTATTTTTGACAGAGACAGAGAGACAGAGCATGAGCAGGGGAGAGGCAGAGAGAGAGGGAGACACAGAATCCGAAGCAGGCTCCAGGCTCCGAGCTGTCAGCACAGAGCCCAACGTGGGGCTCGAACTCACAAACTGCGAGATCATGACCTGAGCCAAAGTCGGACACTCAACTGACTGAGCCACCCAGGCGTCCCTCAAATATATGACAGTCTTAAAAAGACAAAACTATGGAGACCATGAAAGTTCAGTGGTTGTCAGGAAGCAGAAGTGGGGAGATGAATTAGACAGAACACAGAGGATCTTTAGGGCAATGAAAATACTCTATATAATGTTATAATGATACATTATACATTTGTCCCAACCCAATGAATATACAATATGAAGAATGTATCCTCAGGTAAATTATAGACTCTGAGTAATTACGATGTGTTAACAAAGGTTCATCTTTGGTAGAAAAAAAGTATCATTCTGATAAGTGATGTCATTAATTGTGGGAGCATGGGGTATATGGGAATTTTTGTACTTTCCTCTCAATTGTAGTGTGAACCTAAAACTGTGCTTTAAAAAAAGGGGGGGGGCACCAGGGTGGCTCAGTCGGTTAGGTGCCCATCTTCAGCTCAGGTCATGATCTCATGGTTCATGAGTTCGAGCCCCACATTGGGCTCTGTGCTGACAGTATGGAGCCTGCTTACGATTCTCTCTCTCCCTCTCTCTCTCTCTCTCTCTCTCTCTCTGCTCCTCCTCCACTCACTCTCTCAAAATAAGTAATGAATAAACTAAACTAACTAAATAACTAAATAAATAAAGTCTATTTAAAAATGGAAGGAGGGGGGAAGGGCACGAGGACCAAAAGTCAGGGGACCTGAGTTCAAATTCTGCTACCACCTTTTACTTCCTGTAAGATAGTGGACAGTTCTCCAGGTCATTCTGTATGTTTCCTGCTCTGTAAAATAGTTACCGAATAGATCCTAAGAGACCCCTCATAGGAAGGAAGAAGGGTAACATGGAGACAGATAGAGAATGCAGGTTCAGCGGCAGGCAGCTAAAGGCAATGCCAGCTGACAGCTTCCATTTTCTCAGTAAAGTAAGACCCAAGATTAGAGCAGGAGGGGACGTGGAGGGACTAGAAGCACAGGGAGAACAGAAAAGGCTTAAAATCACTGCTGCAAAAGTGGGAGAGGAGTACAGGGAGATCATCTTCACCAACGGGTAACTAGTAACTAAATAAAGAACAGCTTTAAGAATGTTAAAGCTGTGTTGTACAGTTGTATGATTAGAACACAAATGAGCTGTAAGAATGAATGTGCTCTTCAAATATGAAATAGGAAAAATACATATATATATATATATATATATATATAACAGGATTATGATTGAAATTAGCAGCTAATGAAAGAATTCGCTTACCAGACATTTGCTTTGGATTTTCTAAAATGCAGATGGTCTGTTTCAGTGAGACCACGTTTTAGGACTAACTGTAAGTATTTTCACATGGATCATCACTAGGTCTGTACAATCTGGACTCATGGCTGGGTAGCATGGTCATGTAGTTAACTTGAGCATCATCAGGACCAAGCAATGGTTACATTTAACTCAACCTGGAAAAGGTAAGAGAAGTTATTTTAAAAAAGGAAAAAAAAGGCAAGGTGGCATTTTCCTGGAGTCAACGAAGGAGAGTCGACACAGCAAGGGAATATGCAATTAGGGATGACTTATGTAGGTGCCCTGAAAAAGGGGAAGTTCTCTGCCTAGGATGTAGGCAAGATTATTACTAACGTTCTCTTTCTTCCCCACTGGCAAGACAGGGCCATATGAAGTGCCATCAGGCTTCCCTTCAACGACTCCAAGAGCTCACCTCTTCAGCCTTCATTTCCATCCCAGTAAAAACTTTGCCTGGCCTCCCAGCATCAGAGGAATTAACCTTAGTGGAAAAAATAAATTCTTCCTTCTCGTCCCACCTCTCAACAAGAATACCATAGCTGTTTCTTGTGAGCGCTGCAGTCTTGTTTGACAATATAATGAGATCTGGTTAAACAGATGAAAAATGCCTTAACCTGAGTGTTTATCTCAACCCCGCCAAAGCTTTCAGCCCCCCAGGCACTCCCTTCTCCGGAGGGAGGGTCAAGAACTTTTAGCTGCAGCCAGCCCGTGGCTCTGAGCTGGCGTCTTGCTACAGCCAGCCACTTTTGCAACAGCAGAAGGCAGGGGCTCCTGTCAGTTTGAATTTCCTGAAGCGCACTGGCCTGTGTCACGATCTCAGTGGTGTCTGAGGGCAGTTTGTTCCATCAGATCCCTGGAACAGAATGGGAAGAGAAAGGAGAAAGTGGGTGTTAAGAAAGTGGCAGAAGAGCAGGTTGGTAAGTGACACTCAACAGTGTTCATCTAAGGCTGGGCTGCATGTGTGGGGGCTGGGACCTCCCCCCTCCCCACCCCACCCCCTCCCCCAGCGAATACACCCCAGCACCCTCTGAAGGTTCTGGAGAACTGGACGAGTGGCCTAGGCAGAGTCTGTAATTCCGCTGACTCACTGGTCATTCCTTTACAAGTCAAGTCGACGAAGACCATAGCAAAAGGGAACTGAGAAATTATCCAACTAATGTAAATAAATTATGTGGCCCAATCAGGATGGTTTTGAATGAAATTGCCATCCGTCATCTGAATACTCAGTGAGAGAATTACTCTGGCCCATCAGGTGATTTCCAACCCATCCGCTTGGGGTCTTGCGCTCTAACCTGATCTTTATCTCCCTCTACAGTCTGGCACAGATCCTTAACGCTCATACTGTGCTGTAGCTGTGTATTTACATGGATTTCCTCTATGTGATAGGGCTCCTTGAAAGCTAGGAATTGTGTTCTGCACATCTTCGTTCCTAGAAGGTGCTCTATAAATAGACGGTGGTTGAATTCACTGGTTCGTGAATGAATGGAAGAAGGCCATTTGAGAAAGAACACAAGAAGCTATGCCTTAAGGGTAGCATTTTGGGGGTCTCCGGAAACTACTGCAAGAACCAGGTTAGCATGCACCCTTACCCACCATACTCCACAAAAAGCGATTTCTTTCAACTCCGTACAATTGCCCCACGTGTTTCAGAGAGAAAGCAGCTTTCTCTCCGCTTCCTGTTCTCGTGCTGGACAGCATTGCCATTTAGCTGCCTGTGCCTCCACCACTAGACTTGATTTTAGTGAAGGATCAGTGATTTCCAGAAAGTTCTCGAAAGGATAGAAAGATATCAATGTAACTAGATATTCACAAGTTTCATAGGAGATGTTTAAGCAAGTTGTCTTTACCTGCAATTTATTTTCTTTTGGTGGTTCACTGTATTTCAGAACATATTGCACTGTGGTCCGATCTAGTCTACTGTTACTATTTATTTCCACGTAGACTCTAAGCTCCTTGAAGACAAGGAAGGGCCTTGAGTTTGTACCTACCACAGTGCTTGGCACGTGGTTATTAGTCAATATTTGCAGAATAAATACATGCAAAATGTACTTGGGAATGAGCCTAAAGGGATCTAAGATGTGGACCTATAATTTATACCTGGCCTTGCCTCCCTCTGATGTGGATAACGTTGTTCTTTCCTACTCTTGATGATGCTGAACCCTGTAGTCTAGACATCGAGGAAAACCGTAACCCTTACGTGCCTTTGTGTGAAACTGTTGGTGTGTGTGGATCTGTCTGGGGGTTTTGCTTTCTCTTCTAAGTGCGTATAAGTGAAACGAACACCAAATAGTCTGGATTGCACAAACTGCCTTCCCCAAATGGTAGTCTGCCCAACATCCAACGAAGTCAGATCTTAAAAATAAAAGGAGAGCCTTTGGTGGAGAACGTGATGCAGTAAAGAGAGCAGGGAAACTGAACAGTGGAGCTGAACAGGGCACAAGGCAAAGCTGGCAGGAACAAAGGAGATGTTGTCACTATTTTCCCCTTCAGATTGTTTCCACAAGGTTAGAACTGAAATAGAGCTGCATGTTCCTCCGAAAATTAAGATGTCCCTTTTAAAAAATGATCTCTCCAGTTATCTTCAGGGCAGCCTGTGTCCCGAGGATCGTTAACCTTCTGCCCTCCATCCCTAACCCAGGGGCTCTGGGGGTATCTGTCTAAGAGACCGGCTTCCAGAGGGGGTCACTATTCCCTCTTAAGAGCCCCCAGAGCAAATGACTGAACAGATTAGGACGGATTAGACAGATAACAACTCAGACCCTTTTACAAGCGCATTTTTCACTCGACACTCAAATTCCCTTCTGTGCCCCCACGGTGTCACACAACCCAACGACTGGATAGTATTACTGAAATATCTTTGCGCCAGCCGAGTGCGTGGAACTGTGCAAAGCCAGATGTTCCTGTAACCCTGTTTTACTGAGTTATTTATATCCATATAATATTTGACATTTCCTGTGTTGTTAAAGAGTTGGGGGCCTTGACGTATTTTTAAGAGAACAGTGCCGACTTTTTATTTTTTTCTTTGATGCCCAGCACCAGAAATAAGTAATAGAGGAGAAGGGCTGAATTAAACAGATGCTTAGATATCTAAAGTCTACCTTATTTTAATGCCTTTCATCTTAAATGATCTTCATGAACAGCAAAATGCTAGAGTCATCTAGACCCGAGCGTATGAATTTTTAAGCCTACCATGCAATAAAAGCACATGCCCATGGGCCTAAAATAAGTCAGCCAATAGACAAAAATTTTTAATAAATATTGAAACTATAATCCACATTTCTGGGACTAAACTTTATGGAGAATTGATACAAAAATTATACCATCCCTTTGAACTTGATAGATATGGAGAGGGCCAGTTAAAATATTTTCAGGCTTAGTAAAATATTAGCTGGCAGATTTCTCTGGTTAAATGAAATAATGGAAACTTTATAGAGCTGAAAGTATTTGGTTGGTTCCAAGTGGTAAGAATATTTAAACTGTATGTGAAATTTGATATCATAAAAGGGAATCTTTCTGTTTTCTTTGTTTATTGCGAGGATCCATTCACAAACTATTCTCTTTATTTTTAAGATTTCCAAATTTGAAAAAAGCTTTCCTCTTTATAGGATGATGAAAGAAGAGGGCCCTGGTTTACAGTCAATTTTTGATATTTCTGGCTGTCCAACACTGAAAGCAAGGGTCTTAGAAAAGCAGGAGAAGCAAAATGTGAATTACTTGTGGCCTTTTTGGTCTTCAGAGTTGCTTTAGATACTTTTTCAAAACTACCTATGCCAGTTTTGTTTTTTTTTCTTAAGATCTGTTTCCTAACTTAAGAGATACATTCATGTCACTGAACAGAGAAACTTCCAGTCTTCCACCGTATGTCTTATTCCTCTTCATCCCACTCTCCTGACAAATCAAATCCTCTCCCCCAGTTTATGAAAACAAGACATTATGGTCCAGCGGTGCCCATCTGAGCATAGTAAGCCTGCCCACACCAATCCAGCAGTCAAATCCCTTGCAAATCCTCTAAGCTGTGATAAGTCTCTAGTCTTCAAATAACGGAGATATCCTCTTGGAGCACAGAGGTCAGGAGAGCCCTCAGGACACAGGCTTCCTCCTTGGTACCACCAATTCCCCAGCCTTTTATCACTGATCGCATCAGATTCTGCACTGAATCTTGTGCTAGGACTGCCCCGCTATAGCAGTTGGGATAGGTGAGTGGTATCTAGAAGGCCAGCCCAAACGGAACCACTGACATGTGTTTTATTCTGGATCTGCATCTCCGAGATTTTCCTAGACCCTAGCTAAGCCACTGGTCTCTGGCCCCCAAGTCAAGATCTTTTCCTACCTCCTGGGCTTTGAAATTTTTCCTTCTGCTAATGTTCGACTCCCTATTCTTTTCTTTGAAAGACTCTAGATTTTGGGGGCGCCTGGGTGGCTCAGTCGGTTGAGCATCTGACTTCAGTTCAGGTCACAATCGCGGGGTCTGTGAGTTCGAGCCCCGCGTCAGGCTCTGTGCTGACAGCTCAGAACCTGGAGCCTGCTTCGGATTCTGTGTCTCCCTCTCTCTCTGTCCCTCCCCCACTCACCCTCTGTCTGCCTCTCTCTCTCTCAGAAATAAACATTAACAAAAAAAGAAAGACTCTAGATTTTTGTTTATCTCCACATTTGCCATCCAATTTTGCTTGCTTCCTATTTACCTCAGAACCTTCTCCCTACTGCCACTAACAATGTCTGTCCAATGCCAGAGAATGTTCCATTAGGAGCCACCTACAGTTCCTTGGGACACTTGCCCCATAGGGTTGGTCATAGGGTTTGGGAAGAGGTAGAATCCTGTTCACAATCTTCTTCCATCCAATATGCACACCCAGTATACTCTCATGGAAGCATTTTCTTTTTAAAGTATGAATTTACACACCAAATACAAAGACTTGAGTCCAAGAGATATTTGCTCCAGAAAACCTGGTCCTTTTTCAAAATATCAATTGATTTACCTAGTTGGAGCCTAGAGCTTATGAAACAAAGGTCCCATGTTTTGACTTAGGATGGGAAAGTTCCTTTCACCTGAAGACTTTCACCATCACAAGTAATAATACCATTAACCCGGCAAGACCGGACTACAACAGATGTGGATAAATTGAGACAATCCACGAAAACCATGTGGAAAACAACCAACCAAACAAATATTATACTGGGTTTGGGAACACTACAATCTCTAAATGTGAGAACTGTATGTTTAAGTCTAAAGAATGATATCCACCCCCAAAATATAGATTAAAAAAATGTAGATTCGAAAGAGTTAAGAGCCACCCCTATAGTGCCTCACAGATTCTAGCATATGAAAACTGAATGCAAATAAGAAAACATAAGCAAAGCGTCTAGTACAGTGCCTGTCATATAGTAAGTGCTCCATAAATTATAACTAGAATCATGGTTATTATATCAGGGAACCGTAGAGTCCTGTCTCCAAACACAGACATGGAGGCACAGAGAGGAATAAGCTACCTTCTGCCAGGCCAAGCCCACCTCTCCTACTTTTGTCCCTAATCTCTACTCTCAAAGCAAGTGCTGCCTTTTAGAGTGGCCAGAGAAGACCCTATTCTATTCCCGATTCGCAGCCTCTGAGCGTAACATTCAGAAATGCTTCGAAAACAAACATCTAGTCACCAGATGTCCCTAACATCTGGCTAAACCCATAAAACTATCCTCTACCAACACCACCTCCTTCCTAAACTCCAAAGTGTAGGGGAAGGGGGGTGGGGGAAACTTATGAAATCTCTGATGTAGTGAAGTAAGATCTTGACATGTTCATCGTTTTGATTTTTTTTCTTTCTTTGTTGTGTGCCCCAACTGTCTCCTCGTTGTTAGAGGCATCCACATGGCCATAAGCAAAAGTCTGACTTCTACAGCAAGGGGGCTGAAAGAAAAGCAATTGTAATATTCTACTCTTTTCCAAGTTCTAAGCGCCTGTGAATCAAAAAGAAGGTCGTGAGTGTAATAGGCGTCTTTGCCAGAGCAAAGACGCGAGAGAAAAGTAGAAGGAGAGGAAAATGATCACCCCCTCCAGCCCAAGGAGACATGATCATGGTAACCTGGGTTGGCAGTAGAGGAGCGAATGTGCTGAGGTCAAGATTAGAACGTGGCAGGGGCTGAGACAATAGAAGTAAATCTCGGGGGATAGGTAGAAGAGAACGGAAAGAGTGCATAGAGACAGTCAGGCAGCGCGTCAGTTCACCACACTAGGTCCCAGTAGAAATGAAGTGCCTGAAGACCCTCGCACACTGTTCGAGACGTTTATCAGTTCATCTCAACTCTTGCAGGGGAGAGTCTTCTGTCACCAGTTTCTTGCAAGAAACCTTGCTTCTACTGGATTCTACTGGCTCCTCCAGTAGAAGGACGTCCCAGCCAAACTCCAAGGCTTCGCTGCGCCTCAGTGTGGGTGTCAATTTGTGAACATTCCAGAACCTTTAGAACAGGCTGGGTTGCCTGACTCCTAGCCGAGCAAGAACGGTATAGAAAGGAGACATCACCACTGGTCCTTGGGTAGTCTGGACCCAGATCTCTCAACCTCGGCAAGATTCTCATTTAGAACTGGATACTTCTTTGTTGTGGGGACTGTCCTGTGCACTGGAGGATACTTAGGACTATACCCACTAGAGGCCAATAGGACACCACTGCTTCCTAGTTGTGACAATCCCCTGGGGAGGGGGAGGGGAGGGGTACAATGTCCCCTTTGGAAAACTATTGGTTTAGACAGTAAGGTATTAAAGATAGAATCTGTACCTACCTTCAATATTCCAGTGCCAGACATCAGCAATACCCACTTCTAGCTACAATCTGTGACTGGCAAGCCACTATCTCAGACGTTATCCCAATAAGTGCATTGATTTTAATAGTCTCAAAATATTTAAAACACTCATTACTATTATGGATATCCCAAAGCACTATTCTTTTTTTTAATATTTATTTATTTTTGAAAGAGAGAGTGGAGTAGGGGCAGAGAGAGAGGGAGACACAGAATCTGAAGCAGGCTCCAGGCTCTGAGCTGTCAGCACAGAGCCTGACGAGGGGCTCGAACTCACAAACCGCAAGATCATGACCTGAGGTGAAGTCAGACATGTAACCGACTGAGCCACCCAGGTGGCTCCCAACACACTATTCTTACAACACACACACACACACACACACACACACACAAACCTTTAGAAGTCTCGTGTAAACCAACTCCATTTCTTTGCTGAGTGGAATAAGTATATTCAGTGGTTAATTATGAAAGGGAGAGTCTTATAAGCTGAAGGACTTAGGGAGAAATAAAAGGAAGCTAGATAATGATAGTATGCGTGGGAAAACATTGAAAATGGGAACAAGTCTTATATAGGATTTGGGGCTGGTGGCAATTGCTATGTCACGGATGTTGCTTGAATAATTATATATATATAAGCTCCCCCATTTAATAGATGTATAATATTGGGAAGAAACATTAATATCTCTAATTCCTTTTATTCATCTGCAAAATGGGGAAATAATAACGTATTTTATAAGATTGCAATATAGATTAAATTAGCTAAGTCATTAAAGCAATTAGCACAGGGCCCGACATTTAAGAATCTCTATTTTGTTTAATGTTTATTTATTTTTGAGACAGAGAGAGTGCGTGCGTGCGCATGGGTAGGGGAGGGGCAGAGAGAGAGGGAGACAGAGGATCAGAAGCTGGCTCTGAGCTGTCAGCACAGAGCCCGATGCGAGGCTCAAACTCACAAACCATGAGATCATGACCTGAGCTGAAGTTGATTGTTCAACTGACTGAGCCACCCAGGCTCCCCTTTAATAATCTCTTAATAGAGTTAGCCACTATTATTTTCATCATAATAGAATAATGAACTGAACCAGCAAATGATGCTAATAACAGCATTTTACACATTTGGAAGCTGACTTATCTGATTCTTACTCAGCCCTATGACATATAGATGCAGTGATCATTACATCCCTTTAACAAAGAAATCAAGTGCCGAAGGTCGACCAGACTTGCTCCGGGACACATCACTAGTACGTGGTTCCCCGAGACCCTCAGCTAGATCCTTGGATTCCTACCTGAGTTCTCTTCCAACAGATAGCTCTACACCATGCCAAGAGTTGAAACCCTAGGACAGGATGATTTCAGCTGACCCAGATGGCTCTTATTTGCTCATATAACTGGACATCCAGAGTTTAGGCAGATTCCAAGAACACGCAATCAGGACTCTGGCTGCATTTCCCTGAGATGTTCTCGAGCTGCCTTCCTCTGGGTATCAACTCTGTCCTCAGGGCAGCTTCCCTTGTGGCAATAACACGGTCATCGGAAGAAACTGAGGCGGAGGGAGGAAAAGTGGCTATTTACTGTTCCTCTTAAAAGCGAGAAAGAGCATTGCCAGAAGCCTCTGCCATCTTTGCCTCAGGCCACACAAGGTCCCGTGGTCACTGTTGATCTAAGTGTGTTCAGGACAAAATCGCCCTGATGTATGCAGATGAATCTGAGCCCCTCCCTGGAGGTGAGGGTACCCGAGGCATCCCTGAGAAACTTGGGCAGTGCGTGAAGGGGTATGCATTGTGCCAACATTGGCTCAGGAAGGAAGGGAAGACAGGTAGGCAGTCATCAAACCCACTATGGTGTTTACGACTTACAATTTCCTAATGAGGAAATTGTCCTGCTTCTACTTTCTCTGTGGTGATCATCCAAAAAGAGTTCTAGATGAGTCTAATAAAGCCCTCAACAAAGAAGCAAGATTTAAGGAGCATTTGAGAGAACTGGAGGATTCTTACATTCCAGAAAACCTCCTGAAGAGACACTTCTATCCAAAACAGGAGAGGCAGCGGGTCTAAATGAAGAGAAGCGAACTGCATGAAATCCTCAGAAAGATGAAAATCCCCGTGTGGTTTCATTCCAAAGTCCCAGACATCCCACCAACTGCTCCACGGTCTTTCCTGTCATTTCATTTGCTCCGAGTAACGAAAAGCAGCGCTACACCCTTAGTTTGTTATTTAACACGTTGCAGAGAAGTTGGCTCGTCAGCTTTTTTATGAACAGTTTCTCCTCTGAAACATCATAAATCCTGAGCAGTTCTTCAAGTGTTGGGTTTGCTCTTTGTTTCCAGATCTGAGCAGCAGCTGATTCACAGATACTGGCTCACACTGGCCTGAAGACGTCCCCTGAGAACAGAGATGAAGAACTGGAAACCCTCCCCCACATGCCTAGGAAACATGACTACTAGGAAATGTTTTCCTCATGGGCTTGGGGCTTATGTTCAATCCTGAGGTGTAAGTCACCTGCTCTGTGTGTCCTGGCAGAAGACGGAGGGAGGGAAGCCAGGGGAAGCCAGAGGTGAGAGAGCATTTTTACAGGTCGAAGAAGAAAAGAAGAGTATGCAACCAGAGGGTTCCTTAGCAATGCCCAGCTCCAATGCCAATGCTCCAATGCCAGTTCTTCCCGAGCAATGCCCAGCTCCCCACTCGGAACCCACCCTGGGGTGGGAAGGGACACCAGCCCTTCTCCGGCATCCAGCCACCCCTCCATCCCATCACGAGGTCCCAAGCCCTCCGCGCTCCCAGGTGAGCCCTAAGACACCATAGCACTAAACGAAAAGAACAGAAGTCTGAGAAGCCTGATCTGATAGTGAAAATAAGTCAGCTGCCTGTTAATTTCTCCCGAAACACCCCCAAACGACTCGCGACCAGTCACACCCACACTTCCCAGCACCAAATGGAGAACGTTTCCAGCAGCATGTCTGTAACAGCAACGTCCAGAACCCCAGCCCCCAACTCAAATCTCCATGAGCAGAAAACCCTAACCTGGGGGGCACAGGGGCAGGACTGCAAAAGAGCAACAGAACAAGAAAAGCCGCTTGCTCATGAGGTGCTTCCAGGCCAGCTCTTTCTTTCTGGGGACATGGGACGCGCGGCCGGGACTGAGGTGTGGCGGTCCAGCGGAGACATTCCCTGGTCTTCGGAGCAAAGCGCTCCTCCTCGCTCCACACATGTGCTCCCTGAGTTATGCGAGCTCCAGCCTTCTGTTTCTGTTTATTTGTCTTGCGTTGTGTTGTTTTATTAACCAGAGACTTGAAAAGGAGGCTTTCTTTGTTGTATTGCCATTTGGCAGAAGACGAGAGGTTACAGTAGCAAAGCGGAGCCTAAACATTTTTTTTTTTTTAATCTCGATGAAAGTTTCTTCCAGAGAGAAAAACTATATCCGATTCCCTGTCTCCCATTGAACCTCTGAAGGACTTCCCACACCTTACCTTCAAATAACAGAACCCCAGCCAACGAAAATGGAAAAACATAAATTTGTGCACGTAAAATGAAAAATCAGAGGGTGCCGACAGGCCTGTGTCAACAGGATATTTTTAGCTATCAGTGAATTTTTAGAATCAGGTTTTAAGGCATGGTTCTTTGCACATGGGCCTGGGACGTGTATTTTAGGACCTTGGCCACCATTTTTATCCCTCTTGAGTGGATAGTATCCCCACTTAAAAGACTAGGAAAACAGAGGTCCAGCGCGGGGGAGACTGACTGGCAGAAGTTGCCAGTGAATGGAGACCAGAGACGAATGTCTACACAGAACAAACCCTTGACACCTCTCCGGGCAAAGATTCCAAATTCCATCACTCCCGATTTCCATTTCTCAATATCCACTCCCCGGCCCCCTCTCTAGAATTAAGGAGAATGCTTGGGGCACCTGGGTGGCTCAGTCGGTTAAGCATCTGACTTCGGCTCAGGTCATGATCTCACAGTTTGTGCGTTCGAACCCCGCATTGGGCTCTGTGCAGACAGCTTGGAGCCTGGAGCCCGCTTCTGATTCTGTGCTTCCCTCTCTCTCTGTCCCTCCCCCACTCACGCTCTGTCTCTGTCTCTGTCTCTCAAAAATAAACATTAAAAAAAAAGAGTGCCCTTTTATTATGCATTACTTTCGTCTTTCTCCATTACAGACAGAGTTGCTCATCTCTAAGCTCAAAGGAAAAATAAAAATAAAAATAAGCATAGAAGGATCTCTCCTGCAAGGTTCTCAGAATCTCTGTCCCAGATCCTCACGGAATGGTTTTCACACACAGGGTGACAGTGAAGGGCGAGCTCTGGCTGGGGTTCAGTTATCTCGGGCCCTGCCCCTGGTGCCAGAAGAGGAGACGCAAGCAGCAGCTCAATTTTCCCTCTATTTCCCTCAACAGTCACGGGTGGCTAAGTCTCAACGATCAAGCTGTGGCCGTTAGAGGCAGGAAATGGAATCCGAGAAGAGAGCCTCAAACTTACCCACCATGGAGAGCCCAGGGTGTTTCAAGCTCTTCCAGGTCCCAGAGCCCCCAGCCAGGGTGCACCTGAACAAATCCTCTAGGGCTCAGGTGGCCCATTGCCTTTCATGAACTCCCTGTGAACCTGTGTCTGGGTCCCCACGAGTTGGTGTTGCCTAGTCGCTTTTGAGGAGCTGTCCTGAACTTCCTGAAAAAAACTGACTCCGTAGGGTCAAGTTGTGCACAATACTCTGGGCTGAGAATCAGATGGTGTGTTCCTATCCTTGCTCCTTAACCAAGTGGGAAAATTCACTGAAAACCGCTTTCCTTTTGTCCTCAGTTTCCACAAATCTGACAGATTATGGATCTAAAAGTAGGACACAGTCCTACTTTATAAACAGAATTGTTTATAAATTCAGCTGGATGAATTCCTAAAGCCAAACACATTTAGCTTTTCAACCTACCACAATGTGTGGGTGGGTGTGTGTGTGTGACAATAAATAAAGAGAGCTTTCTGACTTTAATAATTAGTCAATTGAATGCAATTCAATTATCAAGCTTCCTAGCTCTGTTCAAAAATCAGTCAGCATTCAGTCACTTATACTTTTGGTTTTTCTGAAAAACAATTTTTGAATACCTCCCTTATATGTAGACTGATTTCAATGGAAACAATTCCGTGATTTTCTTTTCTAATTAAGAGTTTTTCTGGGGATGTGACTACATTTCAGAATAGATGCACTTTAGCAACTGTAGCTACTGAATTCTTTAGAGTTTGGTATAACCAAATTTCATCAATGACAATAACAAATATTTGAAACATCTAGGATAAAAAGCTGTTTATTCATATAGCTAATACTTATCGAGCATCAAGTTCCAGACATTGGGCTAAGTACTTTAATACATGAAATAGTTTATTCTTTATTTGAAATTTTTTGACCTGTTAGAACCCTTTATTAATGAGGGGCCATTACACAAACATAGGTCTATTTGACCCAAAGCTGGATCTTACCCACCATACTACATTCCTTCATAGTACTGCTCGTGGTGGACATTTAATAGAACACGTAGTTGTGAATTTAGTCTTGATAGCTCTGTTAGTCAATCAATTTTCCGAGCCCTTAATATATACTCAAATTTCTACATATTTTTTCAGGAGTTCTCCTATAGATAAAACAGGAAACAATTCTTTTTAATTGTAAATATAATCAAAATATAGGCACAAATAAGTCATTGTGTATGTAAAGCATTGCATTATGATTCACACCTCATTCTGGAGAATCATTACCCTTTATCCCTTAATAATCAAGGGTAAATATATGTTTACATTTCATGTCCCTGCACTGAACCATTTATGTAAGGTTAAATATTGATATTTGTGGCTCATTTTAGGCACCAGTGATGAAATTGAGCAAAAGTTCGTACAATAAGTTCAGATGCAACAATAAACACCAGTGTTACATATATAAATTCTTTAGAAGATGCACTCACATTTTATGTTTCTTCATATTGTTAAATGTCAGTTCCCTTGGTTTTACTATAGGTTCATCACAATCCCAAACACAACCCCAGCAGTCCTGTTGAGATATCAAGATGATTCTAAAATTTATATGGAAAGACAAAGGTACTAGAATAGCCAAAACAATCCTGCAAAAGAATAAAGTCACAGGATTCATGACATCCATACACACTATGATTGCAAGACTCACTACAAAGCTACCATAATCAAAGCAATGTGGTATTGGCAAAAGGTAACATATAGATCAGTGGAATGGAATGGAATACTCACGAATACACCCACACAAATACAGTCACTTGATTTTTGGAACAGGTACCAAGGCAATTCAATCAAGAAAAGATAGTCCTTTCAACAAATAGTGCTGAACTTTCAGATGTCTGTATGGAACATATTAAGTAATTAAATAGTGAACCACTACAAATATCTTACAACTTATATAAAAATTAATTCAAAATACATTAATAGGCTGAAACATAAAATTTAAAGCTATCCAACTTCTAGCAGAAAACACAGGAAAATATTTGCATGACTTTAGGTATGGCAAAGAATTTTTTTAGATATGACAACCGAAACAAGATTCATACAAGAAAAAATATAAACTAGACTTTATCAAAATTTAAAACTTGCTCAGAGAAAGACATTGTTTTTTTTTTTTTAACATTTATTTATTTTTGAGACAGAGAGAGACAAAGCGTGAACTGGGAGGGTCAGAGAGAGATGCAGACGCAGAATCCGAAGCAGGCTCCGGGCTCCGAGCTGTCAGCACAGAGCCCAATGTGGGGCTCGAACCCACGAACCATGAGATCATGACCTGAGCTGAAGTCGGATGCTTAACCTACTGAGCCACCCAGCTGCCCCTAGAAAGACATTGTTAAGAGAATCACAAGACAAGCCACAGAATGAATGAGAATATTTGCAAACATAAATGTGATAACAGCTGTGTTTCCAGAGTATATGAAGAACTCTCAAAACTCAACAAGAACTAACAATAAAATCCTGGACAAAAGACATGAAAACACACTTCACCAAGGAAGATGTTTAGATGCAAGCACACACATGAAAAGTTATTCAGAATGGTTAGTCATTAGGGAAGTGCAAATTACATCCAAATGCTCAGAAGTATTAAAAGCAAACGGAGCTCTCAAACCTACTGATAGGAATACAAAATGGGTTGGGGCGCCTGGGTGGCTCAGTCGGTTAAGCATCCGACTTCGGCTCAGGTCACGATCTCACGGTATGTGAGTTCGAGCCCCGCGTCGAGCTCTGTGCTGACTGCTCAGAGCCTGGGGCCTGTTTCAGATTCTGTGTCTCCCTCTCTCTTTAACCCTCCCCCGTTCATGCTCTGTCTCTCTCTGTCTCAAAAATAAATAAACGTTAAAAAACAAAAAAAAGGAATACAAAATGGCACAACCACTTGGAAAGACAGTTTGGCAGTTTCTTATAAAGTTAGAAGTTCATTTAGCATAAAGCCAGAAATCCCACTCCTAGATATTTGCCCAAGCAAATTGAAAACTTACATACAACCAAAAACCTGTATACAAGTACTTATAGCTTTATTTATATTCACCCCAACTGGAAATGGCGTAGATGTCCTTCAGTGGGTGAATGGATCACTAAAATGTGGTACATCCATTCAGCGAGTACTACGCAACAATGGAATACTACTCAGCAGTGAAGAGGTATGCATTACTAATTCATACACCAACATAAATAAATCTTAAATATACTTTGCAAGTGAAAGAAGCTAGACCCAAAGTTTACATATTGTATGAGTTCATATTATGAAACAGGCAAAACTCTGGGGATGAAAAGCAAATCCCAGTGCTTGTCAGGGATTGGGGGTGGGAGAAAGGGCTGCACAAAAGAATTTGGGGGGTGGTGGAACAGTAGTATAGTTCTGCACTGATGCGATACAGAACAGTGAGTTTTACTGTATGGAAATTGAAAAACTCACCCCCAATTTTAGGAGAACCCCAGATGGAATTCATTCCATGACAGCTGAACCCAACTGCATTGTAAGTGGTTGACATAACCACACCAAAAGGTTGAGTAAGAAAGGGGACCTAGTAACTTTGGGAAACAGTGTGTTGACCAAACACTGTAAAGCTAAACATAAAAAGGACCATATATAAAAAGAACCAAACTGCTACACTTTAGTTGGGTGAATCTGTTTCTCCCAAGGGCATGGATTAGCCATTCTGGAAGGGCTTCATAGGTTGAACAAATAAATAAATATATTGTAGATAGTAAGTGCCAGATTCCTCACTGCTGCAGACAGAAATTACACATAAGCAAAGAGGAAATTCCAAAATGAGCCGTATAGCACTGAGCTGGCGGTATCAGCATTAGCTCATTTTAAAATATATATACAGATTGCTATGGACCAAATAATTCATAGACTGAAGTCCTAACCCACAATGTGACTATATTTGGAGAAAGGCCTTTGAGGACATAAGTGAAGTTAAATGAATCTTAAGGATGAGGCCCTAATCCAAGATGACTGATGTCCTTATAGGAAGATAGAGAAAGACTTGGACAGCTGCAAGTCAAGGAGAGAAGCCTCAGAAGAAACCAACTCAGTCAACACCTTAATCCTGCACTTCCAGCCTCCAGAACTGTGAGAAATAAATTTCTGTATTGAAGCCACTCCTTCTGTGGCATTCCATTATGGCAGCGCTAGCAGACTAGAGAGATACAGAAAGGAATCTAGATATGTGTGTATATTTAGGACATATTTCCTTGTTCTGTCTGCTGAGAGGGACTATGGCTGTAACCCCTAGTAGCAAGTAGCACAACTAAACCTCTAATCTTGGTTTCTAAATACCATTCTCAATCCAAGGAACCAGGGATCCTTGGAGAAGCAAATGATTGCAGGCCTGGGGCAGGGAAAATATAAGATAATCCTGAAGCACTGCGTGGTGCCAGAAAATAAGGAGATGCTAAAGGAAAAAATTCAGAAAGAGCTCCCAATGGCCCAAGTGAAGCAATCTGAAATTGGAGCAACAAAATAAATTGTAGTGATAGATGGCAATCCAAATAATAAAACAAATATCCATAAGTTCATACTGATGAAAGGAGGAAGGAAGGAAGGAAGGAAGGAAGGAAGGAAGGAAGGAAGGAAGGAAGGGATGGAGGAAGGAAATGAAAAGAAATGGAGAGAGAAAGGAAAAGGGACAATTCTTTTTTTAAAAAGAATTCCAATTAATAAATGTAGAAGGAATGAGTGAAGTCATCATTAGAACACCACAGTAATTATTGCTTAAGATAAAATCCACCAATGGATGCTAAAATTAGTGAGCAAAAGGGTAAGGAAAAACAGGATATTTGCATGGTACTCCAAGTATTCCCTCGCCTCCCCACCCCCGCCCCACCAAATACTTGTTAATGACAAAGTATCTCCCTCCTAATTCTTGTTAATTGTGAAGGGAAAAAATATGTAACTTTGTAGTGGAGTACCCTGGCCAATACCACTTTGACCAAGTGTTCAAGGTCAACATCACCAGTAATAAGACATCAATGTCATGGACCCTCCAGGATGATGTGCTATAAAAGGCTCATTCTTCCTATGTATTCTTCCCCAAAATACATAACTCTATCTAATCATAGTAAGACTTCAGACAAACCCAGATTAGAGGCATTCTACATAATACCTCACCAATGTTCTTCAAAAGTGTCAAAGTCATGCAACAGAAGGAAAGACCAAAGAACTACTACAGATATAAGGAGGTTAAGGACACTTTACAATAAAGTACAACATGGGGTCCTGGACTGGACCCACGAACAGCATAAGAACACTGCAGGAAAACTGATGAAATCTGAATAGTTTGAAGTTTATTTAATAGTACTGAACAAATGCTAAGCTTTGATAATGAATGGCACCATGGTTATGTAATACGGGAACATGAGAAAAAGTAGGTGAAGAGTATATATGAGCTATCTTTCTTATCTTTGCAACCCTTCCTCCTGGGATAAAGGGAAAGGAAACAGAAAGCAACACTAGGTGTTCTAACCATGGAAGAAGAGAGAAGGGAGTTCTGAAATCAGTGAATTGTCACTGATGTTGAGCAACCCCACCACCACTTAAAGGAGATGGAAAGTTTGTCAATTTCATGTACCATGTTCATAGAAATTCAACAAGGCAATAGAAGAGTACAAGTGAAAAGACCTCAGTTGGGGCAATTGAGTGGCTCAGTTGGTTAAAGCGTCAGACTCTTGATTTCAGCTCAGGTCATGATGTCCCAGTTCATGAGCTCGAGCCCCACACCCAGCTCTGTGCTGACAACATGGAGCCTGCTTGGTATTCTCTCTCTCTCTCTCTCTCTCTCTCTCTCTCTCTCTCTCAAAATAAATAAAAAATAAACTTAAAAAAAAAAAAGAAGTGAAAAGACTTGAGTTCTAGCCAGGCCCTGTGACTCCCCCTGCAAAGTTTGATAAATTACTTACATAATTATAAATAATGTCTAAAACACATTACTTAAGTAATATATTAATGATTCTAAGAGATTCAGGTTTCTAATGTATGATTCAATTTCACCATGTAAAAGATGGTGCTAACAATAATCATGTTGCTTAATGAAATAACATACTTAAATGTTGCCATGAAAAAAGAAGTAATTTCTATTTCAGATTCTGTTTCTTCATCTCAGAAATTGAGTGTGAATTTCTCTAGGGTTTGTCCAATCACACATGACTGTAAGTGCTATGTAAAATTTGTGATATAAATACTATAATAGAACAAGATCAGATTTTCTACATACATTCACATCTTTGATAGAAGCAATAGGTGAAATTTTTTATTAATACATGTGATCTTTTCAATAGCACATATATCAGAAACGGAATAAAATTTACCCTAAAGATAAGTGCAAGAAATGAGGAGAGGTACTTCTCTTTACAAAAGCATTATTTGTTTACAAACTTAAAAAAATTTTTCTAACATGTATTCATTTATGAGAGACAGAGAGAGAGAGAGACAGAGCATGAGTGGGGGAAGGGTAGAGAGAGAGGGAGACACAGAATCTGAAGCAGGCTCCAGGCTCTGAGCTGTCAGCACAAAGCCCAGCACGGGGCTTGAACTCACGGACTGCCAGATCATGACCCGAGCTGAAGTCGAGCATTTAACGGACTGAGCCACCCAGGTGCCCCTTAAGATGTCAAACCATGGAATTTACATGAATATTTCCCTGGTGCAACAAAATGCAAATGGTTATATTTTAAGATAACCAATTTAATGGCAGTTTGTCAGAAGTAAGAATTTCATCAAAGCAAGACAGCTGGGTATCCATGCAACACACATATGCAGAATATGTACCTGGGCATGTGTGTGTGTGTTCAAATAAGTAACAATGGGTGTTTCTTTTCTTTTATGTGTAAGAAAGCTGTATGAAAAGTGTATCAGGAAAACAATGACCTCCTTAGCTCGAATTCACACCATTGCTGATCTCTGGGTGGGCGCCCTCTTCCCCCCCCCCACCCCCCACCCCAACCCCCGCAGCAGCTGCAGGGCTGAAATGGGAAAACCTGAACATCAGCAGTGTGTTCCCTCCATTCCTGTCCCCAGTGGGGCAGGCAGGAAATGCCAGCCTCCTCACAGGAAAGCCTGTTGTAGTGAGATTTCCCGATTTACTTTATAAATGCAAGAAGGCCAGATACAGGAGAAGATAAGCGCTCAAGATTGCAAATGCTTATCATCTCTCGGGGTTCTGGGCCCCACAGCCATGACCAGTTTCTTTTCTAGAGATGCAAGCCAAAATTCAGTTTGGTTCCAAATCGAAAAGCCTCCCCAGCTGGAAAATTTGACCATCCCCCCTTGTCAGCCCTTACAGGGAAACCATTTCAGAAAACTTGCTAAAGTTCTACCATGAGTGAACTTGAAGAGAATCATCTAGGGGTTCAGTTAAAAAAAAAATTGGAATAACTGGTTTCCCAAGCTAGTAGCTGAAGTCCTGGTAGCCATTTGACCCTTGTCTCAGCTGATCCATAAAATTTTCAGCGGGAACCCTCTTCCCTGGCTCTAATTTCTTACTGCCAGTGAGCTTATATAAAGCGTTTAGCAGAATGAAAAGGATATAGGGATCTCAAAAGAACAAAACAGCTAGCTAGCTGAGTGGCTAGCTGAGTTAATAAAGGACATGCAGAACTAGCTCAATTTGAAGTCGCATGTGCTCTGGTACCCACACAGGCCAACCCACCTTTGAGGCAGTAGGATCTTCTTCAAGATCCGCTTTATCCTGCCCCTCCCATTCTAGTCCATTTTTATAAGATGGAACCAAAACCATCACCAGAAGCAGCAGCAAGAAGGCTTCATAGAGTGTGAAATATAATTTCCTATTCTTTCCATTTCCACAATACCCAGTCACTCTGAAGCAATGAGAATTTCACAGTTGCTCAGTTCATCCCTGTGTCACTCACAAATCTGACCTTTTAAAAAGAGAACATAAGATTTGGAAAAAAACTGTGTCCCCTTGCCCTCAACCAAAAATCTAGGAGACACCTTGCTTCACTAAGCCTGATTTAAAGACAGACACCCAGAAAATGAAAATATACCCTCTACTTTTGATCTCTTATCTAGGGAAAGCAGGTTCCCTCAGAGGAACTCACAAGGCAGTGAGTCCCCAGTGTTTATTGTGTTAAGTGGGGGACATTGTTTTGTGTTCGGCTGTGACGTGCATCGAAGTAACGCTAAGTGACCATGCTCTCTCCAGGACCCCACTGTCCCCATCTATCAAAGTTGAGGGTCACTGAAAAAAACAATAATGACACATCAGACCAGTATTTGATCAGACAAGTATTTACACAGCGTCTTTTCCGTCTAGAGGTTGGAAGTACTTGGTCAAAAGCATCTCAATTCTCAAACGATTATCCTTAGACATTAGTATCAGAGATATTATTGATCTCTCTCCTCACTCAAATACCTCCCACACCTCACCCCACTCCCACCCCCTCCATTAAAAAACATACCGCAAGACCTTTGTGCCAAAAGTAACTAGTATTGGCCCTTCTCGACTTTTGTCTAAGGTTTTTTTTTTCTTTTTTCTTCTGTAAATTGGGGTTCTGAAGGCAAGAAGAGAAGAATGAAAATGGCATCTGTATTTCAGACAGCATTGCTCTAGTGTCTTCGGTGGCCAGAGTGGGCACACTTTTTCTTCTTTGGCATTTTTCTCAACAGCGTCCCAAAGGGTTTGTTTCGTTTTCAGCTAAGACAATCATCGTCCACTTCAGAGTTGCAGAGGACACACTGACTGTCCCACTCCATCCAATTATGCCTGGAAGCCTTTAAAGTCACCGATTCATTCTCCTTAAACTGTGGTAGTGACTCCTTCTACACATGACCCCGAACTTGAAGCTTTCATTAATTCTGTTCTCTTTCCTCTTTTTTTAGGGTTAAGTCCAAGTCGACAGAGCAAAGATAATACAGTCCTTGCAAACCTTTGCCTTCTCAGTGATATCACTCAGGTCCTTCTCATGACCCTTCCCCTGAAAATGAATGAATGAATTATTCCATTCAATCAGAAGACACTGAAGCCACACGGAAACCTTACTAGAGTTATTATGAAGGATGAATACCACAGTTTTTTCAACAGGAACAGGAGAAAGAATGTCTCCCAATAACCTACAAAATACGTATAACCATAGATGAGACTAGGAATAAGCTCTTTAGAATTATAAAAATTTAAGCTAGAGCAGGGCTCAGGGTTAGCTAATAAAATCAAATTAACTAATTGACATTCATGAAGAGATAACTTAAGGAGGAGAGAAACTTGCTAAGGGACCAGAGGGAAAGAATATAATGTATATAAAAGTCTTTGGTCTTAGGGCTCCTCTTTGCTTTAATGCTTGGTCTCATCCATTCTCCAGTGACCTCATCTCTTCATCTGCAGTCCTGGGAAGCTTTATATAAGTCTAATCTGCAGCTAGAGGTGAGGGATGAATCTGTCAGCCTGGGAGAAGTCCTTCCTCTTGCACCCATTCGGATCACTGATCTCTCAATCCATTGGTTCTCCGTCCTTGCTCTGAATGCTCTTTGTTTTGCACCCCATGTTCCCCCATTCCAAAATCCCCTTTTACACTGAGAGTACGTGTGAATGGCAGCGTGTATGTGTGCGTGTGTGTGTTGGTATATGATAGGAATCAAAGGCCTGACCAGCTCACACACATCTCAAAATCCAAAGTGCCCCCGTCAGCCAGCTCTTCTTAGGGGACCCCGTTCTACTCACTGCCTCCATTTCCTGGACTTATCTCCCTGAGCAGATTTCCCACTTCTTTCTCCTTGTAATTTCCAGGAGCTCAGTCTAGGTTTGCAGCCTGGCAAGGGCTATAAGAGGACACAAATAATGAGAGATAAGGAGCGTGACATCTCGTTGGCTACCCTTTAAAATCTGAAATTGCTTGCTAGAGGAGCAGGAAGCAACTTCCTTCCTTCCCGTCATTAAGAGCGAAAGGAATAGAAAATATAGAGGACATTGAAACTCAATGAGGTTTAAGCCATTTTGGGGGGTGGGGAGGGGAGGTGGAAAGAACCACAAAGACCAGAATATTGCTTTACACACAAGGCTACACATGGTCAGAAACATTGTGGATATGCAATAAATAGATATTTATCATCACAATGGGTTCCAGAAGAGTTGAGTAAAGTGTGGCAACCCTGTCAATTCTTTTACTTGCTTGGAAAAACCAAATCATGGCAAAATACCTAGTTCTCTAGGGCTGCCATAATAAAATACCAAAGTATTAGTGCCTTAAACAACAGAAATCTATTTCCTCACTGTTCTGGAGATTGGAAGTCCAAGATCAAGGTGCCAGCAGGTGTGTTCTCTCCTGAAGTTTCTCTCCTCGGTTTGCCATTGGTGGCTTTCTCACTGTGCCCACACATGGTCTTTCTTCTGTGTTCCACATTTCTGTGTACCAATCTCTTTATAAGGACCCCAGTCCTATCGGGTTAGGGTCCATCCATTTTACCTTATTTACCTCTTTAGAGGCTCTATCTCCAAATGCATTCATAGTCTGAATTACTGGTGGTAAGGGCTTTTGAGTATAAATTTCAGGGGGGACACAATTCAGTTCATAACACTACTCATCAGGAGCAGAGCTAAAACTGGAACCCAAAGTTTCTGTCTAACCCTAGACCATTAATTTGCCTTTGATTCACATCCTTTCCCAGGTTAAACACTCTCACAGAATTACGGCATACTCTAATCGGAAGGCATCTCATGATGATCTAATGGTAGCTCTCTCATTAGCCAAATAAGGAAGCTGAGTCCTAATTGTCATAGAACCCATGGTGGCACCACCCAGATAAAGTGCCCCCCCTTCCCCTGCTGGGAGCGTTTCTTGGATTCCAATCTCCCACCCTCCTAAACTCTGTACCAGGGTCACTTGCTAATGACCAGGCTCTGGATTACAACTCTATGACCCAAGGAAGCAGCCTGGTATGAGCTGGTGAGGCAGCAATAACTATGGAGCAAACCACCCCCCCCCCCACAACCCTTTCCCTTTGGAAGCAGTTAGAGGGATAAGCTGGCTTTAATGAGTCTTCCTGCCCCTTTCCCTTCATTCTCTCCTCTCTTAGGCTCCTCCTTATGGCAGCTGTTACCAATTTCAGCAATTTTCTTCTGTCAAATTGAAGGCTCCAGGTGACAAAGGGAGTTGGCTGTATCTTCCCAGAGGATGAGATAGCCAGGGTTCTAATCGTACCCCACCTCCCTATTCCCAGACGGGTGGTTGGGGCTGCAGGCACTTCTCCCATTCGGCATCCTTAACCCACCCTACCCCCTCACGTACACAAACATGGCAGGCTTCCAGGTCTATGTCCAGCTCTGAAACCCCAGTTGGAAGGGAATCCAGATCAGCTCATCTTTTTTTCCCAGGACCACCAAGATTTTATTATATGCATGATCCTTGGAGTGAATGCTCATTCTGGCTCTTAAAATTATAGGAAGAGGAAGAAATAGGACACACACCTGAGTGTGTGTGTCCACACACACAACCTGAAGAGTTGGGTACCAAACTAGGGGAGGACACCCCCATCAGCTGACCATACCCATGGTACTTGGGCAGAGGGATGATCTCAGGATTCCTGGTTAAACCATGTATGTAAAAAGGAAGCCAACACATGAGCACTGATTTCATGCAACCCTGCAAAGCAGAAAATGAATTAGTATACTCAAGGGAACTGTCCCTGTCAGTTTGCCCTTAATAACAACAGGATGGTTTTGTTTTGTATGTTTCCTTCCCCCCCCCCCTTATTGTTCAGAAAGAAGACATGTGGTTAAGTAATTGCCCCACTTCTCTGTCTGTCGATTTCAGTGGACACTGGTATCCTGCAATGAACAAAACAAACTCAATGCTTGCCTTCAGGAAGTTTACAATCCAGTGAAGGAGGCAAACCTCAGATATATAGGTCTACAAATAAGGACGTGATAGCACCTGTGACACATAAAGAAGGAAGAATTTAAAATCTGTGATAACAACTGTGAAATCTGGAGAAAGTACTCAAGTGATCTCTTACAAGTCCCCTCCAAGAAAAGAAAGGAGACTAGGGAGGTGAAAAGAAAATGACAAAAGACCAAGGCTGGAGAAACTTAATCTGGATGGTGAGGTATTAATTAGACAATTTGTTTAGTGCTCACCTCCTCTAATATAGCTGAAGCCCTCATTTTCAAATTTCCAACTTGCCTGAAAAGAACCTCTGTTTAAAATGCATGACATCGGTACAGGATGCAGGAGCACCTTCTGTTTTATTTGTGGTTGCTTGGAATAGTGTTTGCTCCCTTTGGGAGGCAAGAGGATCTCTCCAAGAATCCCAGGAACAAAATTCTGGGGGCACTGGTTCTTGTACTTCAGTCCCCTCCCCTCCGCAAGCCTGTCTTGTTTTCCTAAGCAATGGTCAGGAATGTGCTGGGAGGGGGCAGCCTGGCCATCAGCCCCCAGCCCAGGCAGCCCCAGTCACGGTCCCAGGCTGGCCTTTCACCTCATAGCTCTCCTGGCTGCTCCTAGTAAGCAGCAAAATGTTTCAATATGTTGAGCTTTGGGGGAAGGACGGAGAGAAAAATCGGGATATTGTTGAGAAGGAAATAATGAATAACCCTGCCGCCAGTCTTCATACCCCCCACATGGGGAGATCTGGGTGATAAGTGTGCTTTCTCCAGAAATGGAATCCTAGCAATTGCTCTTGGTCAGAAATTTCCAGAGCCAGTTGAGGGGTAGGGAGTGGGGAGGCAGAGAAAAGGGAACAGGTACTGAATTAATTCTCTCAGTGTCCAGAACCAAAACAGTCAGGGGTCTAGGCACCAGAGAAAGAACAAAGCTTGAGCAACTGAGGCTAATTCTCGGAGGTACACAAAGCTGTGGTTTTGCTCTTACAAACTGACACACTCTCTACCTTTACCTGTCACCACCCCTCCTGCTTCTCCCTCCCAAGTTCATCTGCTCTGGTCTTTGCCAAGCGTTCTGGGGGGGGGGGGGAGCTGGTGCTGAAGCTCCTGGTTACTGGAGACTCAGAAGCAGCTCCAGGGTGTGAAAACCACCCGCCAGGGAGGGAGCAGCAACACTGGCAACTCCTCTCGAGGCCGAGGCCGAGGCCGGGCTGTTTTGTGGAGAATGGCCCTGGATTGGGCAACTAAAAGAGAGTGAATGTGAGCACAGACTCGGCAATCGGAGCCCCATTCAAGGCCACGTCTTAGAGTGAAGAAATGAGCAACATTCCAAAATTTTAAAAAAAAAAGAAAGAAAGAAAAGAAAAACACAACACAAATTCGAGGACCCTGAAATGCCTCCTTAGAGAGGGTGTTGTTAAATGTTGTGGTTTTGAAATTAAAACTCCATAATAGGGTTGTTTCCCTGACATTTGCAAATCACCTTGCTCTTATAGATGCTGCCTGGAAAATGTGGATCAGAAAAAGATGTATTCAGGGGAGGTCCACATAAAGGGAAAGGTAACCTTTAAGTAAGCCAAACTTCAGGGCTTGAAAAATCAAAGAGGACCTCATTCATACTATGTAAGTCCTAGGAATAATTATTTGCATAGCGATCATTTAAAAAGTAAATAATCAAATGAAAGGAGGCCTGGGTCCCCACGTCTCCTCTTGGCTTTACGTCTGCGATATGTGTGTGGTTTCTAGTGTTCCTTGACATTTCCTAGCAACACCGGGAGGTTTCTGGAAAAGCAGCTAGGGGCACACACGGGTGGCTGTCTATTAGAACAATTCATCAGACAGCAGTTGAAATATTGATAAGAAAACGGAAATCAAATTAAAAGACGGGAAAAGAGAGAGGAAGGGGGAGTGGGACGAAGAGAGCCAGAGAGAGGCGGCAGAGAGGAAAGCGGCAGGGCGCACAGACAGAGGAGCCCAGCGGTTCCTGCGGGCCTCCGGGCGCACAGACAGAGGAGCCCAGCGGTTCCTGCGGGCC
>NC_064808.1:86384646-86433219 GCF_023721935.1 Panthera uncia | reverse complement strand
GGGCCTCCGGGCGCACAGACAGAGGAGCCCAGCGGTTCCTGCGGGCCCCCCAGCTCCTGCTGGGACCCAGGCTGGCGGTCTGGATACACTGCAAAGAAAGGTGCAGCTTGACTCCGGGCAGCCTGCAGGTTTAATTCTGGCGCCACCAAGGATCTCGGGGGCTCTGGTAGCAGAGAATTAGCACTCAGAGCTCAGACATCCTGGAGTTTCAGGAGTTCGGCTGCCGCTGGCCAAACAGAGGAGGGTGTCTAAGGTGAGTGTTCGTGTAGGGGGGATCTCTGAGGGGACTTAGGGTGGTGGCGCCTCTCCCTGCTCCAGCTGCAGTAGGGAAATGGGATGCTTTCTGGGACTCTTTCTTTCTCTCATTCTCTGGAGTGGGGCTTTCTTTTCTCTCCTTCCCAGCCCCCCCCCCCAACTTTTCTTGCAAATTTCACTCCAAGTTGCAAACAAAATCGGGGACACTCCTGGGGAGAAGACAGAGGCAGGAAAGAGGTATTTAGGAGCCCAAAGGAACGTACCTGGTCCCTGAACTCGTGTGTGTGTGTGTGTGTGTGTGTGTGTGTGTGTTGTGGCTTCAGGAGCCAAAAGCTGGAATCTGTTAGTGGGGAGAAAAGTCCTTTATCAGAAACATATTGGCTGCCGGAGAAGCTGCAGGCTGCCACGTTAAAGATGGTTTAAGAGAAGGAAGGCAAGAGGGCCAGACTTGGCAAGGCAGGGAGAGACTCACCCAGAGGCACCTGGCATCTAGGGTGGTTTTTGCACCCGCTAGCCCAAATATTCAGACTTCACACACCATCTCCCCCGCCACTAGAAATGCGGCTGCGTCATTCACTATCTTGGTCTCTGCCTTCAAAACTCTTTTAAGGAGCCGGGGCTGGGGAAAGGGCCTCCCTAGATCTCTAGGACCTTCAGCCAGTCGTCCTCCCCAAGTGGTCCACTAGCAGGGAAGAGGGGGGGGCAGCTGGCCACTGGTGGAGTCCTGAGGTGGTTGGGGAGGCAGGCTGAAGATCTGTGCCCTGAGGGCCCAAGCTTGGCAGTTCTGTAAATATCTGCTCCCTGGGGCTTTGGGCTGCATTCGTGGGGAGACCTACCCCTACCAGGGCATGGTTCTCTCTTCCGGCTCAGAGGGGCCCCTGTGTCCCTAGGTGTGAAAGTACCCAGGCCCGGGGTCAGAGTGGGGGTGGGTGGTCTCATCTGTGGGTAGAGGAGGGTTACAGGACTGCAAGGAAAAGCCACAGGCCGTCTTGAGCCGGCTCTCAACCTTCGCCATCCCTTAGCCTGAAGTCAGGAGGCGGAGACGCAGAACTGGCTCCCAGTACCTGACCACGGGGATCCTCCCTTTCTGGACTGGGCGATCAGAGCCATCCAGCCTCCTTCCCCAACCACCTGCCCCCTCACCCACCACCGTCTCACCCATGCTGTACTCTCGGGTGACTGAGGTTTCTCCCACCCAGGTTGGTTCTTGGGCCTTCCTGACCCTTCCTCACCAACGGAGGATGTTTCAGACAGTCCCCGACACGTCGTCTTACGTCAAGGTAAGACATGACAGCGTCTTTAAACAGGTAATGACCCCCAGCCCCTCTGCCACCGGGCCTGTGGTCGCTCCCCGCTTTCCCCGGGAAAAGGGGTGGAGGGTTCAGCGGGTGGATCTGGAGCCTGGGGCGCTCCCGACCACCCGAGGGTGGCACAGACCCTCGGGAATCCTTGGCTGGGGAGGAACGCTCTCGGTAGGCACTGATCGGAGACTGGAAGTGGGTGAGCGCGATGAGGTTGGGCAGGGAAAGCCGAGACGCCAGTCGGCGGACCTGCGAGCCAGCATCGGGTCCCAGTGGGTCCTGCGCCCGCGCCGCTGGCGCACAACAGGTTTCAAAGTAAGGGTCTGCGTGTACTGGGGAGCGTGCACATGAGCCTCTGGGCGTGTGTACGCGGCTGTGTGAACGCGACGCGCTTCTCCCACCGGCTCGACACCCCGTCGGTCCTGAAGCCCACCTCTCTTGGCCCCACCCGCCCTCCAAAGAGCAGACTGCTACATTTGACAGAATATAGAACTTTTTTCCCACTCACAACAGTTCCCAAGAATGTAAACAAACCGAGGCCAGGACATCTGGGTTGCACGTTTAAATGAAAATGCGCCAGCGGGGCGGGGCTGAGGGTGCCCGGGGTTGGGACCCAGGCGCGACCTCCTTCCTTCCGGGTAGCAGCCCCGGGGCCAGCCCGAGTCGGAGTCCCAGGTCGGAGGAGGAAGGGCCCACCGCGGTTCTGAAAACCTACCCCTCGGTTCCCGGCCCCGCCCCCTTCTCCCTGAAACTCCGCCCCTGAGGTCCCCACCCCCACCTGCTTGCCCAAGCTGAGCTCCCTCCGGCATCCGGGAATGCCACCGCAGTGTGGGTCAGTCTGCCGGCCCGTGGCCACCTCCATGGGGCTCGACCCTGGGGGAGAGCCACTTTAGCGTCCAGCCCTCCTCCCATTTCTCTAAAGGGAAATTTGTTGACACGAGGTACTCGTGTCCCGACTCCCACCCCTTCCCAAGATCTAAAGGAGTTTTATAGTCACTTGAAGGAGGCCGGGTCCCGGAGCCTTGGCGGGGAAGAGGTGTTTAATCTATGATGAATGAATGAAAAATAAGTGACTCCATGTATCGACAATCAATGAATAGATGGCTGGACCCATGGCCCCCAGGAAGAGGCAGGGCGTACACCGTACACCGGGAGGCTTTAAAGCGCGCTGGGGTTCGTTAAGTCCAGTTTTCCGGAGAGGTTAGGCAGGCTGTGACCCCTCCCACCCCCGCCACGCCCAGTTCCAGAAGCTTAGGGAGTTCTCACTTCCAGCCCGGCCCCAAAGACAGCAAGTGCCCCCCCCCCCCCGCCTCGCCCCCAGCCACTCCTCCACCCCGGTCTGCACACACTCGGGGATCCAAAACCTCAGGGATGACAAAGCCTAGAGGGGCAAGTGGGAGCCCAGGAGACTGACCCGGGCCCGGAGTCAGAGAGAAAGCAAACCGGCTCAGGAGAGCGGAGCGGTCTGGAGTGGGGAGCAGGGAGAGAGGATGCAGTCCAGGAGCTGTGGGCAGCCAAAGGAGCCGCTCGCCGCAGGAGCTCTTTTCAAGGGGGAAAAATGGATTTTTCAGCAGCCACAAAGTTTGTATTGTTGAACAAAGGGGTGCATTGACGGCGGCGAAAGGTCTGCGTGGCAGGGACAATCTTGGGTCTGTTCCGCGGGCTCCCTACATCGACCATTTGCCAGAGGGGCACAAACAGTCCCAGGCTGCCAAGCCCCTGCCATTGCGCGTCAGGCACCCGGCTCCGAGGTTGTTGACAAACACTGAGAGCCCAGGCACCCAGGCCCAGGGCCTGAAGCCGAGCCGGGCGCAGCAGTCAAGGGCACCCTGTCCACCCGGCAGCGATCTGGGCTCTGAGAACCCCCCCAGAGTGCTCAGGGAGTTATGCGCAGGACAGCCCTTAGAGTGGGGATGAGGCTGGAAAGAGCAAGGGGCAGGGAGCGAAGGAACACGAGTGACTCTTTAAGGCCATAACACGCAGTAAGTGAATAATGGTGGTACCATTAAGGTACCCCTTACATTTGCCAGGTCCTGTTCTAAGCATTGCATTTATACTAACTCCTTTAATATTAATACCAACCCCAGGAGGTAATCCATTTTGCAGATGAGAAACCGAGGTATTGAGAGGTTAACGGAGCGCAGCTTGTAAGGGGTGGTGCTAAGGACAGAACTGTGCTGACCGCCAGGGGTAGGTCCTATTATAACACCACTGTACAGATGAAGGCACTGAGGCACAAAGAGGTTAAGGAGCTTGCTCAAACCTACAGAGCTGGTAAGCGCGGAGCCAGAATTCAAACCCTAGGAGCCTGGCCCCCCAGCGAGGCTTTCAACCTGGACTTCCCAACTTGCAGCTACGGGGTGGAGCAGGCAGGAGACCCAAGAGGAATCCTGGCCCCGTGCTATGCAAATCGCAGTCGATCCCAGTGCGAGGGGCACAACTCGGAAGGTCCCTCGCCCGTCCCACGAGAAGGTCAGGGTCTTCCACTTCCCCCCTTAGCGAATCTGCCCTACTCCTTATACTCACTCCCTCACCACCTACCCTGCTGGTTCAGCCCCTGCTGCATGCTGGAGGAGACACCAGCATGCACACCACGCACCAGACCAAAGGAGGCTTAGAGCTCCAGAATGTTCACCACCACACGGCCCAGGGGCAGCATCTGGCCAACAGGTCCTGCAGAGGGGCTGCAAGGACACAGGTCTGTACTTAGAATAAATGCCGTGTGGGGCGGCCGGGAGGCAGGAAGGACGGAGATCGGAGGGGATGAAATTCTCCCTTCCCCTCTCCACCCCCCCTCCGCCCCCACCCCAAGCCCCAGTCTAGGCGCCGCCGCTGGGTGAGAGTCCCGGCACCTGGCTGGTCTCCACCTCTTGTCAGGCTGCGCTCTCTGGTCGGCCTCGGACTCCCTTGGGATTTCCTAGTCGACGCCGCGTGGTCTGGGGACCCGGCCCCGAGCGCCTCGGGCTCTGGGCGCAGAGACCCTCCCCCAGCCGGGCCAGCCGGCCCCCCGGCCCTCCCGCCGCCGCCGCGGCCTCCCACGTAGCGTTTTGAACCCGCTTGGCGCTAAGGCAAGAACGAGCGTGGGGAGCGGGCAGGGCGAGCAAAGGCTCTAAATCTTCCTTCAATCTGTGAGTAGATGAAGTCTGAGAAACAAATTCAAAGCAGGCGCGCCTGCAGAGCCTTCCTGCAGAAATATTCCCCGGCATTCAAGCGCATCCAGGGGCGGCTCGAGCTGCCTTGTTTGGCTAAGGTCAGACGAGACTCGAGTTCTCCAATAAAAATAAATCTCAAATTAATTATGGCCTCGAGCGAGGGGCCAGACACTTGAAGCTGCAGTTGTGCAGTCTGGAGTTTTGGCGCTCGCTCGCCCGTCCCTCCCCCGCGCCCCCGCTTCTCCCCCCTCCCCCCTTCTCCCCCCCTCCCCTTTGCCAGCTCGAATACCCGCCGAGGCCGCGCTGGACCCGAGGGGCGGGGGAGGAGGGAGGACGCAGGGGAAAGGATCCGCCCGACAAGCTGTGCCAGGCCTGGCATCTTTCGGGGTTTCAAGTGACCCGGGTCCGGAGGCACCCTGGGGACCCGGCTCCGACTGTCGCGTCCTCCCACCCCCAACCTGGGCTTGGGACCAAAGAAGCCCAGGAAGTTGCGTCTGGAAAGGCTTGACCCGGTCAAAAGGGCTGACATTGAGAGAGCCAAGACACGTTTCGCCCAGCCGCTCCCCTCCCGCGGGAAGCAGGACTTCCGCATGTTTGAAAATACTGTCAAGTGCGGATGGTGCGAGGCAAGTCATAGCCCCGAAGTTCCAGCGAAAAAGCTCAAAACCCAAATATTTCCTAAATACTCGTCTCCGTGTTCGTGCTTTCTGCCCGTGACCCTAGGCTTAGACATGTGTGGTGAGTTGTTTTGTTGGTCCCCCCCCCCACCCCCAGACCTGGTAGCTTTTGTTTTAAATGCTGGCCCCGCTTCCTTGGCTTTGTGTGAGGGCTCCCTGACTTGAACGTGGGTCTGGGCTGGTGGAATGGGCACGGCTGGTAGCAGGCACTGGCCGCGGGTCACCAGCCCTGCCCAGTCTGGGAAAGGCTGGCAGGACAGTCTCTGGTGAGCCAGGAAAGAGGGTGTGTGCAAGTGTGTGGGCTGGGGTAACCAGTCCCTGGCTATGCTAGGAGAAGGGGGAGAGAGGAGAGAGGAAGGGAGGAAGGGGAGAGAGAAGGGGCGGGAGAGAGGACAGAAGGGGAGGGAGAGAGGGGCGAAGGGGAGGGGTTTCCCCTCCCCAACTCAAAGACAGATTTCATTTGTAGCCGGCTTCACCACAGGCTCTCTATCAATTTGTCTCAATGCAAACATTCGAAATATTCTCTTTGGCTGCTCGTGAAAACAATGTGAGCTGCCAGGATCAAACCATCTTTCCAGATGTCTGGTGGTAACCACATGAAACAGGGCAGACTTGTTTACTGTTGTGTTTAGTTAGGGCTTTTCCCCCCTTCAGGATTGAAAATAGAAGCAGCAGCAGGAGCTGAGCGGCAAACCCAGAGTTACATAAGTGGGGCACACTTGCCCACCAGCATGTCAGTGTGGGGTGGAGGGAGTCTGGAATGCCTCAGAGAGCTGTTGTTCCCAGTTGGGGGGGGAGGGGGATTCTCCTTTCTGGGTGGAGGACCTTGTGAATGGACAGGAGCTCCTCCTGGGGGGGGCTCAGAACGAGCAAAAGGCATGGCAGGGGTGCCAGTCAGTAAGTCACAAAGGGGTGACCGTTATGCCAACGCCAGCCTCCACTCTCCCTCTCCCCCCGCCCCCATCTTCAAAATTACGAAATTGCCATAGCTTTGGTTTTCAGGGAGAAACAGAAAGTGCTATTGAGCTCCACGGTGAAAACAGGAGGGCAAGTCCTCAGTTTAATCTAGTTGCATATTGAGCAACTCCCAATGGGAGAGACAGCTGCTGCTGCAAGGAATTGGGGGTGCTAGGCTTACTGGGGTAACTGTACTGATCAGTGCAGTGAAGGTAATAGGATCTTTGCACAACAGAAGTTGGGAAGAGAGACCTAGACAACATTTTGCCATAGAGGAGCCTTCTCAAGCACTTGGAGGAGTGCGTCAGGAAGGGGGAACAGCGGCTCTAGTGGGGTGGCCATTAGCAACATCAGTGTTTGCCCAGGACCCGGAAGGGGGCCTCCGGGTGGTGGAGTTGGAATCCCTTCTGCCCGAAAGAGGGCCGATGTGGCTGGGGGTGCCGGGTTTTTGGCCAGGTTCGGGTGGGAAGTGGTCTCCCCGCACCCTCCTGAAAGCCCTGTTGTCGTTTGAAGGTCGACAGAGTCTGGGCTGAAAAGGAAACAATTTGGGGTTTGAAAGGATGTAATTCATTCTTCCTTTCCCTTTAACCTCTTTCCTCTCTGGAAAGCATGTGGAAAAGCTGAAGGGAAGAGTGAGAGGGCAGGCGGTCGGCCTAGGGGAGGAAAGGGTTAAGCCTGATTTCTTTTAATTGAACTCCAGAACTGGTGGCCCCAGGCAAAGGGGGGGGGGGGACTGACCCCGCTAGCGGTAACCAGATGTGGCGGTCCCAGGGGAGCCCCGGAGCAGACCCCTGGATTGAGAAGCAGACAGGAGGTGGGGGGGTCGGCCCGGCCCCCATCCCACCCCCACCCCACCCCCACCCCACTCCCCCATACGCACACCGAGTCTCAATTGCTGGCAGGCTGCACCCGCCACTCCAGGTCTGGTCACGTTCAGACCCGCGTCTGTATTCGAACCCAAAATTGGAGCTGAATTGATGAGACTAATTTCGAGAGGGGGTGGGGGGAGGGAGGGAGGGAGGCGAGCTAGCTTTCTGGCTCAATTGCTCCAGAAGAAATAAAGAATTAATAAGTCACCTTTTTCGCCGCTGTGGACACCCTTTTGAATTTTTTTTTTTTCTTTCCAATTGACTCGGATCTCCTCTGGATTTTTTTTTCCTCCTTCCCCGGGTGGACTCTTAAATAAACGTGAAAAAGTCCAAAGCGTGGTCTGGAGAGCGTGGACAAGGTAACCTGTTTGGGAGGTTGGGGAGAAGGGAGTCAGGCCGAGAGCGCCTGGGGGAGGAGTGGGGTGGGGGGATGTCTCCTCGCTGCGCGCCGGACTCCTGAGGCTGCCCCAACTGGAGGGTTCGGCGGCACTGCAGAAAGACGGGGGAGGTCTCCGGGTGGCGGGGGCCGACAAGGCGGGCCAAAAGTCGGCTGGCCTCACGGCTGGGTGGGGATGACGGTGCCGCGATCTTGAGTGCTGCGCTCTGCAGACCTGTTGACCAGTGTGGAGGGAACGTCCCGCGGTAGCGTAGGTTTCTTGGGGCTTGGAGTAGCATTGCATAGGCGGCTCTGGCCGAACGCTGGGACTTGGGCCATCTGGTCCAGGTAAAGTGCAAGGGGTTGGACCCTAGAAGGCGCGGAGAAGTGGCCTATGGTGCTGCCGGTTCTGGCCCTGGGCGGGCGCCGGGAGCTCTCCAGGAGCAAAGGGCCGAGGCGCGCCGCCCGGAGGGCGCCCTTCTGCTAACAATGCACTGGGAGCCTAGTCCTCGCCCCCGATGGTGGGGTCCTTCCGAAACCGCCCAGAGTCCGCGTCGGCCGGTGAAATAGCTCCCGGAGTCTGCCGCGACTCGGCAGCCGAGGGCCCGAGTGGAAAAATTCCCATTGGATGCATTTTTTTAATGGTTGGTTTCCTTCGGTCTGAGTCCGGATCTTCCCGGGCAGTAGGCTCCAGGTTATCCCCAGCCCGAGTAAACTGAACGCCCCCCCCCCCCATAAGTTTACTCCGGCTGGAAAAAGCATTAATGAACCTATCTGTGGGAAGAAACGGAAAGGGAATGAGTCAAGAGGGCCACCTTCGGCCAACGGCCCCGGGAAAAGGAAGGAGGCCAAAGGCGTTTGGTTTTGGACTTTGGGGGAAGGTGTTGGGGGTGGGGGTGCAGACTGCGGGAATCAGGGCGCGGGCGCCGGGCGTGGACCCCAGCATTGTTCCCAGCTCTCTCTTATCTCCCAGGAGCAAGTATCCTGTGTGCGCTGCGCACGAATGTATCTGGGCATCTCCGGGTATATTTATATAGTGTGTGTGATGCGAAAAGCAGGACCAGCAGAGGGGAGGAAGAGGGGGTGTGGGGGGAGGGAAGACGAGGGAGAGAGCAGAGGGGAGAGAAGAGAGAGGAGAGCGCGAGACAGAGAGAGAGAGAGAGAGAGAGAGAGAGAGAGAGAGATAGGACTTCCTCCCCGATTCGCAAAGTGAAGTCACTTCCCAAAATTAGCTGAAAAAAAAGTTTCATCCGGTTAACTGTCTCTTTTTCGCTCCGCTACAACAACAAACGTGCACAGGGGAGCGAGGGCAGGGCGCTCGTGGGGGGCACGCAGGGAGGGCCCAGGGCGCCAGGGAGGCCGCGCCGGGCTAATCCGAAGGGGCTGCGAGGTCAGGCTGTAACCGGGTCAATGTGTGGAATATTGGGGGGCTCGGCTGCAGACTTGGCCAAATGGACGGGACTATTAAGGTAAGCGACTGGGCAGTGGGCGCGGGAGCGGCGGGGCCGGCCGGGGCGGCGAGGCAGCGGGCAGGCTTGGCGCTGGGCGCCGGGGTCCCGGAAGACGTGGCCACTCTCCTTTCCTTCCGTGCCCCGGCTTCGCGCCGTCTCCTCCCGCGCTCCGGTGGCGAGTCTCACTCGCGGGCGCGACCCTCCGGGTTCACGACCGACAGCGATCTCCCCCCCCCCCCCCGCACCCCTTGTCCCGAAGCCGTGTCCGGCCCGCTCGTACGTGCTGCGGGCCGGGCTGCGGACGGAGGTCCGCGTGAAACCTGGGGACCCCGGGAGCAGATCCAAGGCAGGGGCCGGGGACCCCCGGGTCCATCACTCTCCCCACCCCCGGGCAAGCTGGGCGTCTTGGCCCAGGCGCCGGGCACTGGCCCGGCGGCCGGCTTCTTCTTACCCGAGGCCGAAGGCGACGGGGGCGGGAGATGCAGCCGCCACCAGCTCTGGTCCCCGCCTGGAGGGCCCTGGGGCGGGCAAGTGGATGGGTTGCAGGCGGATCGGGGTGCAAGTGAGTGTGTCTGGGGGTCTGTCTGAGCGGGCTCCTCCAGATGGAATCCCCTGTTTACATGTCAGCGCGGGCTGGTTTCCCTTCCTCTTGGTATTTGCGTTGCCGGCTCTCGGCGCTCGGGAGCTGCCGGCTCCCCGGGACTGACGGGCGGGCCTCGGCGCTCAGCCGGCAGGGGGGTCTCTCTGCGGCCCCGC
This sequence comes from Panthera uncia, assembly GCF_023721935.1. NCBI lineage: Eukaryota > Metazoa > Chordata > Mammalia > Carnivora > Felidae > Panthera > Panthera uncia. The sequence continues at coordinate 86,423,425 of NC_064808.1, read as the reverse complement.
TCCGCGCCGCCCCCCCAGCCCCAGCCCCCGGCCCCGGCTCTCCGCGCCCCGGCGTGCGCCGACTCCGGGGGCAGGGCGCGCTCCACGGTTTCCCAAAGAGGGTCCCGCGCCCTGCACAGCCCCTTCTCCTTCGGTGGCCGGCGCTGAGCCCACGGCCCCAGCGACCGCCCTGCCAAATCCACCCCCCACACCCCCCCCCTCGCGTCACCCCACACACCTCGCGCCTGGGTCTGAGTTGCAAAATGCAGCCCAGAGGGGTGGCCGAGGGTCTGGGTTTCGAGTCAGACTTCAGAAGTGTTGATTGCCTGCTCCTTCTGGAAGCGAGAAGTGGGGCCAGGAGCAGGGAGGAGGGACACCCCCTCAAGTGACTGACCTTAGAGGACCGAGAGCAATGAATGGGACCAGGAGTCGGCTTCCAGGCTGTCCCGCAACACCAAGCAGGAGTCAGTCTGGAAAAACTATTAGGCTGGTGAGGTGGGGACTGGCAGAGCCCGCCATTCCCCAGAACCCAAAGGAATCAACTTCTCACTCAGTGCTGAGTTAAGAGGAGACTAAGATGTTGTGCTTGGAGAATTGAAGAGATTTTTATCATTTGGGTGGAGTAGTGGTTTTTATTTTCTAAGGTTTTTTTTTTTTCCTTTTCTTTTCTGAAAGTTTGAAACATGCTGACTTAGGTAAAAGGCACCAACAGAAGGAACTTGAAAATCTGGAGAGGCGATAACTGGTTGTACTGGGTTAAGGGGAGCCTCTGTGAGTCTGGATTCTTCCAATTTAAAGTGCGTGGGGGTGAGGAGTGTCCCTATAGCGAGGGTGGAGGTGGCCACTGGTCATTTGCGCCTGCTCCTCTGCCTGCGGGTGTGTGCTTGCAAGTGTCTGTGTGTCCCAGGTTTGGTAAAAGGATGCTCTGCTCTAGAAACCTGCCCCCCTCATCAGGACACTTACCCCTTACCCAGAAGCACTCCCTCTGATCCGGAAGGTTGGTAAGATGGCTCCAGGGTCTTGATGTGGACACCCTAAGGAGAAGTGAAGCAATATCTCCATGATACTCGGACCTCTAAGGCCCTGAGCAAATGGAGGAAGCTGTGGTCTGTGTACCCGAGATGTGCTAACCTCTTTAGATACACACACAGGGACTGGCGTGGCAGGCAGTGAGAGCAGGCTTAAGGACCCTGGTGCTTCATGCCAAGGATGGAAATAAAGGTCTTCTTTTTCATGTGGGTGGTGGGAGCCTGGGAACCCCTCCAAACCCTCCTCAGGAGCACCCTTGTCTCCTGTCCAGGTGACCCGGCTATGCAGACGCACCCACAGAGCAGCGACTTTCAGAGTTATCTTTGGTCACCCAAAGTCTGCAGAATTGACTTGCTGGTGTATACTTTGGTATTGAAAGTGTGTGAAAGCCAGTTTCCTGTTCCTGTGTGACCTTTGGACCTTGATGTTCCCCAGACCCTGTTCCGGAGATGATTCCAGCACTGTCTTTGCAGGGGACAGTGGACAAGGGGAGGCCCGTGGGTTTCTGGTCTCCGTGTGAGAGTGCACGGTCCATTAGACCCATGTGAAGTTCAAAATCTTTGTACAAATGAAACAGTGGGACTAAACTAGCTCTACAGTAGTAACTTTCGAATCTTCTCTTCCTAATATATCACATTATATGCTCCCATAAGGACATGTACCTGCATGTTCACGAAATCTAGTTTTATACAGATTGAGGTCTGTAGACAGAAACCTAGAATGTGGGTTCCCACTTTGAGTGACCTTGACAAATCATCTTCGAGTAATTCCGGAATGTGATTTTTATGCACCTGCATATTTCTTCCTCAACTATAAGGCATGTCTATCTTTTAAAATACCTCTGGGTCTCAGCACTAAGGAGGTATTTGCTCCAGGATGCCAGGGGAGTCTGGATTTCTTTGCAGAGGGTTTTTATTCTGTGCATAATTTACACAACTCAGTGTTTTCAAAATCTTAATCTCGCTGCCCTTGTTACAAGTCCTTCTGTGTCATGTTCTCTTCTCCTCTCCAAGAATGTCTCCTGGGAAGGCTCTGAGCATCACGTTAGGAATACTAAAATTTTCAGGATCCATTCCGCACTTCTTCTGCCACACACAAGTTAACCCGCGATATTAAACAACACCTACCCCACCCCTGCTCCCCACAGTGATATTATCAGTGTTGAAAATCACGTGATACGGGTTGCTGCTCAAGAGATGACCTGGTTTCAAAACCCGCCTCTTGGTTTTTTGCAGTCTTCAATTGAATCTCATTCTTCCATCCAGGAAAGCTTGATTCAATGCCCACGGTCCCAATTAAAGATGGGGAAACGACCCCTGAGGATGCAGACATGGTGAATGAGACAGAGAAATGCACAGCAGACTCCAAGTCAAAAAACTTGAGTCCATTCTCAATTGTTACTGGGTTCCTGTGGGCCCTACAGTGAGGCATCTCGGTTCCTTGAATGTCAGTTTCCTCATCTACAAAATGGGGCCAAGGTGCTCCCTTGCCAGAAATCAGAGTAAGGATTAAAGAAAGCTTAGTACCTTAGCTGAATGTACATGAGTTGAATTTCTCCTTGGGGATAGGGCTTGTGGGGATCGATTGGTCAGAGCATTAGATCAGAGCTCTGGATTTACCATAAGACATATTTTATTAGTTCAACATAATATTAATATTACTATAATATTAATCACGCATCTTTTATGCTCCAAGGGTCTGCTTTCTGTGTTGAGGATAAAACAGGTATCAAAACCCTGCTGGCATGAATACTCTACGGAGGTGGCAGACGCATAAATAAATAATTCTATGTCCAGGAGTGATACCCCTTCTGAAGAACAATGAAGCAGGTTAGGGGATAGAAAGTGATGTGGTTGTATCAGCCAGGATGGTCGGAGAGGATGCTTCAATAAAGCCACAATCGAGCAGAGACACTTTCAGTTCTCATCCTTTACCTCAGGAAAATGCAGCACCATACAACCCCTAATGCTGGGAGAGCAAAATGGGAAAGATAGGTTGAGGTCAGCGCTGGGCTCTGAAAAACAGCACAGAGACCAATGTGGCAGATGGGGCCAGGAGGATGGTCATCGCTGACAGGACAGTGCTTATCCAGTCGGGAAACTTCAGGATGGTAGCGGAGGAGGAACCAGCAGAGTGAGGAGCACTTGGGAACAAAGACTTTACTTCTGCCCTCAGAAAGGGGTCTTGCCTTTGTTTTGAAGAGTGAACTGCCTCCCTCTCCCCCCCCCCGCCCCCCATCTTTTAACCTTCCTATCGCCTGGATTCATGAGGACTCCAGGCCAGATAGACTTTGTCAGTTTATCTGTCCCCATGACCACATCGAATTGTTTGCCTCAGGTAATTACCAAATGGTGACCCCTGTTTTGCTTGTGAATAATTCCTACAAAAATCTTCCTTCCGCTTCTGCTGCCATTCGAATTCAAGTTTACAGGTTTGCAACTTTAGAACTTTACAGATTACTGAGCTCCACGTGCGCATTCTATGGGTGGGGAAACTGAGGCCCAGAGTTATTTAATGAATTATCTAAGATCACACAGCTAACTCCTGACAGAGTCAAGATGAGAATTCAGGGAGCCTAACCCTCCAGCTAGTGTTCTTTCCATGACACCACGAAGATTTCATTTGCTTTCATTACGTTATCATGAATTATAGAATCCCGAAGGCAGTGGGTATGTGAGAGAAGTAGACAGAGAAACACAGAGAGAGAAGTCTTTAAAAGAAAAATCATGACGTATCTAGCACTTTGAACTAAAGGCATTTCTGTTATTTAATGAATAATGTATCACTACCATCTTGAAGTATGTCCGTATTTTTTTAAAAAGTCCAAATTTTCAGATAGGATTTTTAAACTGCTGTTTTTCAAAAGAAATCCTTCTTTTCCTATAGACAAACAAGGTCTCCATTACCAGGGGACAACAAAAAGTACAGCATTTTGCTTAAATAGCCAATGGGCCCTTCTATAGACTGGAGGCAGGTGGGATGAATTCCTATTTCAATTCTTTGAATAATTGAATATTTGACTATTTAAGTTAAATATATTCAGATGCATTACAATATGCCTTACTGGCTCATCTTTCAGACTGTGTAGTAGGTAGGTCTTGGAAAACAACCACATTAAATAAGATTCCAGATTTCGATGTCTGCTTCTGTTTGGGGTCAACCAGTTAACTTGGCATTGGTTTTTAAAAAGCAGTTAATTTAAACCAAGTCTATCTTCTAGAAATGTATAACAGTCATCTAATGCTAGTACTGAGTTGCCTGGGGGGGCAAAAATGTTGGGAAAATTTTTATGATGATGAATTGCCGGGCAGGATTTCTAATGGACTGAGGCCTTTATCCTACCTCAAACTTCAAAAACATATCCTCAAATTGTAAGTCAATACTCAGGCCATCCTCGTCTTCTCTGAAAGAAGTCTTTTTCTATCTATAGCTTGGTAGACAGGTTTTCAGGGTACAGACCAATTGAAAATCTACTATTTTCATTCATTTTAGACAATTAACTACAATATGTAGGTCTAGAATCCTGTTTTTGTTTTGTTTTGAATAACATGACTTTCTTTTTTTAGCCTGTAGTTAAAACAGTCTTTCTATCTTTGGCTTGTTGTTTTGTGACAAATTGAGAAGGCCAAAGGACATTGGCTACTGTGTACACACACACACACACACACACACACACATGCGCGCGCACACACACAATCTCATAAAATCATCAACCAGAATAACAGTTTTTCTAGTAACCTCAGATCTTTGCAGGTGTCTTTTCCTTGCTATACTCTGCTTCATTTTCTGTTGCTTTAATGATTTATATCTATAGTGCTCACTCCATTCATGTATCAGTTCATTGGTGGGGGGGGCATTACTAAGTGACGTCACTGTGATTCTTCCACTGACCTCATAGACCCGACATCAGTAGCCTGTGTACTTGGAGATGTTTCCCAGAGGCAATGGGTGGGATTTTTCTATCCCCATATTGTCACTCTTGGAGCCAATATCTTGGAAGTTTGACAGAATTAGACAATCTATGGAATAATCTTTTCTGTGTGAAGCTGGCTGGTTTTATGAGACTCTGTAACCTTTGCCTTGCTGGCGTCATAAACTGATGCCAGTCATATTAATGCAAGTCAGTAAGCATGCAAATCAGCAAGGCCTTTTGCATGACTATAATGCAAGGTAACTAAGTGTTGTCAAGATATAATGCTAGTGGCAAAAAGGCTGCTGGGCTGGAGACTGAGCAGGAGGATGGGATGTGAGTGTACACAGAGAAATGCAGTAAGTGTTATGGTAGCCTCAAGGAAGGAAAGAGCCATTTCCACTGGACAGGCACAGAAAGACCCAACACCAATAGTCATGTGTACGGTCCCTTCTATTTACAAAGCACAAACACTTTTTGCATAAACACTTGCCTTTAATCCTTCTGATAGCCCTTTGGGAGATAATACCACCATGTCTCCATTTTGTATGGGAGAAATTAAAGTTCAGGAAAGTTAGGTAAGTTATTTAAGGTGACGGCTAATAGATGACAGAGTTGGGTTTCAAGCCCAGGGTTTCTGATTCCAGAATACCTGCTTTTCCTATATACACCTTGCCTCTTGGCATAGGTGGACCTGGACCTTGGCTTTGAAAGATCGGTAGGACTTGCACAAGAAGAAATGGTTCAGGGGCTTTCTTAGAAGTCAGAATACTTTGGTGATGGGGTGGGTGGGTGGGCCGGGTGCAAATGAAGGCAAAGGTAGAAGTGAAAAGATTGGATGGAATTGATTACGGAGGACCTTCAATGTCGTAACAAAGAATTTAGGTGTAGAAAGGAGGAGTCACACAATTTTGAAGAGAGGGATGACCAAGTACAAATCTCTTAGGAATGGAACCCTTCCTGTCCTCATCCTACTTCTTGGGAAATGGAGAAAGAAGTGGCTCCATCACTTGTCAGAGGACGCAAAAAGTGACTAACAGGGTTAGAAAGCCAGCGATAGACTCAAACCATGCTATCAGCCGTCTTTTAAGATACCTGTTGATTAAACATGGCGTCAGGGAAGGGAAAAGAAACTCTATTTCGCCAGATCTCATAAAAATGTGATTTTCCTCTTCACTCATGTCAGTGTGTCTTCTTTCTCAGTGTTCTAGAGATTTCACCACAAGCCGTCTTTTCGACTGGGCCATCTATCCTGGGGTACAACTGTAGTTCCTTTTGAGAATGAGTCAGCAGATAGTAATTGTGAAGAGACAAAAGGAAAGGTTGTTTCCCTGAGACTCAAATCAAATTTCGATGGAAATTCAGACAGGTCTGACATACTTTCAGAATTTGGTTATGCCTATCCACCTCATTTAGGAATACTGAAATTTCACCCAAGCAAACCAGAAACTCGGTTAGCGCCATCATTCCAAGCAGGATCAGAGATTAAATGTTCAGATGCATTTTCACGTCATTCAGTTCCACTTTACAACACCTTCCGATTTGTTTATGCCTACAAAAATGAACCAAAAATGCTGACATATTTAAGATGGTTCCCACCTTTGGGGAACAGTGTACCTGCCATGCAGTTCATGATCAAAACCCCAGAGTGTGTAAAGTTTTCAAGTTACCTCCTGGAGAATGTAGACTGGAAAACTGAAATGTTTTCCCAACAGCAGAGCCCATTTACTCAGACAGTGCTATGTGTCCAAGGTAATGAAAGACCATGTGTCACATCTCAGTGCACACATGCAAGAGGCCAGAATTACAGGTGCCAAGGGAGCTCTAACCTTGCATTTCTAGACACGTGTGGGTTTCACATGTCTACTGGAATCTAACATTCCAGTAGCAGAGTTGTTGGGTCTGCGTATATGGGTATTCATTGATTTTAGGTGTGAAGAGATCTGAGAATGAATGAGTTTGCACTGTTGTTCATGTGGCAGAAATGCGAACAGTTATTATTATAAAATTACTCAGCTTGTGAGTTGTCTTTATGTTAATGCTGTTACAATCGATATAAACGCATATATTTAGATCTCAGTTCTTATGCCTGAAGAGTCATTTCACCTTTCGGCATTTATCACTTAATTCATAGTCCTTCATTTATTCATTCAACCCAAAAGTGAATAATATAGCCGGGCACAGTGCTCAACAGAGCTCCATGTAAAAGAACAAGAACACAATGCTTACAGTATTCCTTCCAGACTTCTAGAGGATAGAGCTTTGTCTGCTTCCAGATTCTAAGCTCTGACTATTAGAGATTCCAAGATCAGCAATATTCATTGGGGGAATCTTATTTGTGGCTTTTTACTATAAAGAAATTTAGGCACATTTTCCCAGTGGTAACATCCAGCTTATAATTTCCATTGTCTCTTTGCTCTTGGTGATACTAGTCTGTTGTACGGACCTTTTTGGAAAACCAGGGCCTCGGCCAGGGAGACGACACCTTTTTCTCCCTTTCTCAGCTGTAGTTCTTTAACACAGAGAAAAATACCATAAATCAAGGGCAAAGATAAATGAGAAACTGAAGAATATCCCTCAGATATAAAAAAAAGGCAAATGTCCTAGTATACAAGATTTTTTACAAGGTAATAAGAAAAAGATAGACAAGTTGGCAGTAAAGTAGGCAAAATTGCTATGATAGACAATGCTAGAACAAGAAATAGAAATGGCCAATAGGCATATGAAAAGAATTTCAAGCATGTGCATAAACATATCCAAATGAAAACCATGAAATTCCAATATTTATCACCTATGAGTGCAGTGTAACAAAGATTAAAACAGCTTAATAATGCCTCATGTTGGGGCGCGTGGGTGGCTCAGTCGGTTGGGCATCTGACTTGGCTCAGGTCATGATCTCGCGGTCCATGAGTCCGAGCCCCGCATCTGACAGCTCAGAGCCTGGAGCCTGCTTCAGATTCTGTGTCTCCCTCTCTCTCTGCCCCTCCCCAGCTCATGCTCTGTCTCTCTCTGTCTCAAAAATGAATAAACGTTAAAAAAAATTTTTTTTTATTATTATTATTTTTTTAACGTTTATTTATTTTTGAGACAGAGAGAGACAGAGCATGAACAGGGGAGGGGCAGAGAGAGAGAGGGAGACACAGAATCAGAAGCAAGCTCCAGCTCTGAGCCGTCAGCCCAGAGCCCGAGGCGGGGCTCGGACTCACGGACCGCGAGATTGTGACCTGAGCTGAAGTTGGACGCTTAACCGACTGAGCCACCCAGGCGCCCCTCCAAAAAAATTTTTTTTAAAAAATAATGCCTCGTGTTAGAAAGTGTAAGGGGAAGGGCACCTGGGTGGCTCAGGGGGTTAAGCATCTGACTCTTGATTTCCGCTCAGGTCACAATCTCAGGGTTGCGGGATGAAGCCCGACGTGGGCCATGCACTGGGTGTGAAGCGTGCTTAAGATTCTCTCCCTCCCTCTCTCTCTTTCTCTCTCTCTCAAAGAAAAAAAGAAAAGAAAGGGTAAGGGGGAAATGTCACTCCTTATCTCATGGGGGGAATCTAGCTTGGTACATTCTGGATGGCACATGGATTGGAAGCATCAATCGAGATGTTAAATATTTACAGAAGTTTGATAACAATTCCAGTTTCTAAAAATTTAGCTTATGGACATGTCCACTCAGATAGGAAAGATATATGTACGTGAAGTTTTCTGTACCATTGTAATAGCAAAAGTTGGAAAGAATCTGAGTATCCATCAACAAGGAACTTGTTAAAAACGCCATGGAGGATGTATATAAGAAAACACCGTGCAAGTGTTACATGGAATAAAATCAATTGTCCAGACACACTGATTTAGAAGGTTCCCCCAAGGTATACCTTCACATGGAAAAAAGCAAGTTACAAAACCTGTGGTCCCATTTTTGTATAAATATATACGTAAATACACAAATAAATAGAAAATGCACCCGTAGGCATGGTTATGCATAGACAATTTCTGGAAGAATATGCAAGAGGCAATTAACAATGGTTGCCTCTTGGCAGGGAGAAATAGACTTATTTTTCACACTATAAACTTAGGTAGTCTGTGATTTTTTTTTAATCACTAGTATATATTACTTTTTAAAAAATTTTGTAAAAGGATGTAAAAAATAAAGAGGGACTTTAGAAACAGACATGTCAAAAAATGGGCCAGACACCAGCATTCTAACCCAAATGTGCTGATTTCAGAGACTTTTAGGTCCCACTCTGTAGTGAATACAGAGTTAAAATCATCCAGCCTGGGATCCAGAGACCTGAATTCTGGCCCCGGCTCTGCCACAAATGAGTGATAGGATCTTAGGCAAGTCACTTCAGTCCTTCCAAATTCATGCACATTTTCTCATGTTAAATGTTTTCTCGAGTATCCAATGAGGGTATAATTTCGAATTTTCCTTTGAGCTCCCACGCTCATAAAACTCTGATCCCTGACAGGCTTCAAAAACATTGCTTATTTGGGGGTGTGGATGAGTGAGCCTCTCATAGAAGTTCTATTGGAGCCCATGTGGCTCTTCTCTGCCATCTCGGGACTGAATTCTAGAGTGATCTTTGAGGCCAGTTGAAGGCTGGGGCTCTCGGAGGTGCTTTGTGAATTTCTGTGAGCTGGTTGTTTTTATTACCAAGTGACACTGGAGCTGTGCTAATCCCTTTGCACTAATGCAAACTAAGAATAGGGCCTAACTCCGCTATGGGGTCTTACACTCTTTCCCAAAATTTGGTCTCATTTAAAACCCAAAACACATTTGGCCCCAAGCGCCTTTCCCCTGGACTTTTAAAAAAATCCTGTTTAATTGAAGGGAAATTGAATTCGTCTGGTTTTGATTCATTTACACTTAACCCTTAAGAAAACGATATTTTTGAGGACTTATTTGATGTCCAAGAAGAATTTTGAGCCTCTTAATGAGTTTTCTGGAAGGCTTTTTTTCTTCTTCTTGAAACAGGAAGTGGTGCTATGCTATGGGCAAAAACACAGTCAACCCCGAGAGGCCCCAATTCAGTTTGAAACTGTATCACCCACTATTTTACATGAACCCCCAATGGCCCTAGCCAAGGCCTGTCTTTCCCTACTTCTTACTTAAGAGCAAGGGGCTCACTCACCTTCCATCTGAGAGGGGATAGCAATGAAGAGGAAGGGGGAGAAATCAGAGTCATAAGAAAAAAAAAATATGAGCTATTTCTCTAGCTCTTACTATGTGCCAATGTCTGTTTTAACCTCTATAGAGATGCTCACTTTTGATCCTTATACCAACCCGATGATGTATGTATTGTTTCCGTTTCGGAGAGGTAGAGTAACTTACCCAAAGTCATAATGGTAGACAGTGGAAAAGCAATGATTTGAACCTAATCCTGTTTGCCTACCGAGCTCATAGAGCTCAGCCACTGTGATACGTTGCCAGATTGACACATACATCCATGAAGGTCAGGCTCCAGATCGAACCCACCTATTGAAGACCATGTAAGTTTTGTTGCTTTTTGGCAATGCCCTTCAGTCTAAGTGACCCCACCCTTAGTCCGCACTTGTCAGATTCATGGCATATCTCAATTCTCTACCACCCTTTATTCCAGAAGCCTAAGCCCTGTATTTTTCCTAGGTAAGAGTCCCTGCCCAGTCTTTCTAGCAGGTGTACTGGACAACAGGCCAGCGACCGTGAAACCTCCAGGTTCTGTTTTGCTTTAACGAGCCCACGAGATGATAAAAAAGACCAAGTTTTGTAGCTCAGTAGAAAATAGCGTATTCTTTGACTTACAATGCTTCTCCTTTTCCTTCCTTACCTTTTCTCCTCTCCTTTTCTCTCCTGTTCTAACTCTTGCTCTCTTCTCATTCTCTTTCACTGATATACACACACAAACTACACGCACTTGGAAACACACACACACACACAGATCTGGGGCTTCTGCAAAACACAAAGAGGGAATGTTTTGCAAGGTTAAAAGGAAACCATCGAGAAAGGCTAACTTCAGCTCCAGTTTCTCCTGAATAGCATTTCTTGTTATTTCAAGGCTGATTGACTTATAACTGCATCCACAGCCACCTCACATCAGTTCCTTTTATCAGCCCAAGTGAGACTTCCTGTGGACTGGCCCAGCTTCCTGATGTATTTCCTTTTTCCTCTGGCAGAACAAAGAAAACCATAGCTCCAAGGATACTTGAGACCAAACATAATTTCACACTGAAGAACCTATTCTTTTAAAATTTTCATTCTCAATGTGTCGGGCCGAGGACCTGTCTTTGCAAGTTTTTCGCAGCATTCTGTACGGCAGTGTGATGGACCTCACGTGCAATTATCAGGGGTCCATGAGCCACTTGAAGTCCTCCTAGTTGTAGTTGGATTCCATTCCAGGAGGGAAACTGAACCCGTTCTCCTCACTAACACTACACGAGCACCCCCCAACCCCGTACTCGTGTACACAGCTTCAAGAGTCACATGGAACACCTCTGTGTTTAAGGTTTACTCTTTTGTTAACCTAATTCGGCATAACAGCAAAGAAACCCTCTTATTAGCGATTTCATTCTAGCTATGTTTGAAACTCTAACTCTAGAAACATGTATCTAAGCAAAGAAGCTTTGAAGTATCTCCAAAGGGTCATTGACGTCAGTGGAAGAAGAAATTCCAGAAATTGGGATGAAGCTGTTGCTTTCCTCGCTTGCCCGGAGTATGTCATGTCACTCCTTACCACTCGGCCTTGCCACCTGCTGTGCACATTATTTCTGAAAGACCCTGAGGCACAATCCAGAGTAATAGGGAACTACCAAGGGAGCTAGCTGTTTCCTCTGTCGTATGGCCTAGTGCAAATATCACAAGTTGTCAACTTACACTATACTCCCCGAAACTCTTAGAACCTAAGAGGCCATTGCACAGGAAAGATAACTGAGGCTTCAAGACATGATGTGTCTAAAGGTGAGAACCAGGCAAAAAAGACTCGAAGCAGGACTCGGGTATTCATGCGCCCAAACAACACCTTTGCCATAAAGGTGTTTCCGGGAGCAAAGTTATCAAGACCTAATGAATTCATGCTTTCTTTGTTCATCTATCTTATTTCCTTACAACTGTACAGTACTCCCAGGGAATTGAAGGTGGCACTTTGCACAGAAACCAGCTAGGCATCTAAGCAATCATCATGCAGCCACCAAATGTTACTAAAGTCATTTTTTTGTCTACAAAGATCACTGATTTGGGTTTGTTTTTAATTTTTTTAATGTTTATGAGAGAGAGAGAGAGAGAGAGAATGGTGGGGGAGGGCAGAGAGACAGGGAAACACAGAATCCGAAGCAGGCTCCAAGCTCTGAGCTGTCAGCACAGAGCCGGATGCGGGGCTCAAACCCACGGATGATGAGATCATGACCTGAGCCAAAGTCGGATGCTTAACCAACTGAGCCACCCAGGCGCCTCAAAGATCACTGATTTGAAATGGAAAACAAACTGAAACTGAAATGTGGCTCCCCAGGCAAGCAACTTATTTCTAAGATGACAGGGCTAATTCATCATTGTTAATTCATACTGATTTCTCCCAACCCAATCCTCAATGCATCATCTCTAGATGAAAATAGATTGAAAGGGTATTTCAAAGAGGAAAATAACTCAGAAACTATATGGTGTGAGGAGAATGTGTGAGAGTGGGGTCAGGGATTACTGGGGTACTAAGCCCCACATACCCTGCTTTGGCAACTCCAGATGGAAAGGCAGGGACTGCACGTGTACATGTATGAGCCTCAGACCTTTCTGTTCCTGGCACGTACTCTGCCCCTAGCCCTGTACCAGGTTTGTGACCAATCAGGAATCCTAGAACATAGATCCATGAGTTAACTCCTGCAGCTCTTCCAGCCCTGATAATCCTGTCTGTAGAGATTCTTCTAAGGGCCTTGGAATTCTCCTCAATAAGAGTATATTGGGCCAAAGGACACAAGTAATCCCGTTCGAATAGGGTCTTTGGTGCAGCATAGGACTTCTCTTGGGGCAAGAACTTGAGGGGCGCCTGTACTTTCTGCACTGTTCTAGAAAGGGGAGGGAGTAAGAGCAGACTACTTTTTTGGAAATGTCATTTCAGGAAACTGGCATGTGGAGAATTTTCCCAGGGTGACTTAGTGAAGGTACGCAGGCCTGTGGATTTGCTGCTCTGGACGCAAGGGCCTCTAAGCCCTTCTTTCTGGAGATTGGCGGATCTCTGTATACTTACTGGGTCTGTAGTGTGGTAAAGGAGTACCAGGGTCATCCTCACATCCTTCCCCAAATTTGGCCCCAGAAAAGCTTATAGACAAGCCATGACCAGGTAGTGGGGCTGGGTTGGAGTTTATCGTAATTAACCATTTCTTCCCATCACTTTCTCTGCCCAGAGCACCTTTCCCCCACCCCTGCCCCCCGCCCTGTTGATTTTTAAAACCCTGTGTGTATTTCATGGGAAATTTCACACGCCTGTTTCTGATTCACTTCCAATTAAAGGCTCAAAATGCTGGTTTTGTAAGAGTTCTTTGATGATTCAGTTTCATGCTGGTTCATCTTTTTTTTCCCTCCTAAAAGCCCACAGAATTTTAATAAATGTTCCTCAGACATTTGCATGCTTAATTGTTAAAAATAATTGGAAACAGGAGAGAACGTTTAAGTATTGTGCAGAAAACGTGCACATTTACTAGGGTAAAGAGAGAGACAGATGCCTCGGTGCAGGTGAACTCCTATGGAAAAATAAGGACTATCAATGAAGCTGGGCAACTAGGTATGCCCACTACTGCAAGGGAGGGGTGGCTCTGACCTCGGGTCTTCTAGAAGGCTCAAGGGAGTGTCACATGAAACATAGGAGTCCTTAATGTAGCCGGTCGACGCCACCAACACGCTGTCGGTTGAATGGTCAGTTTCATGGGAGGAGGAACAGGTGGATTGGCATTTTCCAGATGCTAATGTTGCTTTCAACTCCCTTGGGATCAGAGGGAGTTAGTGGTTTGCAATTAGAGCAAACCTCATCCTCCACCCTGCCTCATAGACATTAAAAAGGTTTAATGATGAGCCTATCCAGGTACACCTCTGCACATTAGCGGAAGACTCTTCCAAAGCAGATCTGTGCTCCCCGAGAAGAGGCCCTTTATCCTATCTACGTATCAGTCCCTCTAAAATGCTAAGGGGTTGGGTAATTTCAGTTCTGCTCCTGGTTTGGCCTTAGGCTGACTGGACGACATTGGGCCAGTTACTCTCCCTTTCTAAACCTCAGCTTCTCCATCCACCCAAAAGGATTAAAACTACTAGCAGGAACCCTCTTCTCCTACGGATTTGGTAAGAAATGTGGAGTGATGAGTTGCTTTGAATTTTTTGGAGCAAGGCTTTAATGAATTGCTACAGTTTGACTATTGAGTGGCTCATTACATGGTTCTTCTTACTGTCAATTGTAAATCATGCAACATTTTTGTTGTTGAGCCTTGTTTGAACTTTTTACTAAGGAATCACCCTTCTGTCATCATTCTTTGGAGCTGGTTAGCAATATTCAGTCGGCCTGAGTTATGAAATGTCACTTTGTGCTCACACAATGTAATGTGGGAATGCTGTGTGCTGTGTGGTCCTTCTTGCCTAAGAAGGGGAACCCAAAAATCTTGTGAAGGCTGGCAGTGAGATGCTGGAGGGGTTTGAAAATCATTATGAGAGTGGCAGATGGTTTCATGGGAGCCATGTAAGTAAGTAGGCCATTTTGAAGTATCAAAATCTCGATTTAAACCAACTTATTAGTTGTGTGATCTTGGGCCACATAGTAACTTCTCTAATCTTCTCCTTTCCTATCTGTAAAATAGGAAGAGTAATGATGATAATAATAATAAGGTATATGAAGTTTTCCAGCTGCTTTACTGACCGATTGTAAGACTCAAAGAAGTACAGAAGGAAAAGCACTTTGTACCTGTAAAGTGCTAGGTAAATGCTAATTATTACTACTTTAGTTTTTCTTCCCATCCGAGTCAGTGTTTGTACATAACAGATAATAAAAATGTTTCTTCAATTGAAGCCAGGGGTTTGGTTGCTTTTTCTGGTTTTAATGATTCCAAAGACTTACTTGCATTTGGTTAATTTTGTCAATCGGCTACTTATTCATATCTCATTGCCCATAAAGACACTCGCCCCTATGAATGCATCAGTATAGACCAAACATCACATACTCCTCCTTTCCCTCCCTCGTATCCGGCCATTGTTATACTCGTGAAACTCCCATCCCCAATCAATGGAGGTTTTACGTAAAAACTGAATTCAGGATATGAGTGCAGCCTCAGGAATTCCAGGCTTGTGCTGCTGATAAAGAGAGTGTGTCAAACTGAAAATACCAGAGAAATAAAATTCTCCTGTCCAACCAATGCTCAGGTTTGTTTTTTGTTTAGGTTTGTCTCTGCTTTTGAAGAGACCTCCTGGAATATGACACACATAGATTTTACAACCTTCCCTTGGGAACAGTTTTAAAATCCCCCCCACCCCAGCTGGCCAGACGCCCCACTGGCTCTCCTGACTGATTCACCTGTGCCACCACCTCTGTTCTTTTCTCTGTCCCTGTGGTCATGAGTGAAGGCAATACAGGGCCAGATCTGAACTTGGTTCATTCAGAGCGGAGCTAAGCTCTGCTTTACCATTCCATTCCAGAAAGCAGCATTTTCCAGTCTAGGAGGAACTGGAGATCTGAACTCCCCTGAGCAATGGCTGTGAATTTGTTTGGGTTGTGTTGGTCTGTCTGAAGCATCATAGGTTTAACTGATTTAAATGGGAGTGAAAGAACAGCAGAATGAAAGAAGTAATTTTTCTCAAAGACGGTCCTCTGTCAGTGTCGAAGTCGGGAATAATCATGGCCTTTTTCCCACGTGAGACTAGACAAAGCAAGCTTAGTCTTTCTTCTCATCATGCGTCATCACTGCTGCAGGAGAGGTTGTATCTCTGTCTTCCAGGCTATGCCATGCAACCAAATACTATTATGTGAGCAGAAGTGAGAGGGAGAACATTTGCCAATATTTTACCCACACTGAAGCCGCTAAATACTGACATAAAGAAAGGAACATGAAATTGACAGTTCATTTTAAAGTGCTCATCCAGACATTTAGGATTGAGGATTCAGCGCTTCTCCTTAAATCTTTTTTCCAAACATGTTGAATAATGTACTAGAGTTGTATTCCTAGCCAACAGAATGGGGATTTCACAGTCCATGGGGCTGGACATTGAGTTGTTCAGAGAGTGATCTAGAGTTCTTCCGAAACTGCAGTTTAGCTAAAATCAGTCCTATTTCCTTGCCCCGGAAGACAAGTGACCACCAAGATCTTGATGCTCTGTTGAAGGATGAGTCTGTTTTTTAGATAAAAACCACACAGTGAAGGTAAAGAGATGGTACAGCATCCCGAATATGTATTTCAAGTTATGAAGAGCATCTCACACGATGGAAATCAATGCCACCTTGCAGGAAACTCACTTCATTTAACAGTGGGTCTATCTCTGTGAGGTTGGATCATATGAAGGTTCTGGGCAAACTCATCCTCCCGCCATCTTAACTACGTCCTATGTCTTGCCTAAACGTTTACACATTTGGAACGAGCTAAAATCTCATCTTTTCCAAGTAACTCTGAATGTCTGGTTTTCGATTTGATTTGGGTAGAAGAGAGCAACTTTTTCTTGGGCTGTGGAAGGTTCAGATATCTCTCTTTCGAGAGTATTGATGTGTAGGAAGCTTTATGACAGATATGGCTCTTGCACAATTTTTAGGGTGAGGGATTTGGGAAACGTCATTAGTAGTTCTCAACTTCCTTAGCCTTATCTCAAAGGCAAAGGAGAGTGGCAGATGTAGAGACACGTCTTAGAATCATCCAGTAGGGTTTCCTGTAAAGGTGGGAATGCTGTGTTCTGCACTGCCCAATATGGTAGCCACTAGCCTCGCAAATTCAAGTGGCCACTGAGCACTCGCAACGTGGCTGGTGAAAGAGGGACTAAATTTTTCATTTCATGTCACTTGACTTTCGTTCATCTAAATTTAGATAGCCATATATGGCTAGTGACTCCCTATCAGATAGTACAAGTCTATATCATTCACATCAAAAGCATCTTAAAATCTGAATTTAGTCAGAGGATATATTTACCTGGATTGTTTTTTATTGAGTCAGCTGTGTGTTGTCCAAATGGAGACTAACACTTCCACTTCCTCTTAGGACTGACATTAAACCAAACGAAAAGTAAATGTCCAGCGTTATCCAGGTACTACCAGGGTTGGCCTGGAGCTGGAAGTAAGTTTACTCTGTAGTTTCCCGGCTTCTTCACCAATTCTATGCTGACCTGTAAGAATATAATGCTTTCTTTTCCTTTCAATAAAGTGGAAGCACTTGGAATTGATCATGGGGATATTCACAAATTGTGAGTAAATGTATATTGGACTGGCCAAAAAAGGTATGGGCTTTTTCTATATATCTTTTCATTGAAAAATGACCTCAGAAAAAAAGAGAATCCTGTACTACATGGTGATTTGAGTTTATAAAATACCAGCATTGTGCTAAATTAATTTTAAGGTCGTTTTCAGTTCTAATGCTTTGTGCTGCTGTGAATATATGATTTTCTATTATGTAGGACTCCATCCTATTAATAGATGGTTGGCTTTTCTAGTTCCCAGATCCCTATAATTTGTTGTAGGAAGATTTCTCCTTAAGTATAAATATTAACAAGCCAACTTATTTTAAAAAAGAACTAGCTAGAGTGGCTTCTTTGAACCCCAATTTCCCTCCAATGAGTTTTCCCTTGGTTTGTACTGTTCTGTGGTACTATCGGTTACCAAGATCCAAAAGCCTGACATCTCTGAGACAGGAGGCAAGTTCTCTCTTTCCTTTGTGGCCCTCACCCATGGATAATAGGAACATAGAACATGCTATACCTGATGTGGCTTCAGAAATTAGCAAGAGGAATAAACACCCTAGTCTTTCTCCAGGAGACACACAATGAGTGGACCTGTGGTGGCTTTTACTTAGAAAGTCTTCAGGTTGGGGCACCTGTGTGGCTCAGTGGGTTCAGCGTCCGACTCTTGATTTTAGCTCAGGTGGTGATCTCATGGCTCAACTCTCACTTGCGAGTTGGAGCCCTACATCAGGCTCTGTGCTGAGAGTGTGGCGGCTGCTTGGGATTCTCTCTCTCCCTCTCTTTCTGCTCCTCCTTCGCTCACGCTTTCTCTCTCAAAGATAAATAAATAAACTTAAAAAAAAAAAAAGAAAGTGTTCAGTTTGACATCACTGTGAAGGTCAGTCCTATGCCCATCACTGAATCTGTGGCATGCATTTTTGAGTCGAATTGCTTAAAACCAGGATGGATCGATGCCGCAGAGAAAACAAGGCAAAGTTTCCTGAAGCCTAGTGCTACGGGATGGTTTTAGGAGTGATGAACCAGTGTGGTCTGCTTCTACACTTGCCTGCCCTCCAGAAAGGATGAATTAAAATACAGATCAATCCACAGGCCCCAGTGAATGACCAGTTAGAGTCTCTCATAGTCTCATCCCGATTACATATAGGCTCCATAACTAGCTCCATATTTCTGTGCCTCGTGCATTTTCAGAAAAACGTCCCTTTGGGTTGACAACTTCCACGTTTGTTCTTTTTAGATTTTGTCTGGAACGAAGTGAGGAAGTGTGTGTAGAATACAATTGTGTGGCCGTCACAATTTGTAGTTACTCCTGTCATACTGCATTAAGCATGGGTTTTTAATGTTTGCATAAACTCCTTGAGGGCAGACTTTCTGCCAGTTTTTCCTGGAGACCTCAGCACCTGGCACAGGTTCATGTACTTAGCAAGCGCCTTCTCTATGTTAGGCGCTGCGATATGGTAGTAAATAAAGACAGGCGAGGCTCCTGCCCCATCACATTATAGTGATGGAGGGAAAACAAATACTGAGCCATTTGCTTTCAGAGCAAAGAGCTCTGTGAAAACGGAAGTGCAGGGTGCTTCAGGGGAGCATAACCTGGGGACCTGGCCTAGTCTCAGAGGTCAAAGGTTTCCCTAAGGAAGTGACATTGAGGGTGACCCTTGAATGATAAGGAGGAGTAAGCCTAAAAGAGAAGTAAGCCCTCAATCAGTCTTGGCCGAATTAGCGGGTGAATGAAATGGCTGCTTTCCTCCCCAGCCTCGCCGTGGCACGGCTAAGTTCAGCATCACAAGCTCCGTCACTCTATCCAAGGTCCCTCCAGGCCTTATCTGTGCGTCCATGAGCCGTTTTCTTAGCTTCTCTCTTCTGCAGTCAAGGCAAGTAGAGTGTAATAAAGAAAATGGTAAGAGGACAATGACCTTTGGAGACATTACCATACCAGTGTTTAACTGAGTGCATAGAATATACAGGTAGTGGTTGATATGCTTATAATATACCATGCATCCAGAAATTTCAAGGGTAAGAGGATTCTGGGAGGTTGACTTCCACCTTGGAGAATTCCAGTTGGCGGAATCAACTTGGTCTCAGCTTGGCGTGACTCCTCACCGGCAAGGCGAGGCCGCTCTTTGGCAGACAGAGCCCTGGAAGCCATGCTCACTGGCTTTGCTATGAAGGGCTGTGGGTCCTTAAGCAAGGGCCAGGTCTCCCCAGGCCTTCGTTTTCTCACTGCCGAAGGGGGAGATCCTGCCAGTGATAAATTTACCTCAAAGCCATGTTGTAATAAAGAAGGCCTTGAAAGCATTTTGCAAGATTAAATAAATAAAACAACAGCAACAAGTAAACACCTCCTTGAGGAGGTGGGCTTTCCTTACCTGGTGTTTCCTTTTCGGAGAAAGCTCTGTGATCGAAGACTTTAGAGAGGCTCAGAGCTGGGATTGGCTTTCAAGATCTTTTCTGGAATTACTGGGCCCTTTACTTTAAAACAACTTTGCAGGAGGCATCTGTAATGATGATGATGATAATAATAATAACATTTATTGAGTAGTTACTGATGAGCCAAGCACTGTCCTGAGCAATTTAAATGCATTTTAGCACTTCATTCCCACTGCAGCCCATGGAATACATCTATTATTAGACACACTTTACCCATGAGAAGGGGTGGAGGCATAGAAAACTCAAGCGACTTGCCAAAAGCTATGCAGCTAGAAGGGTCTGTCTGATCCCAAAGACTTTACTCACTACATATGTGAAATATTTTCAGCTTTTCAGAATAAAAGTTCGGGGTTGCTAAGTGACTAAGCATATACAATTAATTATGCCTTCCCTGGAATACAAGAGTGTTAACATTAGCAGAAGTTTATTTTTGCAATTCCTTTGGCCTTCTGGTGTTTCCACATGCCTCCACCCCTTTTCCTAACTGTATTGCTCTCCTGTTGTTTAAAGGGGGGGTGGGGGCCGGGGGGCGGGAATCTAGTTTCAAACTTGTCCAAATAGAAAATGAATTGCATTTCAACTGGCCAGCGCCGCGGCAAAGGACTGAAGCACAGATGCCAGGCACGTTTGGGGAAAACCTTATGGCAGTGCAGGGGCAGTGCAGGATCTAGGCTATGTTTTATTACTGAGATCTTAAACAATTTTTAAGCGCCCTCTTATTACCTCCCCTCGCCCCCATCCCACCTCATCTACTGGGATGCTAAAGAGAGAAAACGACGTCTCTACCTTCTTGGGATGGAAACAATAGACTTTGCCTGTGCTACTTTTATTTCCCCACTGGGGAATCTGGGAGCTGACCTGATTGAATTCCGCTGGTAGAGGTCATGCTTTGAATTCAAGGCAGAGGAAAAAGCGAAGAAAACATTTTGCAATGATACCCCCCGGGTCCTGAGCACACTGGGGCCTCTCCTCGCTGCATTGTGGTCTGCTGATAAGGATAACGTGGATGACAAGCGGAACATTTCCAGGACAAAGGAAATTCCCTGTTTCATTGTTTAAAGGAAGCCACCGTCCAGCTCAGGAGAACCTGGTTTCAGGCACAGCAGATTTCCCTGCTGGCGGGCAGCAGAGGCAGGCCAGTGAGGCTGGCAATACAGGCTGCCTGTGAGCGCCGTCTGTCCCTAATTTCATCTGGGGCGCACTGGCGTGGTGGGAAGTCAAGAAGGGGTCATTGCAGTTTATGGCATTTCGCAGGGGTTAGAGATGTCGGCATCACGGGCTGGGAGAGTTAAAAGCCTGATTCGTACAATGTGGCCCATTGAAGCATCACAGAAAAAGCACCAGGAGATTTAGAGAAGCTGATCTGGTTTTGAGTTTAAATTCTGGACCTCTTTTTCTCCCCACCCCCTCCGAGCCAAAATGTCAGAAAAGGGCCTGGTTTCCCTTTATGGAGTGCAAAATAAACAGATCTTCAGCAGCAGGAGAGGGGCCCAGCTCCCCAGCCCATAATGCCAGAGCTGAGGGGGGGGGGGCGGGGGGGCGTGGGGAAAAGTCTTCTGTCTGGTTAGTATTTGGCATTGACTTTCATTTTCTCCAACCTCTGTTTTCTAGAAGCCTGCCTGTACGGGAAGTACAGGAATAAAAGAGAAGCTGATCTTGGGGGTTTTCTTGCCAGACTTCAAAGGAGGTGGTGGATTTGGGATTTTTGATAGTTTGGGGAGACATTTGCAAAATTAAAACTGCTTTGGGGAATTGAACCCAGAGACCGGGATCTTAGCTGTTGGCCGGTCCGAGGGCACTGCTCTTCTCCCCACTGGAACCTGAGCTCACAGGGCTTGCTGCGGGCCCCTCCCAGCCCCGGGAGTGCACCGAGCCCTGGGCATCGTGGGGTCAGCTGTGGTTAGCCTGGCCACAGGGCCCTGCATTCCTTCTGGGCTTTGCTTGGTTTGGGTGGGTGTGACCACGAGTTTACTCTGGAGAACACTGAGACAAAGAGTCTAAATTGGGCAGGATCTCGAATCTAATGACTTGTTTACAGATCCTGTACTTTTTCCAGGGCCGGGAGGAGGAAGAGGAAAGGGCACGCTGGTCACTGTGGGCATGGCACATTGTTGTTTTTCATCCTAAGGAGGTAGAATAGTTTCAGCCAGCAGCGGGGCATCTGCCCGGCAGCCAGTGGGCAAAGTGGCACTCTGTGTAATTTTCCAAGGTGGGGAGGAAGCAGCAGCGGCCTGGGCCTCTGCCCACCGGCTTGGCTTCCGGGGAACGTACCCGCTCCAGGGAGAATGCCCGACCCTGCCACATGAAAGGCCCTGTTTCCTCCCGCTGTAACTTCAAGCGGTGGGGGAGATTACCCTCTTCACCCCTGCTCCAAGCACACCCGGAACCAGGGTGCCCAGCGAAGCCCGTGCACCTGTGATGGGGCAGAGGAGACAGCACAGGGCCTGTGTCAGTAGAGAGGAAATGCCCAGGAAATTCACTCTCTAAGAGAAAAGCAGGCTCATGAAGGTCTTGCTGTCAGGCGGTGTGTGTGCGATGATTGCTAAGTGTAAGAAACTCCTCTGAAAGCCTATATGCTGCCAATCTGAAGCCTTCTTCCAGCTTCTGGCAGTTCTTCTGGGGCCCAGAGGTTCTGCTTCCAAGACATGCAGGCTTGGGGTTTATCCCAAAAGGACGGTGTTGGACTGCAGGGAAGGGAGGGAGGAGCCTGCATCCACGTGTGTTCCCTTTAGTTCCCCCACCAACCTGTGAGGTATATATATCGCAACTCCCATCTTGTGATGAGGGAACTGAGGCCCAGAGATGTTAGGTCATTTACTCAAGGCCACACGGTTGGCGATTCTCCCCAACCTTCTGAGGTTCCCCCAATGCTGGTGATGCAAAGCACATTTCTGAACACCACCACCTGCCCTTCTTCTTCCAGCCTCGCTGGAATCTGACCAATGGGGAGGCCAGGTCTGCAGGGAAGGAGTAGGTGGCCAGATTCCTTTCCACTTGTTTCCTGAATGCGTCGTGCTGCATCTGCTTTGCACCCTGTTTGTGCAGGTTTACAAGGCAAGGCAGTGACCCCTGTGTGCCTGAGCTGGGGAGGAGGTGGCCCTAAGATGCAGTCCGTCACCTCTCCTGGATTGTTTCAGTCGGATGTGGCTGAGTTAAAGTCGTGCTTCAAGGGAATGTGGGCCAGTCCATGAGTAGAGGAGTCTGCATCACAAAGCACCGGGGATTCTTGTTATCCCAAAGCCCTCAGATGTTCCCACAGGGGTATCTAAGGTGGTGCCAGGGATGGTGGGAACGGGTTGTTCCTGGGAGCCTCTGAACAGGGAAGCCTCATCCATAATGGCATCCCCAGAAAACATTCACTCTAAGACATCTAGGGGTGCCTGGGTGGCTCAATCGTTAAGCGTCTGACTCTTGATTTTGACTCAAGTCATGATCTCATGGCTTGTGGCTTCGAGCCCTGCATCGGGTTCCGGGTGAACGGCGTGCAGCCGGTTTGGGATCCTCTCTCTCTCTCCCTCCCTCTGTTTCTGTCCCTCCCCTGCTTGTGCTCTCTCTCTCTCTCTCTCTCTCTCTCAAAATAAATAAACAAAAACTTTAAAAAATTTTTAAAAACACACACACACAAACTCTAGGACATCTATTAACTCATTTGAGTGCTGAAAGGCAGGCAGGACAGCCATCTTAACCGGAAAAAGGGGACCCGGATGTCGTAGACTGGAGTTCTCATCCCAGCTCCTGCTGTCGACCAGATGTGTGATGCTGAGCAAATCACTTCACTTCTCCTAGTCACAGATTTCGCATCCACGACACGCGGGACTCGCTCCCCACGAGATTCGGGGTACAGAGGCGATTCTCCCCAACCTTCTGAGGTTCCCCCAACGCTGGTGATGCAAAGCACATTTCTGAACACCACCACCTGCCCTTCTTCTTCCAGCCTCGCTGGAATCTGACCAATGGGGAGACCAGGTCTGCAGGGAAGGAGTAGGTGGCCAGATTCCTTTCCACTTGTTTCCTGCACCTGCAAGAGAAGAACAGAGGCCATTATTTGGATGACTTATTGTTTCGAGCTTTTGTGTGTTTTGCTTTATTATTTTTTTTTTGTAACTTTACAAAAAGCAACATACATGCTTTTCAGACTTCAATTGTTCCTCGCTCCTGACTATCCCAGCTCACCACCTTGCAACCGGCCAATCACCGGATACGTCTTCGTGAACTGCAGCAGATTTTATTACTTATCGATGCCCCGTGCGGGAGGTGGAGGGTCGGTGAAATGGCAGAAGCTCAGAGCAGCTGAGGGTGGTTGGACTCAGTGGAAAATCCAGAAGTGCAGATGTGGATCCAAATTGGGCTGAAAATCTCATGAGATCAGGCTTTCTCGGACTTCCTGCTTTTAGCCTAAGCAGTGTGTTCAACATAAACGAACTTTCGGTATTTTGAAACTTCCGTTTCTGATCTCAGAACCTGGAAGTCGAGAGCTGTTGTGAACATTTCCACAAATTTTGTCACGGTCGTTCTGGAGGCCGGGTCGAACCCAGTAATTATGGGGCGTTAGGACGTACCACAACCACAGCAGCCTGCCGGGACGGCGACACTAGAGGGAAAGCGGGACTCTGGTTAAGAGCTCTGGAGACATGCAGGACTGGGTTCAGATTCTTAGCTCTGCCACTTCTGGCCCTGTGACTTAACCTCTTAGGCTCTCAGTTTCCTCATCAGTTAGATGAAGAAAATGTACCATTTCATAATGCCGTGAGGACAAACTGGGGTGTGTGCGCGCGCATTCGATCTGTCCCCTCTTTTCTCATATGTGTGTGTCTGATACGTGCATATATGTACGCCTGCGTGTATACGTGCATCTCTGTGTACATAGATACAAAGCATATGCGTCTGTATATATTACTTACTTACAGCTTGAGCACGTTCTCCTGGGGACCCGAGGGAGCCAGTATCTGACAGGTGTGGCATTTGGGAGTTGCTGACATCTTGCTAATTAACTCTCCAGTGGGGCTTTGCACCAAGGCAGCGAGGGCTCTGGGTGCACAAAGCATGAGTTCCCTGGACCTGGAGAGGTCTCAGTTGCTCTCCAGCCACAAGTGAGACTCACATTGGCCTTGGGAAGCGGAGGTGCGTTCATCACGTCTGCTTGTGCCGCCCTGGCTTTTCTTGCTCTCCTCAAACAAGCCGAAAGTCATGCCCGGCAGACAGGTGCCACAGGGCAGCAAGGGGCTGTTGGAGCCCTGTGCGGTCATCGGTCAGAAGGAAGAGAGCTGCGTAGGGATGAGAAAGGAGGGGAGACAGAGAGTCAGGGACAGGATGGTAAGGTCCATCACAATCCACCCAGCGCTGAGAAAAATGGCTCCCTCAGCACACCTCCCTCAGACGCTACACAGGCTGCTCCTTCTTTTCCTTTTCTGTGTTGTAGCTTAAGTTTTTCTTTTGCTCATCAAATGCATCGTGTCTGTTTTTTAATGTTTTAAATGTTTATTTATTTTTGAGAGACAGAGCATGAGGGGGGGAGGGGTAGAGAGAGGGAGACACAGAATCCAAAACAGGCTCCAGGCTCCAGGCACAGAGCCCGACACGGGGCTCGAACTCACAAGAACTGTGAGATCATGACCTGAGCCGAAGTCGGACGTTTCACCGACGGAGGTACCTAGGCGCCCCAAACGCATTATGTCTTTTTGAAGAATTTTTTTTTAAATAGTGATTTCCAAAGTAATACATCAGCTTTGGATAAACTTTGGAAACTGTGGAAACATCATGAAAGAAAACTACAAAAGCACCCGGAGTCCCACTGTGCGGAAAATAACCGGTTAACGTGTCGGTGTGTTTCCTTATAGTCTCTTTAGTGCAAATATCTAGACATATATGCCTTCTTTTTATATAACCAGAATCATATTGTTACCAGGTGGCTCAGTTCTTGCCCCAGATGCACCAAAGAATTGGAGACCCAAGATCAGAATGGGGAGAAAGAGTTTATTGAGTAGATAAGTATAGTAGGCTTTTAAAAGGGAAAGCGGGCCATTGCGGGAGCCAGAATGGCCATGGCCCTGAGAAGCTCTCACTGCATCCTTGTAAACCTGTTTTCTGCATATGTACACTATTGTTTTGCAATCTCCTTTTAGTCTCTTCTTACTAAATTGTAGATGTTCCCTGTATCATTAAATACTATTCTACAGTATTACTTTAAAAAAAATTTTTTTTTAATGTTCATTTATTTTTGAGAGAGGGAGAGAGAGAGAGAGACAGAGACAGAGCATGAGCTGGAGAGGGGTAGAGAGAGAGGGAGACACAGAATCCGAAGCAGGCTCCAGGCTCTGAGCTGCCAGCACAGAGACCCACGAGGGGCTCGAACTCACGAACCTCGAGATCATGACCTGGGTTGAAGCTGGCGCTTAACCGACTGAGCCACCATCACCACTTCTAATGGATGCACAGTAAATCATTAAATGAAGGTTAAGTGCTGGGCTTTCAGTATATGTTGTTTTGCTTCTCCCCAGTTTCTGGACCTGGGATGGCATTGTTTAACAGGGCTAGACTTACTTCTTTTTGATTTCAATAAAGTATTCTTTCTAGCCTTTAGAAAGAAACCCACATGAAATGCTGAAAAAGCGATGTTAAGAAAAGTCACCGAGTCCCCCTTGAGTCATAAAGCCAGAGGCTGGGGAGGCGGGGCCCGCCTCAGCTCACCTCCCTGGCCTTGCCCCACGGAAGCCCCGCGGAGACCGGATTACGGGCAAACCCAGGACCTGATGTGATAGCACAAAGACACCCACAACTCCGAATTTCCTGCTGCCCCGAGGCCTCTTTTTGCATAGGATGTTTGACTTACACATACGTGGAAAGCAACTACTAAGAATAGAATAAGAGCTGCCTCTTTTCTTCTGTTGTCACTGCTCAGCAACTCCAGCCTCTGAGGCGGCCGTCTGCCACTCATCTGCCCCCTCACAGCAAACGGGGTCAGCAGGGCTGGCTGTCAGCAAGAGGCCGGGCCCTTTCGCCTTCTCCTTCTCCGTGTGTGGCAGAGGTTGGGGTGGTAGCCGTCTGAGGGCTCTTTGTCTGGCGAGGGAGCGGGATCTCTGCCGTGGGAGGGAGCCCCCCTGGCCAGCCCTCTGCCCTTCCCCCTCCAGCCAGCCAACTGATTTTCTTCTCCTCCAGCCTCCACTTATCTGAGCTTGCTCAACTCACCTTGAGAAGCTGGAACCTCCCGGCCGCTTTGGTAGAATCAGTCCTTCCCGGTTGAGTGCTGACAAGTTTGCCCACGAGAATTCTCTCTGAGTCCCTCAGGACCATGGCGGCTGACCCCTGCATGATGCCTTGCGAAGCCGGCACGGGCAAGCTTCTTCACGAAGGCCTTGACTCTCATGGTGCCACTTAGTCAATTGTTCGTTCATCCCCCTAGCTATGCACTTAGTGCCTCCTGTTCCAGACACCGTGTTGTGGTAGTGGTGGGATGGAGAATAAAACAGACAAGATTCCCTGCTGCTGTGGAAGATACAAAGAATTATAAGCAAGCCACTGGAATCAAAGAGTCTGTGGTGGGGGTCTCAGGGGAAACACCCCCTGAGTTACAAAAGACCCTCGATACTTTTCCATGCTGTCTGACGTTAGGATCCTGTCCTTAACCTACCCCCAGCCTCTCTTGAGCCTGGCTCAGCTCACAGCTCTTCTAGGTGCTGAGCTGAAGAGAGACCGATTTCTTTGTGCAAGATCCATTATGGGCAGGAGAGCAAGCCTGGCTCAAGCATACAGCTCCACAGACCCTTGTGGTCAGGGAGTTCCTAAATGAACTCGAACCTTTGGGGGCTGGGATCTGTTTACTCTTGGCACACTGGGATTTCCTGTTTCTAAGAAAATGGGCTTAGATGCTCAGCTGCATTAACCAAACAACATGTTGACGCAAATGAATCTGAAACTTGCCAGCTCCAGACTCCCTAGAAGGTCAGCTTTAAGAATGAAGGGATTGAATGACTTTTCAAACCCTGAATTCTAAGCCAGGTGACCCAGGCCAGGGATTTATTGTGGGGGACCTCCTATCCTACCCTTCTAGTCTAAAACCCCCCTGACTAGCCTTGGAGTCAGAGACTTCCTGGTCATCCTGGAGCAGGGAGAGGGTGGGAGGAAGATTTCCCGTGTCCATGGCTAGCCTTGGACTCCATCACCAGTATTCCATCTGCCTGAAATGGTCACCAGGAGCTCGTTTCTTTGAGCCTCCGGGAAGCTCACGTCAAAATGCAAAAGTTACTGGTTGACATGACTTGAGTGATTGCATTTACTACATGAACTTAGCTGAGCAAGGTCCTGTGAAGGTAGCAAACCGGGCAAGTTTTGACAGGGTGTGGGGGAGGGGAGGGAGAGAAGGCAGAAGAGAATTTATCAAGGGATGCCTTGCAGAGAGGCCCAACCCAGAGAGGGGAAGGCCCCACTGGAGTACAGGAGGAGGATGTTCAGACAAGGGGCAAAACGGGCTGGAGGCACCAACTGGGTGATTGTAGACATCAAAAACCCCGCCTGGCCTACTTGGCTACAGTTGGCCTTCACAGTAAGCATTCACTTTCTCACCTGTGGCCCTGGGGTATAAGCGAGCTCTGCAGGGATATGGCTGCTCAGGCTCCAGGGGACACAGCTCTCTCTACTGGGAAGAGTTCTGCAATTTTTATCAATACTTGAACTGAGAAACTGAGTGGTATGGCTTCCACCGTAAAGTGCAACTCTGTGGTTCAAAAATGTGCAAATTATTGGGGATTTATTCCATAACAGAAATTATGCTCATTGAGATGTGGCTAATTAATATCGCTGCATCCAGCAGCTAGTCAAAGGAGGTCAAGTTCTCTTGGGGATACCCTGTCTGGAGAGTGATACAGTATGCAGATGTGGTAGGGACATCTACCACAGTCATTCATTTTGTATTCTGATCATGTATCGAGTGATGGGAACCGTGGGGGAGTCTCCAGAGAATGGGGAGAAAAGAATATCCATGACAACTGCATGCGAGTCCAGAACAACAGTGGAGTAATTAAAGAGAACTGAGGAGAAAGTGAGGGAATCAGGCAGCATAAGGGAGGTAAGCCAAAAAAAAAAAAAAAAAAAAAATCAGAAGGAAAGGAAAATCGTTGGGGGTTTGGACTGGTGTGGGAAGGCTTCATGGATGAGGTACGTTGTGATCCAGGAAGGCGTGTCTTCATGGGTATCTATATCTTTGGGTAATAAAGGGCCTCCTGAATCAGTATCTTTCCAAATGTTGGAGGCCCAGGAGCATGACGAGCAGCAGTGGCTATGCATAATTTTACGAAGCTTGTGCACAAGGATCTAGAAATTGCAGAAATGGAAATAAAAGAGTTGAATTCCTAGCGCCATATATGGCCTGAGCGTCAGGAGGTGGCTACGTGTGGCGGAGAAGAAAAGAAGGAGGACAGGTAGAGGAAGAGTCCACTGGGGATTCCAAGGGATGGATGAATGGAATCCATTCCGTCTTTCATTAATTTAATGATCACACATGTACTGAGCACCTACTACTTCTAGGCAGTGTGCAGCATTGAGAATGCCATGATGCTTGAGACATGGTCCCTGCCTTTGTTAAAGTCAGCGTCCCCTGGGGGAAGCAGGCATATACGGACACTCAGAGGCTAAAGACCAGGAAGTGCTTTTGCAACATGTACAAAGTGTCACAGGAGACCAACTGAAGGAACAACTAACTGCTGGAAAGAGCTAAGAGGGTTGGGGATGGCTCCCCAGGGTGCAGGTAACAGTGGAGCTGATTTCTACAATGACTCGGAATGTACCCGACAGGGTATTCCAGGGAGAGGGAAGCGGCACGAACGGGAACATGAACTTGGGAAAGAGCGTGCCATGTTAGTAAGAGTGCCACAAAAGTTGAGGGAAGCTGGAAACTAGTCAGAATTGACTCGAAGTGACTCTTAAAACACTTTAATGCCAGGCTGTAGAGAATCAGATTTTATGTTGCAGGTGACAGGAAAATCAGTACACATTTTCATAAGACAGTATGGCAACCAATATTCCATTCAATTCTAAAAAGAACATATCCCAAGCCCTCAAGAGACTTCCCTTCCCCCCTCCCCCCATAAATTTGGTGAGGGGCAAGTGGAGAGAGAGGGTGAGGAGAAACATGACCACAAATAATTATGATATGAATTTAGAATAGGTTCGTTGTTGTAGGAGAGGCACAAACCAAAGGTTGTGGAAGCATAGATTCTCAACAGCCCGGCTTTGTCTCTGCCCATTCAGGTCAAAGCAGGCCTGATTTGGAGGACCAGCCATTTCTCATCAACTTGGTAATAGGACCATGATTCTCCCTCCAACCCCCAGGAGAAGTGTTTTCATCAGGGTCCACAGAGAGTTATGGGGTTTAAGTCGGGATGCCAGCATATAAAAAATATGCAAAATCCCCCCAGAATAAGCTTGCCAGCTCACCGTCTTGACAGGCCTCCATGCTCTGGCCAGGGGTATGACTCTGGGCTGTGACTCTAGGTTTTCTGTTGGTTTAGATAAAAACTATAATTAGCTGCCACAAATACAGTGAATGTAGGAGGGGCAAGGGGAGACCCGAATGTGAAGTGTTTTCTGGATTCATTTATTTCTGGCTCCTCGTGTTGCCTCAAGTCTCTGTTCAGCTAAATACAGTTGACGCTTGAACGACACAGGCTTGAACCGTGCGGGCCCACTTATACTCGAATTGTTTACAGCAGGGCGGTATAAACATATTCTCTCTTCCTTATGATTTGCTTAATAATGTTTTCTTTGCTCTGGCTTACTTTATTGTAAGAATACAGTATAGAATGTATATAATGTACAAAACATGGTGCTAATCGTCTGTTCATGTTATTGGCAAGGCTTCCGGCCAAGAGTAGCTGTTGGGGGGCGCCTGGGTGGCTCAGTCTATTGAGCGTCCGACTCCGGCTCAGGTCATGATCTCTCGGTTCATGAGTTGGAGCCCCGCATTGGGCTCTGTGCTGACAGCTCAGAGCCTGGAGCCTGCTTCGGATTCTGTGTCTCCTTCTCTCTCTGCCCCTCCCCTGCTCACACTCTGTCTCTCTCTCTCAAAAATAAATAAACATGAAAAAAATTAAAAAAAAAAAAAAGAGTAGCCGTTGGTAGTTAAGTTTTGGGGGACCCAAAAACTGGAGGTGCGTTTTCAACCGTACAGGGTTCCACGCCCCCGAACCCCCACGTTGTTTCAGGGCCAACTATACTTATTTTTCAAATGTAAAGTAACACCCTAGGTGAGCCTGAACTCGATCCTTACAGAATACTCAGGAATTTCATCAGGGTTTCCCCCTATCTCCTCCCACCCACCTCTCCCCTGTCCCCAGCAAGCACAGGTTGTATGTCCACACCTGTGCACGTCTTTGAGCAGTGCCTCGGAAACTGGCCAGGTCCCCTTTCAGATCACGGCCAAAAATGTCAGCCCCTCACATCTCACCTGTGAGCACAGGCCCCAGCCCTTTCTGGAGGAAGGAGCACCCTGCATCAAACCCACCCAAAGGTGTCCCAGAGCCCTTCACTCACAGAAGCCTGGCAGAGAAGTCAGAGCAAGGATGTGGCCACCACACAGACCTTTTGCATGTAATACACGATTTACAGACATCTTTCATCCCCTCCTTTTATTTTCTCTCCTTTTCTTTCTCTCTTGCTCTCTGTTTGACTGAGTTGCCCCAGGGCTGGTGGTTTCAAAACTAGCAGCTGCAAACTTATGAAGGAAAAAAAAAAAAACCCAAACCACAAAAACCCTTCTTGTGAAAACTGTGTGTGCCAGTCTAAAAGCGGTAGGCCATGCGGGAGGGAGGCCTGTTAACGTGTCAGGAGGACAGAAGCATGGAGTGTGAAACAGCAGCAGGGTCTTTATAGGGGGGGAGGAATGATATGCGTTCAGGGCAGGGGGGAGTAGGGGACAAGGCAGGAGAGGAGTTTGGGAAGAGGGAGGAGTCCTAGCTGGCCAGGAAAACCCTCAGAGGAATGGCTCCCTGCATCAGCTGAGCTGTCTGAAACAGTCTGGCTTCCCAAATGCAAATCAGACCAGCTGTTACTTCTGGTATCTTCCCGCAGAAGACTCAAGATCCAGCCTCTACTCTAGGTCCACTCAAGGACTTTTGAAGCACATAGTCACATGTGTGACTGTGTCCCAGCTCCTGTCTCAGCCCCATTCTCCCCAGCTAACACCCACTCGTACTCACCTATGTATTCACACCCTTCAGACCCCACTGATCAAACAGAGAGATACCTCCCCAAACCCAGCCCCAAACTCCTGCTCTATTGCTAATTTCAACAAATAAGTCCATCTAAGGGAGTGGGGAGTAGAAAGGACATGAGGAGAAATCCTAAGACCCTCTTAGAGAGAGCATCAAGTCCTCGTCTGGCCCAAGACAAAGAAAGTCCTCAGAAGTTTCATTGAGCGTGAGGTCTGGAAAGAATTCCCAGAGTTGACATGAATCTGGCCAGGCCTCTTTCTCCTGACTTCTTGCCGTAGCTCCACACTAATACCATCTTCGGCCAGAGCAAACATGGCACTTGAGTCATTTGGCCAGATCATTGAGAAAATGTCCTTGCACCCTGCTGCGTGGATGGGGAGAGTAGGCCACCCCTAGGCCCACAGACACAGACAAAAGAGGCCCACCCCAAGAGGCCCCTGGGGACAGCACTCACTGCCAGGCACCATGGGATGAGCACAAAAGAGAGGGGCGAGGTACAGCTCGATGAAGAAGACCCAATGGCCTCCAGCTGTAAAAATAAGGCAAAAGGAATGTCCTGTGAATTTGAGTCTAAGCATTGGAGGAGAAGCAAAGTTGGTGAAGTGATCAAAACTGGGTGGGGTTAATAAGAGAAAGCTTCAAGGAGGAAGTAAGTTCTGAGTAGAGGTTGAAGGAGGGGAGGGACAACGGCTGGGGTAGAGGAGGGGGAAGAGGAAGTGTGTCCTGTGGGGGAGGGTGGTTTGTCTTTGGGAAGGGTAATATTGATTGCATGGTGGCCCTGGGAGCTGTGCCATACTTGAGGCCCTACCTAGAAGTGATATCATTTGGATATATTTTCAAGGAGGAGGAATACCACTGTTCATTTCCAGTTGGCATGTTGTGTAACGGGAAGACTTTGGCAGGAGCACGGTTTGGAGTCAGGCAGCTCTGAGTTCAAATCTTAGCTCTGCCACCAGTAAGCTGGGTAACCTCCCAAGCTTCACCTTCCTGAACTATGAGATGGAGGAAATTACTTCATAAGGCCACGCTGGGGGTGAAATGGGATGCAAAAACTTACACAAAGTACCCGGTTTTGTGCCGGGAAACTAGCAGCTACTCAAGCAGTAGTGACTGTTGGTGTAGAATTGGTAGCTGATGGATTAGAAAAGCTGCCACAGAAAACTGCTTTCCCTTTCTCCAGGGGAAAGAATCTGTAGGGAATCAGGAGGCCTGGGTGCCAACCGCAGTGGCCAGGCCCTGGTTCAGCCTTTCAGTGCGATGAAGGCACTCAAGACTTGAGTCAGTGCCCACTCAAGGTCTATGGGAGCGGTCGTCTGCTTGAGAAGCAGGTACATCCCACCACGTGGGCTAATAGGTGTTTAAAAACCAGCTCTCCAGGTCTGTGCACCCGTTTCCATGATGGAAATCCTCCCGCCGTGGTGGACTTCTAGATCCCTCTCTGAGGTCACTGGATGTGCCACTGGGGACAGATGTGTGAGGGAGCTCTCGCCAACCTCTACCCGGCGGCCGGCATCGCAAGGGCTGGCTGTGGCCACGTCAGAGCAGGCTGGGCTCCCGACCTCCACACCTGCTTGTTTGTTAGGTAGGAGGGTGCAGCGCTTGAGGGAGGAGGAGAGGCATCCCCTCTCTCTTCTCTGTCCCGCGTTGGGCAGAAGTAAAGGTTCCCTCCCAGCCCCCACTTCCCCTCAGGACAGTTCCATACTGACTAGCAAGTTCGTTTTCCTCACAGGCTGAAACAGAACAAAACAAAAAAGGGGCTCTGTCCACTGGGCCTCGGGCAGAGTAGCCCAGCAGGGAGAGGAATCCGAAGGGGACAGCCTCAAGTGCCTGTGAGCCAGTGGTGCGGCAGACTCGCTCTTCCCCACAAGTGCGGTGGCCATGGTCTGCCCCTGTGAACACAAGGAAACGAACGAGGCAGTGAGCTTCCAGTTTCCAGTTTAGGTGGCCGCAGGGTCTGGCTTAATCCTTAATGAATTTTCTGGCAGGGGCTGTCACAGAATCAGGGAATGCCGGATCCAGAAAGATCTCAGGAATTGTCTGTGAGCCCCCTTGCTGCCCAGGTGAGGGTACTGGGGTCAGACCCCTCAGCTGTGTCGTACCTAGAACCAGACTTCCCTTTCTTGCCTGCTTCTGGGTGGTTCTCCTGTAGACTGATGCTCTTACATTGTTTTCTCACATCATCACGTTCATAATTCCTGCAGTCCCTGTGAGCATGAGGTCCTTCGGGCAAGTTCCATGACTTTCCTTTCTTGCGTACTGCCCCCCACCCCAGACACCTAGCACAGTTCAGGGGGGACCTGGGGACCAGCCGATCAGCAGATCCGTTCCTGCTTGGCAGTAAAGCAACTAATAGGAGGAGTGGTGGGAAAAGGAACAGAATCAGGACAGACCCCCCCCCCCGCCCCCACCCCAAGCAAATTCTGTCTTGGGGATTCCCTCCTTCAGTTATAGGGAATATCTTGTTTCGCTCCCCAGTTTACACCAGCTCTTCCTAAAGAGGAGGGGATCCTGTTTTCCTCACATTGGGCTGTTTGGTCTCATCAACGGGGAGCATCTGTCCCCTGCTAGCCACCTCTGCTTTGTGACCCTGTATACATGAGGACGCTAAGGACACCCAGCCAGCCTCTGCCAAGAGACTTTGTTATGCCGTGTTTAAAAGAAAAAAAGGCAGGAGGGGGGATTAATGGAGTCACAGGAAGTGAGATTATTACATTTATAAACACTGAGCCCGTGTTCACATTTCAGGTGTCCTGATTTATCTCACAGGTGGGAGGGAAGAACTTGCTGGCAACCTTTCACTCAGGGCTCTGAGTCTTGGAACAGGATTTCCTCTGCAAATTGTCGAAGATCAGATAAAAGTCTTAATCTTGGGCGCACACAGCCGCAGGCTTTGGCCCCTGCCACTGTGTGCTCAACTTTCAATAATGAGTCTCAACAATGGTTTGAGATTCAGTACGGTTAAAGAGGTGGGAAAGAAAAGGATCGGGCTGGAGCTATATGAGGGTTTCCCTGGGCACTCTGCATCCACTAAGGACTCCTGAACGAGTACTGGGCTCAGCACAACATAGGTCCCTTTTTTCACTGCCTTTGGCCTCCGTGCACCAAGTAGAAAGCACACAAAAACAGACTCAAATACCTACCCCCTTTTTTGGAAGGACAGAAACCAGAAGCATTCGCCTCTGCTTCTTGGGCTGGGTCCTTCTGAGCCAGCCTGGAGGCACACGTCCCAGGCATTGGCTGGCGGGTCTGTGAGGTTGGGAAAACGTTTAAACTGTCCTCCAGAATGTTTGCGCTAAGGGGATGCCTATTTTTTTCACAATGCATCGTGTAAGTTTCACGTCTTTTCAGCATAGGAAGAACCAAGACCACATTTGTGAAGTGGCACTGTGTTAGAGGTTGCTCTGAGGAACGATAGTGAGCCAGCTGCCCTCTGAGCAGTTCAAGTCCCAGATAGAGAGTATATTAATCATGTTGAATGAGGCAGTCAACTGAGTTAGCACAAAGAGTGGAAAATCTTGAAATCAGGGTCTATACTCCCCAGGAGTTTGCCTGATCTAAAGTCCCACCTTGATTTCATATTCTTACTACCTCAGCTAGGACTGCCCCGTATTATATAGAGTCAGTTATGTGGGTGCTGTGCTGAAAGCTTTACTCGGATTCTCTCACTGAATCTTCACAACCTCCTTATCCCCATTTTACAGATGAAAACCTGAACCTCAGAGCAGTTTCCTGATTTGCTCAGAGTCACCCAAGCGTGCACCTTCGACCAAAGCATTTACCCCCCCACCCTTTGTGGGACCAGTATTTCAACAGCTCACTGTTCCTAATGCTCATCCCCTTGTTTATTCAGCAGGTGGCACAGGGCCAATCAGAGCAGCCGAAAGCTGCAGCCCAGCCCGAGAATATGCGTTTTAGTCTAGAGTTCGATGAATTCCAAGGAAGTCACATCCAAAGCCATGAAGAATAACTCTGCTCTGAGGGAGGAGCTAGAACGAGGGCCCTTTTTCCTTTCCTTCCAACTGCTCCTGTTTAAGAACAAAAGTGTTCTGCGGTGCCGGGGCCCCTCAAGCCTAGGTACCCACAGCTTTTCTGTTGGCTCTGCCCTAGTAGGATTCCAGGGAGCTAGAGCAAGGGCTGTGTGAAGGCTACACTATCAAGGGATGGACTTACTTATTTGCCAGGAGAACTTAAGGGGTCGGGGAGAGGGGGTAGGGAGCAAAGTTTAATTAATGAGTTTCAGGGGAAACTCAATCTATGGAATGAATGATTTTCCCAGATGAGTGGTATTTAGAGGCTCACAAAAATCCCGCATTTTTCCATGGCTGTTTCCCATCCTTTCTGAGCCTTGGCTGAATGGATCCGGAAATCCTTTGGAAAAGAAAACGCACTGGTCTGTTCACCTTGAAAATGAAGAAACCAAAAAGGCGTAATGTCCCTCTTCCTTCTCAGGTGGATTGATTACTTTTACAAGCACCTCAGGAGGCCCTGCGGAAAAGGCAGATGCCATGTCCTGTCTCAGTGAAGAAGTTCATAATAATCTGTGCAAAACAGCACCCTGGGATAAACACAGTGTGGCTATATATATACCCTTGGCCGTTTCCTGCTGCTCTTGAAGCTTGTGCAGGCTCGAAGGTAGGGTGAGGCTGTGACCATAAGCCACACGGTGACATGTACATTAGCCATGCCCTCTGCTTCCTGTGCTGCTGACAACCTGGGCTGGATTAGCCCAGCACTGCTGGGGGACTGCCCAAGGGGAAGAAGCCCCTGACACTTGACCTTGTGGTGTCTCTGAGGTGTGCTGTTGTCTTCTCTGGGTTCAGGTTGCCAAGCTGCAGATAGATGTCGGTGAGAAAAACACCAAAGAGCCAGCAGGCATGTCCCACCAGGACGGTCTGCTTGTGGAACTTGTGCACCACAACAGAAGAGGTCAAGTACAAAAGGGTGGTTAGCAAAGAAGCGGCCCTCTTGCTGTTAAAGGGACAGCATCAGTAAAACACTTTCTGAGCGAAGTTGTGTTAAAAATCACTTGGCAGGACCCCAGGGTCGCAGCCACGTGCTAGAAACCCACAGCGCTGGAAATAGTAACCATGATTTGAACTGCAGAATCACCTCTCATTTTAGGATTTCAAAATGCTCAAGCAGACATCTCACAGTGTAATTTTGGAGTGGCAAACGGGACGCCCGCTTTACGAAACAGTGAATTAAGGCACCAAAACATGCAGAGACTTGTCCTAAAACCTAGAGTAAGTCATAAGAGACCAGAATAAAGCTCGCAGCGCCCCCCACCCCCTTTCTCCACCCACCCAGCCAGTGGTCAGCATGGTATTCTGTCACACCCTCCTACTCCTTTAGGAGACTGTGGGGCACAACCTTGCACTGTTCAGAAGCTTTTCAGGAAACCCTGATGTGTAGACAGAACCACTGTGAGTCTACATCACTTGGACCCACATGTCCTGTGCCAGTCGCTGGATTAAAAAGTCTGTAATTCACTCAGGCAGCAAGTTTTGATTGAGTGCTTACTGTCTGCCAGGCGTTGTGCTAAGTCCTAGCTGTGCAGGTAAATGAAGGAGACTAGACACCCTGCCCTCGTAGACTTTTAGTCTAGTGGCGGGAGAGACGTCAATCACACTTCTGCACAAATGAATATGTGAGTAGAAATGTGGTATGAAGGAAGAGGAAAAAGGTAGAGTGTCCTGAAAAAGAACTTAAGACTGGATATCGTTGAGATGGGACCTCTCAAGGAAAGCCCCCCCCCCCCCCCGAAGAGATAATATTTCCACATAAGTAATAAAGATGGGAGGAAGGACTATGCAACCTTGCTTCCAACACCTACCCAAAGCGGGTTATGATTCTAAGAAGCAGCTAGTTCCCAAAATAAATAAATAAATAAATAAATAAATAAATAATTGCTGTCTGTCTTGAGCGTGCCTCCCTCTTGAGATAGTTTGAGTGGTTTACGGCAGGAAAGGAAAAGAAAGTGAGACCTATAGGGAGGTAGGGTCCTCTAGTGACCTGTGGTGAAGATACCATTAGGGCATTTCATTGCTTCCAAAACGTGGCTGAGGGATGTTCAAAGGGGTTTTACGCAACAAGATCCTGTGTTCAAAATAGTGTGGTAGGGCGCCTGGGTGGCTCAGTTGGTTGAACATCTGACTCTTGATTTTGGCTCAGGTCATGATCCCAGGGTCCTGCTAATAATAATTAGCACAAGGGGCTCTGTGCTGAGCATGGAGCCTGCTTAAGCTTCTCTCTCTCCCTCTCTCTCTGCTCCCTCCCTGCTTGTGCACTCTCTCTTCTCTCTCTCTCTAAAAATAAAAATAAAAATAAAAATAATTTTTTTTTAAATAGAGTGGCAAACTCTGGGTTCTAGAAACATACAAAAGCCTCTTTGCCTCAGGATTGGTCAGAACATTGCATGTGCTAATATAGCTCATGAACCTTTAAGGAAAGGAGAGGAGCAGTGTCTTCTGCAGCACTTTCCAAACAAATGCGATGCTGGAACAGTTTGTTCACTGAGCACCTAACATGGGTTCGGAGATTTGTGTCTGCCTAAGACTCACTTGGGGACTGTAAAGAGTACTGGCTCCTGGGCTTGGCTCCTGAGATCCTAATTCACTAGATCTAGAATGGTCTCAGGAAGCTTTGATTTTTAAAAATTTTACTTTTAAAAATTTTAAAATAAAATACACCAAGTTCAGGAGCCAGGCTTCCAGAGAAACTAACCAGGCTAGTACCCTGAGGAACACGTCAGCAGCTCTATTCATTTCCAGGACAAGCTTTCTGAACAGAGCTAAGTTATTGTTTATATATATATATATATATATAATTATATATAATAATTTAATTATATATAATAATATATATAATA
>NC_064808.1:86375131-86384246 GCF_023721935.1 Panthera uncia | reverse complement strand
AGACTAAGGTCGGATTTGTGGTATGTGTACACATATACGTATCTATATACACATATATACACACATATGTGTATATAGATACGTATATGTGTATATATACACGTACATATGTATGTATATATGTATATATATACACATACATATGTACGTGTATATATATGTATATATATACACGCATGTATATACAACAACAACAGCAATAATAATTAGAAGCAAAGTGAGTAACAGACCACAAATCCGACCTTAGTCTACAATCTGTGGAGTGTCTCACGTCAAGCTACAAAGACCACATTTGTCCTTTTGGACTTGGTGGGCAGGAACGTCATGTGTGGTAGAAGGCTGAGAATTCCTGACGCTGTGCAAATACAGGATCCAGCAGAATGTTTTCTGATGTGCCCATCTGTCTTTGTCTAATTAGCCGCTTCTCTTTGGCCGCCTCCCGTCCTTTCAGATGGAACAAAGGTACCCAGAAAGACACATCTTAATGCATTCATATGCAAAGAAGTTTGTGTCTTATTTTCTCTCCCTCTTGTCCTGGGCCCAGGAGAATGAAAAAGCCTGGGGGGACCGGTGCTTTTCAGAGGCGTTGGCTCCCACAAGCTCCGCCTAT
The DNA here is from genome assembly GCF_023721935.1 of Panthera uncia. Lineage (NCBI taxonomy): Eukaryota > Metazoa > Chordata > Mammalia > Carnivora > Felidae > Panthera > Panthera uncia. The sequence goes on along the minus strand of NC_064808.1, from coordinate 86,383,636 downwards.
CTGGGTTGTGATCAGAATAATAGGAGGGTGGCGGGTGGGAGGGGGGGGGGGGAGCCTGAGCATATGACCGTGACCGGAGCTTGCTGTTGAGATGCAAGGGTTCAGATTACTATTGCCTAAGCCTCAGCAGCCTCCCAGAGCTCCAGGCTCCACGCTGCAGACAGAAAACACCTTTGCAGTCACACACCAAAAAAAAATTCTAATGCCATCTGGTGGAGATCTGACCAGGTTCGAGGAGACACAGGACGTGAGAAGGAGGCTGTAGAAAGAGGAGAATGTGAGCAAAACTAGCGTTCTCCTTCACATTAAAACAACCCTGCCTTGTCCTTCTCAGAACATTCTTTGGCCCGAAAATTTAGAGACAGGGCCATACTTGTGCATGTGCAGAGACCGGGATTTTCACAAACGGCAGGTCTAGGGGTGAGTGTTGTGTAAGAACCCATATAAAGTTGCACGATTTAACCTGTTCAAAAGTTGGGGATGATTGTCACTGAAACGAGGATGAGAGGAAGGAATGAGTGACATCTCTCCAAAGATAGCTGCACATGAAAGGCGTTTGTCCTTCTCACCCACGAGGTCTGACTCTTGGTGCGTTTTGCTGGGTTTGCACTAATGCTCTGGCTGGTGGTCATTTGCTCTCGGTGGCCAGTTTCACTTCCTAGTTTTGCCGAAATGGCAGTGTGGCCTGTTGCTTGGGCCTGCTGTGTCACTGAAGGAAGTGTGCAGTTTTAAAATGTCAAAGCCAGCAGCCTCGTGTCCAGTGCGTGCCGTCAATCAGCAAGTGTCCCTGGGCCTCGGATGAGCCCACTGCGCATTAAAACGGTGACTAACAGATAAAAATCTCACCTTAACGCTCACCTACAGTCTCACGAAGGCGGCAGGATCACAAAGCAAAGAAAAATGGTGTCACTATAAACAATTAAACGTACTCACTGCCGGTGTGTTTTGGGGCAACGAATGCATTAGAGAAAGCGTAGCCCCATGGAAAGCCTGGGTTTCTGGCATCTGGGGTGCTGGGCTCGTGTTCTTGTACTTAGCAGCTTTGTGACCAGGAATGAGGTCTTACCCTTGCAGAACCTTCCTTTCTTTATCCACAAAATGGGGAAGGGGAATAATACTACCTACTTCCCCATGAATTATGGTATTAAATAAGATCATAGGTGTGGGAAGGCTCCTATTAAGACAAATGTCTTGAACTATAAAATAGTCTAAAAATCCCAGTTATTATTATTGCTAGAATCACAGTATGGAGGGAAATAAGTGTAGAAGATGCATCTTCTGCCATTTCCATTAAAAAGACAGAGACAGGGGCTCCTCAGTGGCTCAGTCCGTTAAGCAGCCAACTCTTGATTTCAGTTCAGGTCATGATCTCATGGTTCCTGAGATGAGGCTCTGTGCTGACAGATGGAGCCTGCTTGGGATTCTCTATTCCTCTGTCTCTGCCCCTCCCTTGCTCTCTCAAAATAAAATAAACATTCAAAAAAAAAAAAAAAGAGAGACAGACAGACAGACAGAGACAGAGAATGAGCTGAGTACAGGAATTAAACTAGCCCAAGTCTTTGTTCTGGCCCCTTGCTCTATGCTTAAATTCCTCCATAATAACTTAAAGGTAATTAATAATGGCTATCATTTGTATTGAAGGATTTAAGATGAATTTATTTCTGAGATTTGGAGAAATCCCAGAAAATAAAGTACTTCCTAAGATAGCATTTGGTTTTCATTTTCAGAGAGCTGACCTCTAATTTAGGAGAATTTTGTGGATGTGTAGTTGGTATAATTCCTTCACAGATCAGTTTGATAGTCAAAAATTATCATAATGACAATCAGTAGTATTATTAGGTCTGTAGACGAGATAGGCAAATAAAAGGTCACACTGTAACACCCATGTGATTGTGATTTACTAGGTAGTTGAATGAACCAGGAGTCTGAATTTGGCTGTATTGGAAGAATAAATAGTGAACTGCTTATGAATTTCATCGGCCTTTCTCAGCCTTCCCCACCCTTACATGCCAGGTCCCCTTAGAAATTTATGATTCCTGCAAACAGAAAGTCGTATTAAGAATAAGATGTTTAATTTTTTTTCCTTTAAGGGTCTCATGTGCTGGTCTGAGAAATTGTTTAACCTGACTTTACAGAGAGGACCTTGGAAGGAATAGGACAAAGGACAATGGAATAAGACAGGGGGCCCCTGGGTGACTCAGTCAGTTAAGCATCTGACTCTTGATTTCGACTCAGGTCATGATCTCATGGTCCCTGGGTTCGATTCCCAAAGCGAGGAGCCTGCTTGGGATCCTCTGTCTCCCTCTCTCTCTGCCCCTCCCACCCCCTCCAAAATAAATAAATAAACATTAAAAAAAAAAAAAGCAAGCAACTGGAAATGGGGAGCAGTTGATCCTGAAGTTCCCTAATACTTCCACCCCCATCTGGTATCCAGGGGCCAAATCTCAGTTCCTTGGGCATGACCAAGGAGGCTGTCTATTTGGTTTAGCAGTGAGACCTTACTATTTAAACCCTTTGCCCAACCCCACTAAACAGGAAATGCAAGCTGCTAGAGCTTAACATGCAACCACTCCTCAGGTCCCCAACCCCCACTCCCTCCCGGGGTAAGTACATTGTTCTTTCTTTCCATTATGATGAGCTGCACACATTCATGTAATACGTGCAAGGCTGTCAGTTAGCAACTGTTAGAAAAAGAAGACCTGATAAGAATTCTTACAGTCAGGAATCTCAGACTCAGGAAACTTCCCACAAAGGGCGTAACATGAGTTGATAAGCTACAGCTTTTGATGGTGGCATTAGCACTCTGGCTTCTGAAATCTTCAAGATGGGTGCCTATGGCACTCTTGTCATGCTTGAAATTCTCATTGTTGGCTTGATATCTTGAATCCTTTTGTCACTTGAGCAACCTTGAGAATGTGGGAACCTGGAGAGGTTTGGTGAGATACACCCATTTCGGACACACCCAAGACATGCCAGGTACAGATAAAAATCTCCAGTGTAGCTGAAACATCCAAACACAGAGCGTATGGCTAATGGTACACCTCTAAACTGTGTTGTTCACTGGCTTTCCAAAGCGAGTGCTCATCGAATACTGTATGTACGATCGAAAGAAGACTAGAAAGAATGGATATTTTTCTGACTCTAGAAAAGACAGATAGCTACCATGTTGTCTATATGCATACTTTCTGCTATAACATTATTTGCATGAGTTAAGTATTTATAGGGCAATATTTAGTAGTTTTCAAAACGCATTCTAATTTGTGGGTATTTGTGCGTGTGCAGGTGTGTGTGGGAGACCATGAAAAAGACTATGATGTCTTGCCATTGGGGAGTAGAGCCTGACTCAGCACCCCAAACAAGGAACAGACCCCAGTTTGCATTCCAAAGGATGGTACTAACCGGACGATAACGCTGAGGCTTCTTCCCCATGCTCAAGCAAACATTTTCAGAAGGGTCTATACGTCTATATAAAAAGAGTATGGGTAATCTTTCTGAGCTCAAGAGTCATATTTCTCCAGTAGATTTAACTCTTAAATGGACAAGACCCTTTCAAACTGAATTTGTTGAATCCAACCACTACATCACTATGTAGTGATGATGGTGTGGACCCTCCATGGAAGCAGGAGAAAGGCCACCTGATATACAACAGACAGAAAGAATGAGACCTGGGGACCAGCACAGCTCTCTCCCCTCATCTGTAAAATGAGGCTATAAACTCTTTGACCTACCTCGGAGCGTTATCTTCAGGACCATGCTAACTGGGAGCTGAAACACAAAAACAAAAACAAAGCCCAAAAACCAGAATACACAGCACAAAGCAAGGCATTTCTGAGTGAGACTCATCCAATAGATACCAGTGAGGCTGGTTTCACGTCTCTCTAGATGGCCTCCACCACACCTGAGCACTGGCCATCTGCAACATTGTGCCTCGCCAACGTCAGTGAGTTCTACAGCTTGAGTGAACCCTTGGTAGGAATTTTGGCCAGGCCCCGGTCTCTGAACCATGAACTCTGCCATGAACAAGATGTTATTTTTTTTAAACCATCGTTTAAAATTAATTTTTTGAAAAAAATTTTATGTTTATTCATTTTTGAAAGACAGAGAGACAGAGCACAAGCAGGGGTGGGGCAGAGAGAGAGGGGGACACAGAATCTGAAGCAGGCTCCAGGCTCTGAGCTATCAGCACAGAGCCTGACGCAGGGCTCAAATTCACGAACCATGAGATCATGACCTGAGCCGAAGTCGGATGCTCAACGGACTGAGCCACCCAGGCGCCCCTAAAATTAATTTTTAATGAAAGAGATAATACATATAATATATTCCTTTAAAAAGTTCAAATAGCAATGAAGTAAGAACCTCCTTACCTCACCGTACACCCCTCCCCTCAGTCTTACTCGCATCCTAAATGTGGCCATTGAGGGTTTATTGAGGTTCCTGGGATAGATCATGCAGATGATGCATCACCTTTTCCCTCAGGAAACTATCTTTTAGGCTGAGTTCCAATTACTTTTGCTGTGATGTTACTGGCGAGGCTTTTGTGGAGGGTTTACTTTCTATCCAACTGCAAATCGTCAATATGATGTACATAATGTGGAGGCTTTGGCAATAGGAGAAGAATTGCTTGATAAAAACGTGTGTGGAAATAGCTTGCGATCTGTAGGGACATAAATAGCCAACAGTAGTTCCCTGAGCTACAGACTCTCTCCCATCAGCACCATAGGACATTGGAGCTGGGAGAGATAAGTGTAGCCAGGTTCTACCCTTGAGCTTTCCATCTTAGTCTTAACAAGGAACATCAGTGTTTTACCATAATATTGTCATTGTGGTTGTGCAATTTTTAGAGAATGTGCTCATGGGGAGCAAACACTCTCCATGCTTTCTTTGCCCTTCTGCCTTACATACCATCTCTCCCACTCCTTCATTTTATGGAAGGGGAAATGGAAAATCGGAGAAGTAATCCTTGCTCAAGAGCCCATGGCTGGTCAGTAGTGGAGAGGGCAGAGCTCTGGATCCCATGTTTCTGTTCCGGTGCGCTTTCTACTTTACACTATTTCTTTTACATGTGTTTCTTGCGAATATCCCATACTAAGAAATCAGGTATAAACAATGCACTGAAATATGAGACAGCCACGTCTCTGCCTTTCTTGCATTAGTCAAGTGTTTTAAAGCTCAGCGCTCATCCCCTGCCACCCAAGCTTTCCAAATGCTTCTAGGTGAGATGCCCAGATTCAAGACCATTTCCATTTCTGAGTGTTCTTCTATCTGCTGAGCCTCTGTGTGGGCTACAATGAATAGGAAAAAATCTGACTTGGACTCCTGGAACCCCCACTTCAAGCTCTGTGACATGGGACAAGTCATATCACCTAGCTCAGGCTCAGTTTCTTTACTTGTCAACCATTGGGCCTTGCCAACCATTAGAGTGTTGTCAGGAGGGCCCGATAACATAATGCACATGAAAGCATTTTAGAAAAGAAAATACTACAGGCAGTTGCCATTGTTATAAATCTTTGGCTCATCCTCTTATGTCCAGGTCTGAAAATATCTCCTCCACTGATGTCTGAACAACAGAAAAATGGAACAAAGCAAAGACCCAGGGCTGCATTTGTACTCTGGAGTCCCCTCTATTATAGTATCTGTGTTGGGCTTTCCAGTGTGTAGGTCGAAACAAAACAAAACAAAAAAGAAGAAGAAAAAGCAGCAGCAAATACTGCTTGGTTTTGCATTTTCCCTTCTGTTTTCTGATTAGAGTCTCTATGGCCTGTGAGTGCAGAGAGAACCTCAAAAGATTGTGTTTGCTGCAGATAAGCACCAAACTCGATGTTTATCAACACTTATCTCCTGCAAACTCACTCTCTGGAGGCTTCAAAGACGGGGGAGATCTCTCAGCCTTGTTCTGAGGAGAAGCAAGCTCCTGCAGGGCTCAGCAGCAGGTGTGGTCCAACTTGCTCCATCCCTAGGAACGTGGTTGTCTTGTTCCTCCACATGCAAAAGAAGGAAGCAGAGGGTTTACCCAATGCCCGGGGATGGGTAGTGGGGTAAAGGGAGCAGCAGCAGAAAAGGAGTGTTTTGAAACCAGCCCAGAAAGGCTGAGCAAGTAGGTGAGGTGGGGGAGGGGAAGGAAGGTTATGTATCTACCTGCTCCCACCCATCTCAGGACTTCATCTGCCAGACAAACCTTCAAAAGGTGTTTGAATTCCCTTCCTGCTCCCAGCTCACCACCCCCTACCATCTTTGGGTGCGCCCATTAGTCTGTATTCAGAGGGATTGTTGGCAGGGAGTGGGACAGTGGGAGGGGGGAGGGGGTGGGGGGGAATGGGGGAGCCAGCATTTTATTAGGCTGTTGAATTTGATTTATTAGGGGGGAAAAATCCTTCGCTTGCTTGCCACACAGGTTATTCTCAAAGTGAAAACTCTATTTTACTTTGAAAAAAAAAACATGGCGAAAGTGCCTACAGTTATGAATGGAGCTCTTTGTTACCTTCCAGATCGACAAGACAGACTGTTTGGTTCATGTCTGTGCACTAGCAAAGGAGTGTGGGGGCCTGGGAGACAGATGTGGCCTTAATTGCATGGAAATATTAGAAGATCGTTAAGCCATTTTGACAGGATTTTCCTCTTGCTGCAGGAGCAAAGGGCCACGTCTGAGCTGCATCGGGTCTGGCCAGACCCTCCAGCTGGGCCTCTTGTCCCCGCGTGTGAGAGACACATGGGCCTTGATTCACTTGCCCCGATAGTAGAAGGAAATAGACGCCTCCTTGCTATCGACGTCTATGCATGGCTGTGCTCCACGAGTGCAGAGAGTAATCCCCCAAGAAATCCTCAGACCCAAGGTGGGAGTTGGAAGAGAAGCTGTGTATTGAAATAAATATTTGGGAATGGGTGAACGCATGCACACGAAGGGAGAGTGATCGGGCTGTCTCTAAACCGACGGGTGTTCTCTATAAAGCTTTCGAGGGACCCACATAGGATCTGAAGGATTTACTGAAAGAGTACATCTGTTATCACAACAAATAAGGGTATTTAACAACAACAGTTTTCCATCTCTTCACTTTTCCCTTTGGAGTTTACATTTGGTGCTTATAGAATTATTCCATTGAGAGTCTTGGAAACAAGTCAGAGAAATCTTAGAACAATGTTGGGTTGTCAAAGAACAACACCTGGTAAATATGGCCGCTCTGATCTCTCCTTGCCTGGATCCCCTCCTCTCCTCCTTGCCCCATAATTTTCTGTGTGCCTAGAGAACACAATTTTTTTCCCATAAGCCTATATTAAAATAATTATGAGGACTGATCTGCTGGGAGAGAAGGGGAAACCCCCTGTAAAACTACAGTGTGGGAAGCCCTTTGGGTTACAAGAGTGATGTTTTAGAGCAAGTCTTTCTCAACCATCAAATGTGGACAGTAGAGACGTGGAGTGAATTAGTATTATACAATCCTCCCTTCAGAGGGGTGAGGTCATGGTCACGTGGAGCATCGTAATGGTCAGATGGGGCTGCGTTGGTGGGTCATGGCTTAGACGATGTTTGAGCCACAGCCTGGGAGAGACGGGGACAGGGTGACCAGAAAGGAAGGGAGGGAGAGAGAAGGGAGAGAATGTGCAGCAGCAGAGATCCTGTTTTCATGCAAATGTTGTTGTTAACCTAAAGGGAAAAAGGGAAGGGCTACCAGGCAGCATTGGCACACCAGAGCCCCCAAGCTGTGCTAGTTGAGTGCTGCTCTCCCAAGGGCTGGACCTTCGAGAAGCACCAGGGATGTGTTACAAGGCCAGGAGCGCACAGTCTGCAAGCTCCGGTTGAACATAAAATCACCGGCCCACTCAGACGTGGGCTCTGGGTCTCCGAGGAGAAGCAGAGTTTGCCTTCCAGCCAGTCAGGATACAGGGGCACCTTACCGCTGCTTTTTCCAGATCACTGGAGATCTAGGTATCTCGTTAGAGGACCCTGCAGAGCGAGCCACAACTCCATTTTACTAAATGGAGACCGGTGCCCTTCCAAATCTCTTGGGAACAGCCTTTGAGGGTGGTGGCGGCAAGTCTATGCCCCCTTCTCTCTGCTATATGCTCTTCAGAGGATGAGATGAAATGTTGAGGTCCTAGCTGGCTATTTATGACCAGGAAAGTCCCTGCAGTACATTTGTTGATAGTCGATGAAGTGTTAACGCCCTGCCCCTCGGCCACATTCCTGCTCAGTTCACTGCTTGCCTCCTTCTCTGAAATCCCCCTGCCTTGACAGTTGGTCGGGCCATCTCTCAGTACTTCACGTCCTGCCACCTTCTCGGGAGGCAGTGGCTCAGCTGCTTTATTGCTTTCTGGGATGCTACACGTGGCAGAAGACATGGTCCATTGTTACATGAGCTGTGGTAAAGTGACAGGGCGGGTACCTTACACTTTCCAAAATTCTTTTTAGGAGCCTCGTTCTTATTTACTTTAATCCTCACAGCAGACCGTAATTCCTGCCGTATTAAGTTCAGGATCTTCTCTCCCCTTCTCCCTCTCTCACTACACCCT
>NC_064808.1:86215326-86375031 GCF_023721935.1 Panthera uncia | reverse complement strand
CCCCCCCCCCCCCCCCCCCCCCCCCCCCCCCCCCCCCCCGCCCATCTCCAGCCCCGCCCCGAGGCACAGGCTGTGATTACACGGCAGATTTGGAGCTGCTCCTTGCTACTTACCGTCCAGGGGCGACCCTCTCATTTACAAAGGCATCTGCGTGCTTGTCTGATATTTGCTTCCCTGAAAAGCTAGGGTCAGATCAGGGGTAGGGGGAAGTTTCTACAAATGTCCTAATTCTCTAGTAGCAATAATGCTATTAACATTCTGTGATGCCATTTTTCCATTGACATGGTCCTGAATTTTATTACAGAGCCTGGTACATAGCACATGCCCAATAAATACTTGTTAAATGAACGAATGCATCCCCGAATGAATGCTTTTTTTTGCATCAAATATGTTCACGCTCCCCTAAAGAGAGAGGACGGACGCGTTAAGGAAATAGCCAACGTGACTTTTGCATGTTTTGAGTAGCCCCTAGTCTGGCCACCAAGCACAGGTATCTACAACCTCTGCTGGCCACAGTAGTCACCACTAGTAACACGTGGCTGTTTCAATTTACATTAACTACAATTCACTAAGATTTTAAAATTCAGTTCCTCCGTCGCACTAGCCACCTTCCAAATGCTCCATAGCCACACAGGTCTGGTGACTTCTCTGTTGCACAGTACAGATTTTAAAATATTTCCTATCACAGAAATTTCTATTGGACAGTGTTGGTCTAAAAGATAAATTTACAAGTTCCATGTCTTTCTATGTAGAAGAATAATATATTGGGGCACCTGGTGGCTCAGTAAGTTGAGCACCCAACTCTTGATTTTGGCTCAGGTCATGATCTCACTCTCGTGAGATTGAGACCCACGTCGGGCACTGTTCTTGGCGCGAGCCTGCTTACGAATCTCTCTCTCCCTCTCTTTGCCCTTCTCCCCTGCTTGCGCTCTGCCTCTCTAAAAAAATAAAGACAAAAAAATAATAAGCTTACATAAACATTTTGCTTCTTAAAAAAATTTTTTAATGTTTATTTATCTTTGAGAGACACACACAGAGCACGAGCAGGGGACGGGCCGAGAGAGAGGGAGACGCAAAATCCAAAGCAGGCTCCAGGCTCTGAGCTGTCAGCACAGAGCCCGATGCGGGGCTCGAGCTCACAAACAAGATCGTGACCTGAGCTGAAGTTGGACGCTCAACCGTCTGAGCCACCCAGGCACCCCACATTTTTTTTAAGTTTATTTATTTATTTTGGGAGAGAGAGAGAAAGAGAATGAGCAGGGGAGGGGCAAAGAGAGTGGGAGACGGAGGGTCTGAAGCGGGCTCTACACTGACGACAGCAAACCTGACACGGGGCTCAAACTCACGAACCATGAGATCATGACCTTAGCGCTTAACCAACTGAGCCACCCAGGCGCCCCGTCACATTTTGTTTCTTAATTCTGATTTGATTGCAAGACTGAGTTTATAGAGCACGTTCTCGTTCTTTTCCAGAATCCTTAACACGTTTGAAAAGTCATTCAGGTTGTTAGACTTGAAACTTTCTTTGGGTCAGGATTAGAAGGAGCAAGGTGCCTATGAGGTTCCCCCAGGGACATGTTGCTCCCAGTTTCCCTAGAAGGGCAGGATTGGGAAGGTTGACATCATTGATTTTGGCCTCCTTATGGAAATCACCGAGCCTGTAATGAACGTGGGAGATCTCAACCACGCAGAAAACTAAGCGGAAGCGGCAGTATAAGAACTTGACAGCCTTTGACAATGGAGCCTGGAGTTAAGGGAACCGAGAAGGAAAAAGGAGCTGATGAGGTTTTTGGACATCTCCTCAGGGCATCCCCACCTGGCGGGCTAGTTTCCCATTTCCTTTAAGTTTCTGAGACATCAAGGATTAAGCCTGACTGCCACCATGACACATGCCCTTGAGAGAGACAGACAGGCTCCTACTGGGCAAGGCCGGTACCTTCAGAAGCATCCAAGAGTAGAACACTAAGTACCCTTTATAGAGTAACTAAATCAGTCCCAAGTCCCCAGAAACTGTCAGTGGGCTTCAGCTGGGCTTTCTGTGCAAATAGCTTTACTGAGATTGACAAAGAAAATATCTCCATGTAATCCCACTGAGATGTTTTCATTGGAAGGCCATGGCGGGACTTGTTCACAAAATATCTGCTTTTCCTATAGATGGATGCCGAGAGACAGGAGGCCCGGTGCCAGACTGCCTAGGTTTGGCACTCAAGTCAAGCAAGGATGAAGGCCAACCCAGTGGGCGACTGCCTTGAGGGCGGCTGCCAGCCGAAAGACCAGCTGTGTCCCGGGGATGCAGCCTGAGCTCCAAGAGGAGCGGATGCTTGGCTTTTTGTGCATAGACCAGGCTGTCCTCGGTTCCCCTTACCTCCTCCCTGGAAGGGAGGGCAGTGGTCCCATGAAGCTACGATACACTGAGATCTCTTAGCTTGCTCATAGATAGGCTGGCCATCCGATGGATCATCCGAACGGGAATAATTTTGAGAGTGAAGGGAGGTATTATGTAACATTTTCTGGAACAATCGGCATAGACTGGGACGGTCCCAGGCAAATGGGGCTGGAGGATCCATCCTACACCGCACTGGAGAGGGTCTTGTGGATCATCTAGTTCAGTCGGTCTAATGTCGCGAGAAACAGGCCCAGGGAAATGATGTGCTTTTCTTACATTAGAATCTGTGAATCATACTAAGAAGATTAAGCTCAGAGGGTGCTTACTATGTGACAGGCATGAGTTTAGAATACAATTATTATCATTCCTAGTTTACCGAAAAGGGAACTGTGGCACGGAGAGATTAAAGAATTTGCCTCAGGTCACAGAACTAACAAGTGGTGAGTGTCGAGTCCAGATCCGGTCAGTCTGGCTCCACTCCCTTCTCAGAGCAGAGACCCAGTGGGGACCCCTTTACATATGCTAACCCACTCCACTTGAAGTGGGTCCTGTCATTGTGCCCATTGTTGGGATGAGGGAATCGAGGCACTTAGTTAAGGGTTAATAAGGCCTATGGAAAGCCACAGTCTGGTTAGAGAGACAGAATGTGAACCTATGAAAAACTACCCTCTATGGCACAAGCGAAATGAAAATAAAAGCAATGTGACAAAGCCGTCTAGAATAAAGTGATGACTCAGTGGTGGAGGGGACAGTGGGGGGCTGCGGGAGGCAGGGAAACTTCTTGGAGGTGGTGGTACTTGAGGTGTCCTGGAAGGTCCCCTTCACCCATCTCAGGCTCTACCTCCTCCAGGAAGCCTTCCCTGAGCTCACTCACTGCCCTCTCGTCCCACCCCTACATAAGTATTGATGTGTGGATCAGTCTTCTGCCCAGATTTGAGCTCCTTAAGGGCAAGTGTGCGAGTTTGGGGTCTCATTTATCTTTGTATCCCCTGTGCCTAGCCGAATGCCTGACCCCCAGTGGGTCCTCCATAAAAGTCTGGTGGGTAAATGAGACCTGAGGAGGCAGGGTTGAAGAGGAAAGGCAGTGCCGTGCAGGGATAGCTGGTTCGAGTGATGGAAAAAGCCAGCTGGTTTTCACATAGGTATTTGCAGACACCAAAACAGCAGTCAAGAAATGTATATTGAATAGGTGTCTAAAGGTTCAGAGTGCTGGGTCTTATACAACAAGAGGAGAATCTATTAAAAATAGAACATTAAGGAGCACCCGGGTGGCTCATTCGGTGAAGCTTCCAACTTTGACTCAGGTCACGATCTCATGGTTTGTGAGTTCGAGCCCCACGTCGGGCTCTGTGCTGACGGCTCGGAGCCTGGAGCTTGCATGGGATTCTGTGTCTCCCTCTCTCTCTGCTCCTGCCCTGCTCACACTCTGTGTGTGTGTGTGTCTCTCTCTCAAAAATAGACAAACATTAAAAAAAAGAGGGAGGGGTGCCTGGGTGGCTCAGTCGGTAGAGTGTCCGACTTTGGCTCAGGTTGTGATCTCACGGTTTGAGGGTTCGAGCCCCGCGTCGGGCTCTGTGCTGACAGCTCAGAGCCTGGAGCCTGCTTCAGATTCTGTGTCTCCCTTTCTATCTACCCCTCCCCTGCTTGCGCTCTGTCTCTCTTTCTCAAAACTAAATAAACATTAAAAATATGTTAACAGCACATTAAAATGCAACAGAAGGAGCAAGAGAGGGAGAGAAGAAATGGGGGCAGGATGCAGGAATAGTGAAGAAGACAGAAACGTGAGCATAGGGTGCCCAGAGGGAACAGGATAAAATAAAGCACACGAGCTAGGCAGAGGCAGGTCAGGGCTGCCGAGCCAGCCCAGGAAAGGACCTCCTTAGGCACCACCTCCTTCCATTATCTCCATCCTCAGGGCTTTTGCCACACGTCACTGCAACAATATGGTAACCATATGCCGTGGGGCCACAAGAGGACTAAGCACCTGGGATAGCATGGTTCATCCAGATGTGAGAGTTGGAAGTATTGCACACTCAGGACTCGATGGGCGTGAGGTCGCCAAGCGTGACTCCTCAAGCGTGAATCAGGGAAAGGAGACAGCCATTAAGAGCTACGAGATGGATTCAGGGGCTCCTCTGTTCCCAGTGCCTCGTGAGGAAATGAAATAAAGTGGAGTCCCCTGTGCGACAGCTAGCTGTCCATCGCGGGGAAATGGCATTCTCCCTGGCAAGTGCCAGCTGAGGCTGGCAGACATTTCCCAACTGGTGTGCACAGGACTGGACCCTCCGGTTCTTGAGGCTGGTTTTGCGTTCGTCTCCCCCGTCCAGGGTGCTCCTCAGGTATAAGCTGGAAGGAAGAGAGCAAAGCCCCACCCCCACCCCCACCCCCACCCCCACCCCCGGGTGCATGTTTCCTTGTGGTTTTCCTGTGATTATGAGGGCACCAGTTGCCATGGAAACTGTCACACGAGGCAATTGTCAGATAAGATCATAGCTTCTAGGAATAGGGCCCTCAAGTGGTTGTTGAGAAGGATCGGTCAGTGGCTTTGTGTTTAAATTTGAACAAGACATCAACACTGGGTGTGGCTGTTTCAAAACCAAAAACTGGACAAGCCTGGGGTCCAGGGCTTAATCGAAATTGCTCATAGCCAAGAGATAGAATGGGAAGTCTAAGTGGTGGTAAAGGTGCTGGCAGGGGCCGAGAGTCTCTTTGTCTCCTACCAGCTCCAAGGATTGTATCCACTAAAAAAGGTTATTGCACACTGACTGGGTGTTCCGAATGGAGCAAGCAACTGGGAATGGAAACAAAAAATAAGACCGATTGGGGTTCCTCTCCTCAGGGCACCTCCAGCAGCAGAGCTGGTCTTTGAGAAAAAGGATGGGAAAGTTCCCATGACCCCAGAAGTCAAAGAAGCACCCAAGGGCACCTGCCATCTACTTCCTCCTCTCCCTGGCACTTACGAACGTTGTAGAAAGTGTCATTTCCACCCCCTGGTGGACAGCTGTCTGCCCCTTCGGGGAGCCCATCCTTTCATATCTGAATCGCCTCACTGCCCCCTTCCCTTTGTCACTCAGCGTCTTGTCTGGTCCCCACAGACCAGATTGAGATCCTCTTGGTCCAGCTACCAAGCCAGACCCATAAGGACAAGATTCCAAGGACAATTCTTAGTGCTTCCACTCTCAAGCAGTAAGAAAGGTCAGGAACTTTATCCTGGCTCCGAGGCTATTCTATTAGCCCCTGCACTGGGTGAAACGCAGACTTTGTGAGGAAACGTTGCAGCCTCTCCCCACAGAGGACGTTTCTTCCAAGCCCTCAGCTCTCTGTGGTCAGGGCAGTGAGGTCGTTCACCATCGTCAGAGAGCCTTAAACATTTGATAGAAGACAGTTAAAATTTTCCAGGAACAAAGAGCTTGGGTAGTTTGCTCAAATTCACACAGCCAGTAACGCTCTGCTTTGACCCAACCTGTAACCGGTGCCTTTTATGAGAACACATTTGTAAAACAACACCCTACAGGGTGAAGACAGAGCCAAAGTGGTTTGTTTCCTCCACGCTTTGCCTTTGGACCCCTCCTGAAGCAGACATGCTCCCTGCCCCATCTGGATCTTCAATGGTCCTCACTCGCCAACACCTCTGTAGTCAGAAAACCACCCTCCAGATCCGGGGAAACATTCAGATATATAACCACCTGTATGTCACGGGCACTAGGGCACCAATCCTTCTTCTTGGAGTCATTGACCCTTTAGTGGTCCCCAGACAGAGAAGGGAGTGGAGCCACTGGTATGGAAATATTCCAGTATTTTTGATGACTGGAACAGCCTCCCCTGTGAAGTCAGACAGAATACTGTCCCAATGTAAGTGATGTGCAGCAATAAGGAAAAAAAAAAAAAAAAAGTACATAAGGAACTACTGGTCTACCAGGAGTCTACCTGGTAGACTGGTCCAGCTGGGTCACCTTCCAGGACTTCCGCCTTCCCTACCCGCCTCTCCCCATGGCATCTGGGGTTGAAAGCTCTGTCCATCATCCCCAGTTGCACCAGCGAGGGCTTTATTTACCCCCGTCAGCCCTTCTGAACTGGCAGGAGAACATAGGCTCCATTTCACAGAAGTGAACATTTAAGCTTCCTAACCTTAGTGAGCCTCAGCTTCCCATCCCTGTTCGGTTCTGCCCCTGTGGCACCATGGGATCCACTTCAGGGGTCAGGTCAGTCCCTATTACGGGAGAGGAGCTTGACTCCTGGATGGTCAGATGTAACGAACTCTACATAACAGATCTTCGCTGACCCTTTTGCTGTCACCTTTGTCATCGAGAAAAAGCAGGTTGAAGAGAGGTCAGACCCATTGTAAAGAAACAGAAAGTAAAGCATTCTATAAAACGTTCCTGTCTTGGGGTTCAGACTAACCTTCTATCCCCTTCCTGTTAGTTTCCATATTCAGCACTTTTTTCTTTTCAGCAGTAAAATCATTCTCTGTGGGAGGAGAATTTAACTTTGATGTTTAGAGATGCCCTTTAAATGTGGTTATGGTCAAAACAGTGACTGTAAAAACTCAAAGTCAACAGGCAAAGGTAGATACCCATGGGAGACCTGGAGAAGCACCTAATGGGGATCGTGATTAACACAAGGCCACAGCTCTGGATTCTGTTACATGGCATACCTTTACAGAACACAGAGACCCTCTTCTCTGAACCCATTTAGGCTCATTCCCTTAATTTATTAAACTCCATTAAATAAAGTACTTTCATCTGCAAAGGATTCTAATTCCATTTTCTAGGAACTTGGCTGGCTGCCTCTCCCTGGGTCGCCCACCGCAGAGCCCCCTCCCCAGCGAGTGAAGATTTAAGTTGGGGGTGGGTGGGTGGATTGAGTGAAGGGGAGCAGGGGGGACAGAGTTCAATAAAATACTTTAGAAATCAGCGAAGCACTCTGGGTTTCCATGGCAGGTTTGGCTCTCTGGCACAGCCTAGGATTATAGTTCACGGGCTGGAACTAGTTTAGGGGAAGAGTGTAAGTTCTGCAGTCAGGCCACCAGCTGGGCAATTCACTAGTTGAGGGACGTGAAGCAAGTATGAACCTCTTTAAGCCTCAATTTCGTTTTTAATAGTATCACGATCTTAACAAACATCTTAAAAAGCTAAAGGAGGTAATGATTGTAGGAGTTCCTTGTAAGCGTCACAATATGAAATAGTGCATGTTCTATTTATTCTTTCTAATTTATGTATTTAAATTTTTTTTTCATGTTTATTTATTTTTGAGAGAGACAGAGACAGAGCCTGGGCAGAGGAGGGGCAGAGAGAGAGGGAGACACAGAATCCGAAGCAGGCTCCGGGCTCTGAGCTGCCAGCACAGAGCCCCATGCGGGGCTCGAACTCAAGAGAACTGTGAGATCATGACCTAGGCCAAAGTCGGACGCTTAACCCAGCTGAGCCACCCAGGCGCCCCTCTTTCTACTTTAAAAAAGTCACCCTTGTTTGCCTTTTGTTTGTTTGTTGTTTTCTCGTTGCTAGTTGAGGGTAATTCTGATAGGTGGTTATCAGAGGAGTTACGCCCTCAGGCTGAGATTGACCCTCCCTCACTGTGTGAACCTAGAGAGGTTATGCTCTGTGCCTCAGTTACCCCATTTGTTTAGTCCTGGTTCTGATTCCTGAAGCCAGTGTCAGTAACCGTGGTGAAAAGGATACTTAGACAATCACCTTCTGCCTCCTCTGGATATGGGTTCCCTGGTTGGTGATGAACACGATAGAAAATGTTCCAGTTACTATGGCTACCTAAGAAACTATACCAAAACTTAGTGGCATAAAACAACTATTATGCTCATGAGCAAACCTTCATCTGAAGGCTCATCCCTCCCAAGTCTGGAGGTTGCTGCCGGCTGGTGGCTGGTGGTCTTGTTTCCTCTCACTGTGGGCCTCTCCATGATTGTAGTTTCTCGGCTTGAGCTGGTTTGGGCTTCCTTGCAGCATGGTGGCTGGTTTCCAAGGACTAGAGACCCAAGAGAGAACAAGAAGCAGGTGGAAGTCATAATGCCTTTTATCACCTAGCCTTGGAAGTCCAGCAAGGTCACTTCTGCCACCTTCCGTTTGTTGAAGCAGTCATGAAGTCCCATCTGGGATCAAGGGGTGGGGTGGGGAGGGAAGTAGAGCCTGCATTCTGATGGGGAGTGGCAAAGACTGGAAATATCGTTATGGCCCTTTTGGGAAAAGACAACCTGGCAGATATGAACACAGGCAGCTCCCACTCTACACCCTGTGAGAGGGGCTTCTGCTTAATATTTGGTGCCCCCTTCCTCCTTATCCAACTTGTCTTAAAATTTGCCTTCTTTTCTCTTTGTCCGTCTGTGGGACCGACATAATGAACAAGAAGTGGGTGCCGGGCCAGTAGGTAGAGAAGAGAGTGAAGCAAAAGGCTTGAAAACGAACTGATAGCCGCTACCCCCTCCTCGTGGTATTTCAGTGTGGCTGTGATGAGGTCCCCGCCCGGAGCTGGATGCTCTCACTGCAGCAGAGCCTGCTGATTTCCGAGAGCCATGAAGACAGAGGATTTTGGTCTTGTCTGAATTGTGTATGCTCCCTGGCTGGCAAGAGCGGGGGACTTCGTGTCTTTATGCAAAGAATGTAACAAAAAGCCAAAGCTTGTGTGCTCCCTGCAGTGACCCAGAGATCAGCTTTCCGGAGGCCTGGTCTGCGAGTCAAATGGACCCGCCGAGGAGGGCAGCAGCAGGGACCTTGGCGTGACTGCTTTTGACATCCTTTCACCCTCCTAGAGCAAAGCTCATCAGCCACAGAAGTCTGTCCTTTAGGGGTTCAGGACAGGAGAGAGGGAAAATAAGGGGAGAGGAAACAATGTAGAATTCGTGCTTCTTGGGACCCCATGTCTTAGGTCATTCCCCTGGGCTAGCATAAAAACTCAGCCTAACTGTAAGGGTGAGCAAGGGAAAGGGTCTCCCTCCACGGTGGCATCAGGGACTTTCCTCCTCTGACTCCATTTGACTCATAACTATGGATGACGGGTGCATTCTTCCTGTGGACGGGAGGGACCACAGCAAAAATTTCTTTCACGTATTCCTGAGTAAAATGGAGATCTGGGGCGCCTGGGTGGCTCAGTCGGGTAAGTGCCCAACTCTTGGTTTCAGCTCAGGTCATGCTCTCATAGCTAGGGATTTGAGCCCCGAGTCAGGCTCTGCACTACCGCACAGAGCCTGCTTGGGATCCTCTCTCTCCCTGTCTCTCAGCCCTTCCCCTGCTCAAGCTTTCTCTCAAAATAAATAAACCTAAAAAAAAAAAAAAAAAAAAAAAAAAAAAAAAAAAAAAAAAAAAAAAAGAATGGGGAGATTCTCTGGACCCATCTTAAACCTTTTTTTCTTTTTGGATACGCTAGGGGCTTTTCCAACTCTGCTTCAGCAAAGCTTTTTCAGAGATGCAATTGTTTGCTCATCATCGATATCAGCCAGGCCATCATGTGGCAACGCTCTGACCACAGTCCCCTATCACCCAACTGACAGGCACATGGGAAATAACATTTGCCTTAATCTAAGGAAAATAAATTTTGGGAAGATACATCTGCTAGTATTTAAAAAAAAGAAAGAAAGAAAGAAAGAAAGAAAGAAAGAAAGAAGAAAATACATATGACAAATTCCAAAGTAAAGGTTTTTTTGTTGTTGTTGTTTTTAGTGAACTCACAGACCTACTGGCATTTTTCTGATGTTTATTGCGTATACGACGTATGAATGGCAATACGAGTAGCCACCTACTATTTTGATTATCTCAGCAGTAAATGGCTCTTCTCCTCACTTGTATGGCTATTTTGTTTTAATTTTTTTAATTTTTTTTTTTTTTGAGATAGAGACACAGAGCATGAGTGAGGGAGGGGCAGAGAGAGAGAGAGGGAGACACAGAATCTGAAGCAGGCTTCAGGCTCTGAGCTGTCAGCACAGAGCCCAATGTGGGGCTCAAACCCACGAACTGTGAGATCATGACCTGAGCTGAAGGCAGCCACTTAACCAACTGAGCCACCCAGGCACCCCTAATGGCTATTTAACAGAATCTTGTCTGTGTCACCTAGAAGTCTGAAAAAGAAGAGTGGAAACACATTAGCTAAGTAGGCTGTGTGTTCAGAAACCCATGGAATTTGCATTTCAAAATCTAACTATTATCTCTGAACCTGCTAATTTTGAGTCTTAGGCAACTTCCATTACTTCTAAGTAACCCACACAGGAGAGAAGGAGGTAGATCTCTGGCTTTATCTGCCCCCACCACCTCCATCACAACTCCAACACCAGGGTCCCAGTGCCATCTCTCAGCATTGGGCTTCTTTTAGATTTGAGTACTTATTATGTCCTAAGAACTTTAGACACTCTATTTGGGAAATTCACTTACATTATCTCGTGTTACCTTCATTCAGAATCAAGCAGGTGAGGTACTGTTATTATCCCCCATTCTACGGATACAGAAACGAACTTCATAGAGTATAAATAAACTACAATAGGTGGTGTGCAAGTGAGCAGCTGTTCGAGCTCAGATTCGAGGTCATATCTCTCCAACTTTAAAGATTGTGCTCAATAAGCTCAAGAGGTACCCTCAAAGTGCTTTATAGTCTCCCTGGGAGGTGCCCAGGCAGCAAACCTGAATTTGAATCCCAGATCATACTCACTTGCTGTGTGACTTGAGCAAGTTATTTCACTTCTCTGAATTAGCCATTTTCTCATCTGAAGAAATAGAGGTAATAATAGCACATCCCTCATAGTATTGCTAAGTATTGCTAAGAGGATTAAATCAGATTACTCGTACAAACAGTGTTTTGCGCTTAATATGTGTTATGATAATTGACTGCTGTGATCTATCTTCAATAATGAGAATGCAGGAAATATTATAAGTGTTGTGCTAATGGCATCTCACCCAAATTGGGTAAGGAGAGTCCCGTATCAAGACAAGTGCCCCGTTGGCCATATACCTCTGCTGGCTCCCTGGGCCAGCAGGGGATCATGGGAAGGAAGGTTAGCACAGCTTGGTCAGCATTTCTATGGACAAGTGTGGCCATCCACTTAGCTCTGAACTCAAGCTGCCATTCCAAGTTGCCCTTGTCTGGGCTTTCCAGCAAATGGGTCAAGTAGGGTACTAAAGTGGTAGGAGTCAAGGGACTGTGTGCTTCCCTCTGGGTCTAAGACTCAGTGACTGAGGGCCCAGAGCACCCTGAGTTACAGGCCTAGTCTTTCTAGCAAAGGAAAGATGCTTTTCAGAATCTAATTACTAAGCCGAGGATTAACCATAGAACTGAATACCACAAGGGGTTAGGGATCCCACGCTTTCTGTCTTCTTCACGTTGAAGTCAATTTTTATGTAGCATGCTCTAAAGCAACCTGGACGCAACAGTCTTTACAAGAATAACTTGTCTTCCGTGTCTTGTCCAAAGTCAACAGAAACAGTGAGGTCATTAAAAACTGAAGGAACTTCGTCACTGAGAATAGCTTGTGAATTTTCGTGCTGAAGTTCTTTCTAAATTCAGTCTATCATCCCCAAATGAAATTCTCATCAACAATTCATCAGTGAAAAGCTCATGAAGACCAACGAGTCCTTCCTGTGAAGAGTTTTAAGTATAAGTAGGAGTTTTATGTATAAACTTTTCAAAGTTTTAGGGGTTGAAGTAAAAGTAAACAGCTTTATAAGACATGCGTAAGATAGCAAGAGAGGCTCATGTGAAAAGCTGTATCTGCCAGCTCCATAGCTCCTCACGTGGTAAAAGTGGCACCTTCGTCACTACACCCATATCATTTACCGTGACATGAGTCCCTAACACAAGTCTGTTGGCCACAAGTCAGTTGCCCAGTGCCATGTTCCGTTTTTGCCTTTTCCTCTATGCCTGTCCCCCCTCCCTGCGCCCACTGCCACTAGAGCGCCTCAGAGAAGGTTCGCCATCATACAGTCAGAAGGGATGTGGTCTTGGGATGCTCCTAAAGCTCCAGCCTTGAATGGCCAAAAGGGTGCTAGTTCCTTTCAGAGATGGTGAGAATGTTCTCCTCCCCAGCTTTCATTTTCCACCAGGATCTCAAATCAGCTTGTTTGGGGTCTAGTCTGCCTAAATCTATTATTCCCACTTAATGGCCCTCATCTCTGGTCTCCTGCCCTTAGTAGACTTCTTAATTCAGTCCAGCAGGCCAGACAGGGAGCTGTTTTCCTTCATTTACTCCTTTTTCCCAGCCTCCCCCAACCACTAATTCTTTTCTCCATACTGTTCTAAGAATAAAAAAAGCCCTTTGCTTATCAATGACTGGAAATAGAAAACAGAGAGGGAGAGAGAGGAAGAGGCAGCGAGACAGAGAGAGAGAGTACGTGTGTGGGTGTATGCGCCTACCCACGCAGTATTCTCGCTGGGCTTTCATAAGCTCAAACGAGTCACAGGGCATTATCAGGGAACATTTCACGGGTGAGGAAGATCTTGTTTGCCTTAGAAAATGAGAAGCGTCGGATATGTGCGCAGGTGGAAAGTACAAAGAAAGGGTACTCACGGCCCAAGGACCTTTGAAGTGTTATGTGAGTGGGGCCCGCTGAGTGGAGCAGTGGAAACAGTTAGCGCTGGGCAGGAGTCGCGGGAGAGGGAAGTCATGAAATGTGAGGGTGGACATCTGGGGCCAAGCTGAGCTGTGGGAAAACAAGCAGATGACAGTAGATTTGCTATGGTCAACATGGAGTGAGCTCTGGGAGGTATCGGAGCAGGGATTGTGGCAGGATGTATTTGTGACTTTCAAGGGAGCTCCGTGCGCAAAGTGGGCTGAATGAGGGCAGAGAATACAAGTGTGTGTAGTCATAGTGGAAAGAGCCCGACGAAGACAGGCGTTGGGAAGGCACACGTGCCTGGAGGCAGACAAGTCAGACAGGAGGAGCGACAGTTGTTCTGGAGGAGATCAGAGATCTCTTGTCCTGTGATGTTGCCACTTGACTGGAGTTTCCATTGATTGTGAGCTACTTTTCAAAATGAGTTCGGACAGGTTTTGTGCCCTTTACTACACCTACACTTTGTCCTGTAAGTCTGTATTCTCATTTCCTTAAGAAGTCTCTCCACGGTCTGCCACCAGAACCCCCAACTTGTCTTATCTGTTTTCTGTTGCAATCTTTGCTTCGAACCTTGGTTTTGACACCTTGCGTGGCCCCCTTGGACTTGAAACCCTACTTTCTCTTGCTTCCTGGCCCACCATCTTTGGGGCTAATGATGAGAGAGATCTTTCATGCTTCCCCAGAGCATCACTATCCCCAGTCCTGCCTCCTAGGCCTCCTTCCTTGAATTTCTTCTCCCCTAGAAGATGGGAGATGAGAAATTCTGTAATTGGAAACTCCAAGATTTGTGCATGACGGAGCATAAAGCCGCTCTCCACAGTAGAAGACAATACCCTGTGGTACGATTAACATGATTCCTTAAACGTAGTCTCTTTTTCCAGCAGAACTGGTGAGTGTTCTCCACCTTTGTCACCAAAAGCACATTTATGGGTCCTAGGTGGTGGTAATGTCATCTCTGCTCCTAGTATAGAACCCTAGGAATTTCAGGGACTCATGCTGAACTATCTGGAAGATTACAGTGTCACACCTTTCAACTTGGAACCGTAACACTGTGGGCCTGGATGACAACTGAAAACTGGTGTGGGATACAAAGGCAGGTCTGATCCCTAACTGACATGGAGAATGGATATAATAACCATAAGACAGTGGTTCCAGGCAGCACAGCTTTTCTCTGAGCCCGACACAAGGGCACTAGTTGGAAAACGAGCAAGGATCCCAGCGTATTTTAGGTCTGAATCAAGGAACACTCACTTATTTGGGGGACGGGAGCCTTTCAATATTGTGTAGGTAGCTCAGCTTTGAAACTGCCATCTCTGACCGTATCTACACTATCCAAAGCCTTCTGGTGCAGAAGCAGACTTCCTGGAGTGTGTTCCAGTAATTCTTCCCTGATCCCAGCAGGAAACAGCCACAGAAGAGCCTTTTTCTTTGAAATGTGGCTGTCCTGCTGGGGTTGAGAATGGCCCCGGGAGAAGCAGCGACTTCAGTGACTTTAGCTGGTGGAACAGCCTGTAATTTGACAAGTGTAGGGAGGGCTTACGTAAAGGTGGCTATTGGGGCTGCTGTAACAAAACACCACACATTGGGTGGCTAAAGCAACAGCAATTTGTTTTTTCACAGTTCTGGAGGCTGGAAGTTCAAGATCAGGGTGCTGGTGGGTTCTGAGGGCTCTCTCCTTGGCTTGCAGATGGCTTGCTGCCTCTCCACATGGGGGACTCTGGGTGTCCAACAATTCTACTCTAAAGACACCAGTCAGACTGGATTGAGCCCATCCTAAAGGTCTTATTTTAACGGAATCAGGCCTATTTAGAGGCCCTTGCTCCAAATACAGTCTGGTTCTGAGGTATTGGAGTTAGGGCTTCAACATGTGAATTTAAGGGAATGATTGACCCCATAACAAGTAGTTTGAGAGAATCTTTACTTGAACACCAGTAATCATGAGAGCTAACATTTATTGGGGGTCACTATATGCCAGATACTGTTCTCTTTTTTTAAATGTGTATTTATTTTCTGAGAGACAGAGACAGAGTGTGAGCTGGGGAAGGACAGAGAAAGGGAGACACAGAATCCGAAGCAGGCTCCAGGCTCCCAGCTGTCAGCACAGAGCCCAAAGCGGGGCTCGAACTCATGAACTGTGAGATCATGACCTGAGCCAAAGTCAGACACTTAACCGACTGAGCCTCCCAGGCACCCTGCCAGAAGCTGTTCTAGATACTTGTCATATATTATTCCATCTCCTCTTCATAATTATAGATTGTGTAATTGTAGATTATACACATTGTAAAATAATCCTGCCCTCTAGATTGTGTCCTTCTTTTCTGCAAAGCGGTCCCCTTACTTTGGTGTGATTATGCGATACAGTGATTTTTCACACCCCGGTCCGTGATGTGATGTGAGTTGGAATAGTGGGAGAATCCTATGGTGGTGCTTTGGCTGGTAGGCGACCTCTGCAAAGTGCAAGGCTTTCTTTCGCAATTCAGGCATCCACAAGCCAGACTTCCTCCGGGCAATGGGACGGTATGAGCGGGAAGACTGAGGGTCTTGCAGAGGGCCTCTCCTCGACTGCCCCCATCCACAGAGCTGAAATTCTGCCCTCGTTCCTGGGCAAACTGAATCATCAGATTAAGACAGGAAGCTATCCTCTCTAGGAGTCAGGCAAGAAAGCATGACAGAGCGCTGTCCCCAAGAGGCAGGCAGCCTCCCAGTTGAATCATGGATATCTGTAAGATACACCAGCACACCCTGGGGAACCCCTGCGGAAACTGCTGCTTGTTTCTTACAAGCCAGACACCTGTATGTACCACGATTTTTCTCACTTAACCCACCTATCAGCTCTGAAAAAGCTATTCTTATTCCTGTTTACAGATAAGGAAACTGAAATTAGATGCAGCCACAGCCCTGGGCCCCACCCTTCCCCTGTGTGACCTTGGGCTGGATAGTTAACCTCTCTGGGTGGGTCTCAGTGGCCTCACCTATAAAGTAAATGCTCACTTTCATATCCCCCTCCAGCCTGACAGCTCCACACAGCTGCTCAGAGGCCTCTCTGCTTATGGCCGACAGAGCTTGGCATTCAAGTGCCACGGGAACGTTGCACGTGCACGCTGTGTGACCACCCCTCTTGGCCTCTGGCTCCCCGCCCACCTTTCTGCAGACACAACAGTGGACGTGCTCCTATGGCTCCTCCTTCCCCACTCCACTGCCCAAACTCCCTCCTCACCCGGGATAACCTTCAGAGAACCCGTGGAGTTTGCGTAGGAATAAACAGCCCCCCAGAGTGTGAGTCAATCAGCGACCTGGGCAACCGCCTGGGGCAGCCCTGGGCCACCCTGCCAGCTCAGAGGGAGAGGAGGTGAAGAGTAACCCTGGATGAACTGACACTGGGCTTTCCGTCTCCTTCTCTGACCCTCCAGGAGGCTCTGTCGGTGGTGAGCGACGACCAGTCCCTCTTCGACTCTGCCTACGGAGCGGCGGCCCATCTCCCCAAGGCCGACATGACCGCCTCAGGGAGTCCTGACTATGGCCAGCCCCACAAAATCAACCCCCTCCCGCCGCAGCAGGAATGGATTAATCAGCCGGTGAGGGTCAATGTCAAGCGGGAGTATGACCACATGAATGGATCCAGGTAAGCCCACCAGGCCTGTGCAGCTCCAGGGGTAGGTGCGGCCAGCTGCCAGGTGAGGGGCTGGTGGAGGCTTGAGGCATGCTTGCTCCCCAGGTGTCTGAGTCAAGCGGATCTGACCGAAGTGGCTGCTGGTGCTGGGCCAGGGAGCCTGAGTCAGTCCCTAGAAAGCTGAGACAAGAGAAGGCTATAAAACTGAGGGCTGGGAGTAGAGTAGGGCCAGGAAGCCCTACTGGCTTCTGAGCCCACCTGGCTCTCTAAGTCTTAGTACAGCCCTCAACAGCCAGGTCAGAGTCAGACTCAACGGCCCTCTGCCGATACTTGTGGAACACCTATTGTGTGTCAGGCCCAGGTAGAGCCCCTCTTGGGGAAGCCCTAGTGAGAACCTACCCTCCCTGACCTGCTGAAGAAACATGACCCCTCTGGGTGGGTCTTACTAGAGCAAAGGTGACCAAACCACCCTTACGGGAAAAGTCCAGAAGTGACGACAGAGGTGAGCCCATCTATGGTCTCACTGAGCAAGGGAGGACACATCACACTTGGAAAGTGTAGTTGAACTTGGTGGTGCCCAGGGCAGTAAGACTGTTCTTGTGGAAATGCAGGGAAGAGAGCCCAAGGAGAGAAGAATCAGAGGGTCAAGGAAGGGCATGCCGGGAGGACAGGTAGCCCAGACTTCATTCCCGGCTCTGCCCTTGAACAAGCTATCTAGCTGTCTGATCACCAGCTGCCTCTTTCCTAGAACAGGACTAGAGGATCTGCTTCTTCATAGGCTTGTCCCGATGGTTAAGTCTGATGCTGTGGAGGAAGGACCCAAGACAGTGCTTGGGACTCAGAAAGTGCTCCACAGTGATAGTGATCCTCATGAGCAAAAAAGAGAGAAAATATTAGTCTCATTCATGAACTATCGGGCAAGTCAATGGGCCTATAGCACAAGGGGATAAAAATGAAAATTAATGAAGGGCCCTGAATGGCAGGCTAAGAAAATATGGAATTTATTCTGTATGCAGACACTGACTTTAAGCGTAGACTTGACATTTGCTGTCTTCAGAGCTTCATTTACAGAACTGAGGGTCTTTGTATACAGCGGTGGGGAAGGGAGCCTCAGAAAGATAAGAAGGTAGTGAAATATCTCAGGTAAGAGATTACAAAGTTCTGAATTTGAGCGACTTTAATAATTAGGGAAATAAAAAGAAGTACATGCATGAAGGACACGTCAAAGGGATAATTAGCAGGGTTCAGATGGACAAACATTGAAGTCTCTGGGGGTTGGAGGGTATATGAGAGGAAAGAACAAAAAATGACTGGAGCTTGGATGATTGTAGGAAGGATGGTGATGTTATCCAGGGGACATAGGAAAGGAAATGCTTTGGGAAGAGATGTCAGTGTTCCCTCTGAGATTCCTGGGAGCAATCAGTAGAACATCCAGCTAAAAAATGTCTACTAGGCCTTGGAAACTAAAGCTCAGATAATATTTGGGGGCTGGAATGTAGGTTTGGGCATCATCTCTAGAGAGTTTTCACTAGAAGCGGATGAGGTCGGTAAGGAAACAAGTCTACAGAAGGAGAGAGAAGGGGGCGAGTGTGCAGCTGGGAAGGAGACCTCCCCCAGACAATCCCTGGTCTCCGACTCGCCTGTGGGAACCCCCAGCCCTTCCACATTCCAATCCCAGTAACCAGAACCAGTCACCGGAATCACAGCCGCCTTCCCAGAGTCTAGCCTTCTAGGAAGGCCCGGAGGTTCTGAGCCAGGAGTCCCTCACATGAGCATCTCTCCACACAGATAATAAGGATAGTGAGCCCCTCATAGTGGACGGAGGGTATCGTTTGTTAAATATTTTTCCATATTATCTTATGGTTTGCTTCCCACCATGATCCCGTGAGGTAGATGTCGCCATTACATTTTGACATTTGAAGGCAAATTGGGCTTTTGGGGGCGGGGAGTGGTAGACGCCTTGTCTGAGGACTTAGAGGAGGCAAATCTGGCACCAGAGCTGGGCTTTTCTGATTCCTGGCCTGTGGGCCACCTCTCTGCTCCCTCCCTCCCTGTACATTGTGCCTTTGGGCTCCTGGTCCAATTTCTGCCGGCACTCAGCCTGGCAGCAAGGAAGGCGATTCAGCAATACTTCCCAAACTGGCCCAACCACAGGACCTTCCTGATGCTTATTGAAAATCCAGATTCCACCCTTGGAGAGTCTTTGGTCTGTTGTAGCCTGAATCCCAACCACTGCTCACCTCTGTTGCCCCGCCCCAACCCAGACAGGCAGCACCTGTCCTTCTAGGCTGCCTCAGTTGCCCCCTGTTGTCCTCGCTTCTGCTTGCTTTCCTAAAGTCTGTTCTTCAGACTAACCCTTTCAGAATATTTATTTTTTTAATGTTTATTCATTTTTGAGACGGTGGGGGGGGGGGTGGTAGACAGAGGATCTGAAGCAGGCTCTCTGCTGTCGAACCCACGAACATGAGATCATGACCTGGGTAGATGTCGGTCACTTAACCAACTGAGCCATCCAGACACCCCATCCTTTCAGAATACTTAACTCTCTTGCTCAAAATCCTTTACTGCCTTGTGACAAAACCCAAAGTCTTCTACCTGGCCCCCATTTCTATGAAACTCATTTTCTCCTTCCTGTCTCCCTCCTTCCTTCCGCACCAGCCACACAAGACTCTGGACCCCAAGCACTCTCTTGCCCCAGAGTCTCATGCCTGTATTCCTTCTTTCTGGAGCATTCCTACTCCATCAAGTCATAGGACTCTCTCTCCCACTTGTTTCAGGTCTCTGTGCCTGAATGTCACCTTTCAGCAGACCTCCCTCACCGCCTGCTCTAAGACAGCACCTGTCACTCTTTGCCTTCTTAGGTCTTCTTAGCTCTTCCTGACTCGTATCACATCCCTCACTAAAATGCAGGCAGGGCCTCGTTTTGTTTACTGAGCAATGCCTGTCACCTGATCCGTGCTCCAGAAAGAGTTGTTAAATGAATGAGTGAGTGAATGCGTGGCTGACGAGACTCAATGGTGAAGATACTTCTTCAAAGCCATATGGGTCATGGTGTACAAGCCAGGACAGAAACCAAGGTCTGCCCACTTTGCCTCGGCTAGAGCCTGCATCTGTGCTCAGGGGGAGGCCACACTGTCGAGCTGACCTCTCACTCCCCCGCAGGGCATTCCGACCTATTAATCTGGGGCAAGGAAATCGAGTTTCAGGACCCACTTGTCAGCCATCCCTGGCTGCAGTCACACCAGAAGCCAGCTGGAGGAGAGCTGTGTGAACACCTCTAAAGAACAGACGTGGTATTTACGTGGCTCTGGTCGCACAAAGCAGCCCCTGCTTTTGATTTGCCTGTCCTGACCCCGACCGTCCGCAGGTGATAGAGTAGGTTCAGAAAGATGGATGGAGTCTCACTCACCCTGGGGGAACAAAGAAGATACCGTGGGCTCTCGGAGCCACGCAGGCTAGGGACGGCCATTGCCAGCACCTCGTAAATATTCTCCAGGAGCCCACATGTAAGCTGGCCTGGTGGGCAGCAGGGAGCAGGGGTTTTCAGAAAAACGTCTTTGCTGAGGATAGATTCTACTATTTGATCATGCAAAGAAGAAATGACACGATGAGATAGATGCCAGGTGATTTAAATCTCTCATCCTCAACCCTGTGTGTTGACCCCATTTGGGGTCTCTTGGCTCATGGACCAGATTTGTGGTGTCCAAGGCAGTAGCCACTAGCCGCACGCTGCTTCTGAGCCCTTGAAGTGTGGCTAATCCAAAACTGACATGTGCTCGAGATCTAAAATGCACACCAGATTTCACAGACTTAGTGGGGGCGGGGGGGGGGATAAAGTAAAATAGCTCATTAATTATTTTTTATA
This sequence comes from Panthera uncia, assembly GCF_023721935.1. NCBI lineage: Eukaryota > Metazoa > Chordata > Mammalia > Carnivora > Felidae > Panthera > Panthera uncia. Next base: position 86,354,626 of record NC_064808.1, on the reverse strand, counting down.
CTGATGATGTTGAAATGATAATCTTTTGGTTGTAGTGAGTTCATATACTAATATATTTTCATATATTTTTAAATTCATTACACCTGTTTTTTTTTTATTTTAAAAATGCGACTACTGGAAAATGGAAATTTATGTGTGTGGCTCACACTCTACTTCAACTGGACAGCGCTGAGTTAGAATGCTTTGGACCATCCCACGATTCCCTCCATAGTCTCTGATAACTTGGGTTTTCCAAGTTACTTCATGCTTATTGGAATACCCATAGGTATTTGTGTCTTTGGAGGAGGTGTTCTCTGTACCTAAAGCTATAATGCCTTTCTTGCTTTTCATCCCAGCATTAAGTCATTTGGCTCGGAATCAAGTGGAGAGATTGAGGTCTGGGTTGCTCAGAGAAAGCCTAGCTTGCCCGTGTTGTGGGAGGTTGGCTCTCTTTCTCCACATCTTCCTGTTGTGGCTGAATCTGCTAGAGTGAGTTGTTCTTGAAACAGCATGGCCCATATAGGTTCTGTGTAGGCTTCAGCAACTTGACCCCAAGCTGTGGTCTGCAAATAACTGTCAGCCGCATCCTGCTTCACCCAGAGGGATTGGGGAAAACAGCCCGTGAAGGAGAGAATAGTATTTTATGGAGGAGAAATGCAAGGACCTGCTTGGCTCATGTGCCTGGAACACAGAATCTGAGTCGGTGTTAGTCTACCCTGACTTCCCCTATGGGACTGGCCAGGAGGATCTGGATGCTCTTAGGAGACACGTAGAGACTTCACATTCCACCTACAGGAAGATCGGCCTCACACACCCTGTTAACTTCTGCCTCTGTGACTGCAAAACACCTTCCTAAGGTGCTTCCTGAAGTTCTGAACCCTGCAGTATGGAAATGTCACACATAACCTGGGTGGGAAGCTGTCCTCGGGGTTCCGGAGAAGCTGTGAGCACCTATCCTGTATGGAGATGAAACTAGCTATGGGGTTAGGGTGATGGCTATATTATGGATGACTTTTTTTTCTCTTCTTGAAGTTTGCTCTTAACCCACTGTGTATTTCTTTTTAAAAACAAGTCATAGGCACACGCCTGTGCACGGATCCTACAGAAATCCTAAAGACAACGCAGATTTGCTTAATTGTTGCACAGCATTAACATCACATGGGAGACACACGTGATAGGTCCTAACGCAACTGTGTGGTTTGGGTGGCCTTTGAGACTTCGCAGGAACTGTGTGAATACAGAGGATCCATGGACAGCCAGCCTGGGCCACAGACTTGTGGATCCACGGGGTGCACTCTGAGTTGCTCTGGGTTGAATGGGAAGGTAGAGAAGAGGTCTGTGTTTTGTTTTGTTTTGCTGTATATAGATATATTTTTTAAAATTATTTATTTATTTCAAAAAGTTTGAATCCAAGTTAGTTAACATCTGGTGTAATAATGGTTTCAGGAAAAGAATTTAGTGATTCCTCACTCACATATAACACCCAGTGCTCATCCCAACAAGTGTCCTTCTCAGTGCCCCTTGCCCTTTCAGTCCTTTCCCTCACCCAACACCCCTCCAGCAACCCTCAGTTTGTTCCGTGTGTTTAAGAGTCTCTTACGGTTTGTCTCCCTCTCTGTTTTTATATTATTTTTGCTTCCCTTCCCATATGTTCCTCTGTTTTGTATCTTAAATTCCACATATGAGTAAAGCCATGTGATATTTGTCTTTCTCTGACTGGCTTATTTCACTTAGCATAATACACTCTAGCTCCATCCACACTGTTGCAAATGGCAAGATTTCATTCGTTTTGATCGCCGAGTAATATTCCGCTGTAGATAGATAGATAGATAGATACCACATCTTCTTTGTCCATTTATCAGTGTATGGACATTTGGGCTCTTTCCACACTTTGGCTATTGTCGATAGTGCTGCTATAAACATGGGGGTGCATGTGCCCCTTTGAAATAGCGCACCTGTATCCCTTGGATAAATAGCTAGCAGTGCAGTTGTTGGGTCGTAGGGTAGCTCTATTTTCAATTTTTTGAGGAACCTCCATGCAGTTTTCCAGAGTGGTTGCACCAGCTTGCATTCCCACCAGCAGTGCCAGAGGGTTCCTCGTTCTCCGCATCCTCACCAGCATCTGTTGGTGCCTGAGTTGTTCATTTTAGCCACTCTGACAGGTGTGAGGTAGTATCTCGTTGTGGTTTTGATTTGTGTTTCCCTGATGATGGGTGATGTGGAGCATCTTTTCATGTGTCTGTTAGCCACGTGGATGTCTTCTTTGGAAAGTTGTCTATTCATGTCTTTTGCCCATTTCTTCACTGGATTGTTTGTTTTTTGGGTGTTGAGTTTGATAAGTTCTTTACAGATTTTGGATACTAACCCTTTATCCAATATGTCACTTGCAAACATAGAAGACATCTGCCATAGTCTAAAGGGGTTGTCTTCAGGAGAAGTCTTTGAAATCTTCTTTTACCCAAACACCCAAGATTTCTCACCTTGTTTTAAATTGCTTAACACCTGCAAGGCACTTTGGGAACCCGCTGGCAGTATTTTTAAAGCAGTGTTCACTGAACCCACAAAAATAGAACGGGAAGAGTCAAGAGCTTATGTCCCAAGGGGAAAAGAGAGGACAAGTTTGCAGGGTCCATGTCACCTTTGCTGCGGCCTCCCCTGCCATGGCTTTCTGCCATCCTGAGAGGGAGATGCTCTGAGTTATGCTCTTTGAGCCAGCACCTCCTCCTGCTCTGTAGTGGCCACCCCAGGCCCCCTCGTCACCTGTCCTAGTGCTATCAGCTGCCTGCGGGCCCCAACCCCACGTCAGCTGTAAGTGCAGTTCTCAATACAAATCAGCAGCCGTGCAGGCAAGCTGAGTGGCCAGATCTCTTCCCCTCCATCCGTGCGCCCCTCCCCCTCCCTCTTGTTTTCACTGGGCCTCTTCACAGGCGCCAGCTGCCTCACCGAGAGCAGCCTGTAGGCTGGGCTTCGCCAGTTACCCACCCTTGGCAGTAGCTGTCAAGCCCGATGGCCGCATGTAAGGCGTGTGCTATCTGGTGGAGACTCAGCGCCCAAGAGCTTGAGAATGGAGGGCAGCGTGGCAGGCCGGAGGTTAAAGGCATGGCTCTCCTTCCTTTTCCCCCTGGGCACTCAGAGGAGGGCTGGCCTGGTCAAGTGTAGTGGTCCAGGGTGATGCCAAGCTTCTCTGAGGGCCCCCCTAGCGGAGGGGTCTGGGACTGAGGACAGGGCCTCATTCCAGAGGAGAAGCACCCACGAGTGGGCGGCCAGACAGCTTGCCTTGTATTGCCAGGGAGTAGGTGCATCCAGAGGGGCGGGGGGAAGGAGCGAGGAGGAAGCAGAACTAGGAGAACTTACATGGAGGTTCCATCTACTGTTCGGCCCCCAGTGGTCACCCCAGCAAGAGAACCCTGGTCCTGGCCATGCTTCTGATGTCCTCTTCTGGGAGCCGGCCGATCCTGTGACCTGGGCACCCACCTTCCCGGCAGGTGCTCATCTTAGGGCTCATGGCTCCTCTTTTCACCAGGTGCCTTTTACCAAATGTTTCCTCTTTTCGCATTTATTTTTCTATATTCCTGGTGCCAAGGCCCGGCCCTGCCATCAGTGGCTATGGCATAAAGTGTTGCTCCGCTTTGGCAATTTCTGTGGCTCTGACTTTTCACCCCTGCACGGCAAGAGGTCAGTTTTTAGCTCAGAAATCACCAGCGGCCCAGCTGACAGGGGAAATCAGTTTTTGAATCTTGTCTCCCTGATATTGCCGATGGGGGGCACGGCCTATGGAAGAGCACCCACTCTTCCGTCATGCCCGCCCCCAGTTGGATGTTGCCCTCCTCCCCGAAAGTTCTCTCACCCCTGCCCACGGCCCTTGCACTCAAGCATCCGGCAGAGGAAGCGCGTGCTCTGGCCACCCCACCCTCTGCCACGGGGTTCCCAGCCAATGAAAACGTCGCTCCCTTGGTTGAAGGCCAACTTAATCCTGCAAACTCCCACTGCACTTGGGTTGTTTCACAGTGGACAAGTATGTTGGGAAAGGCCGCCAGGCCGCGGCGGCGTGTGTGTGCATGTGTTTTGGGGATGTGCACGTGTCTGTGTGTGTGTGCACGTGTGTACTCGTGGGCGCGTGTGTGTGAGTGCGCGCACGCGCCTTCCTGTGGTTAGCCATGAGGAGGGTGGGGGACCCGGCGAGCTTGGCCAGAGCTCCGCTCAGACACAGGACCAGGGTCTTTCTGGGACTGCTTCCGGATGGGCCAAGTCCTTCAACAGCAGAAGCCAAAGGGCCAAACTGGTGAAAAGCCCTGATGTGCTACTGCCTCTCCGCAGACTGCCATGGGGACATTAAACCTTCAACAATCTGGGGCTCTGATGGCTGGTTCTTGGTTCTCTGCCTGGAAAAACAGTAGGCGAATAGTAAAACCTTAAATTCTAACATGTGTAAGTTATACATCTTATTTTCATTTTCAGCCCATGTTCCCCTCTGTAAGACATCAGGAAAAAATTACCGTCTGACTTCTAATATCTCAGTGGAGCATTTATCTCCCAGCTATGATAAGTGATCTTCAATATTTTTTTCCTTTCAGATTAAGAGACAAATTCATTTAATTGTCTTTTATTGGATATGCTCTGGCCCCTCTGCCCTGCCTGGGCCCCCAGCCCCCACCCCTGCCCCCTCCCTTCCCCCCGTCCCCCAACCCCGGGCCGTTACTCCCTTCCTCTGTGTTAGGGACTGCTCTCCAGGCCTCTGGAGGTGCCGCCACCGGCCGCGGGATGGGCGGGGCCCTATCTGGCACGACCTGGCTCCTTCAGTCCTCATGATGGTTGGTCCCTGCCCAAAGCAGAGTGAGGAGGGCAGTGGCCAGGCCCCTGGGAAGCCTGGAGTCATTCTGCGGCCCAAGGTTGGGCAGCTGTAATCTGAACCTTATCTGAACTCCTTGGTCTGAAGGCCTGGTTTGGAGCTCTTGAGAGAACTGGCTGTCTCCCAGGTCCGATGCTTCCTGTGCTGTGCAACCACGGCTGCAGCCTCTCCAGGGCCTTCCAGTTGTCTCCTTTGGTCCTGCTGCTGCCGGAGGGGCTGAAGGGAAGCTAGGGCAGGGCAGGACCGCACTTCCCCCAGGCACCCTGGGAGGGGCCGCGATGCTGGGCTGGCGGGGTATGTGGAGCGTTCTGCTGGCCCGCTCCTGGGCACGGGGTGGCCACAAGTGGAGTGTCGGCTTAGATCTCCAGACGGCTGCTCATCGCTGAGCTGGCGCCAGGGAGCAGGCTCCCTGCACCCATGTTGCAACACATCAGGTGCTAACTGGGCTCCGTACACCAAGACGGAGTTGGATGACTTTTGCCTTTTGCACTTCCTTCTGGTTCTTCCGTGAGCGTGGCACCCAGGGCTGCAAAAGGCCACAAAGGCCACAGCCTTTCTATCAGGTTAAAGTTTTTGGATTCTATTCCTTCTTCATGAAGCAACCAGCCCGTGTGTGTGTGTGTGTGTGTGTGTGTGTGTGTGTGTGTGTTAAAGTAAGCTCTGTGGAGTGCCTGCATGGCTTAGTCGGTTAAGCAACCAACTCTTTCAGCTCAGGTCATGATCTCGTGGTTAATGGGATCAAGCCCCATGTCGGGCTCTGTGCTGACAGCACAGAGCCTTCTTGGGATTCTCTCTTTCCTTCTCTCTCTGCCCCCCCACCCCCACTTGTGCTCTCTCTCTCTCTGTCTCTGTCTCTCAAAATAAATAAATTAATTTGAAAAAATAGGGGTGCTTGAGTGGCTCAGTTGGTTGAGCATCCAACTCTTGATTTTGGCTCAGGTCATGATCCCAGGGTCAGGGGATCAAGCCCCACGTCAGGCTCTGTTCTTGACAGAATGAAGCCTGCTTGGGATTCTCTCTCTCCCTCTCCCTACGTCCCTCCCTTCCTCGCACTCTTTCTCTCTCTGAAAATAAGCATTAAAAAAATGAAAAAATAAAGTAAACTCTATGCTCAACGTGGGGTTCAGACTCAGGACCCAGAGATCAAGAATCACATGCTCTACCAACTGAACCAGCCAGGCGCGCCCATATGGGTGTTTTGATGGGAAAGCTTAACACCGAAGACCTGAGTCCTGCTCAGGTCACACTAGCTGTGTGACCCTGGGCCAGTCACCTCACCTCTCAGTTTCCTTAACCATAAAGAGGAGATATGAACCATTGGATGGGTATTGGGAAGTTAAAATAGAACCGGGTACAAGAAATGCATCAAAATCATATATGTGCAGTAGAAATACTTCACTCAGCAAACATTGATCACTCGTCTCCTATAGAAGGCACTACGTAAGACGTTGAGGTTTAAAGGAGGAAGTCCTGTCAATCTCTCAGGAAACTCCCAATCCAGCGGGGGAAGAGGACCCGCTAAGCTAACAATCACCCAGCGTGACCAGAGCTAGAACCATGGCAGAAACAGAGTGCTAGGGTGGGGGTGGGAGGCGGAGGCCTACCTGGGGGCCAAGGCCAGGGCAAGTGCTGTTGGAGCACAGGTTGCCTGGCAACAAGGCTAAAAATGTCAGCTGCCGTCAGATTGGGAGGGCTGTGATGCGGTCCTGAGAAGTCCAGACTCTAGTCTGAGGCCAGTAGGGAGCTGCCAAAAGTTTTTAAGTGCCGTAATTATAGGATTGGGCTGGGATTTGAAAACCCTGGTGGTGGCGTGGAGGATAGAAATAAGGCAGCAGCAGCGTTGCACCAAGTGGGGCTGGGAAATGGCGCCATGATTGTCTGCCCACGCTGTGCTGATGGCAGCCGGAGTGATGACTTCCTCTGGGCTTTGTGTCCTCTCGCCTCAGGGAGTCTCCAGTGGACTGCAGTGTTAGCAAATGCAGCAAGCTAGTTGGTGGAAGCGAGTCCAACGCCATGAACTACAACAGCTACATGGACGAGAAGAACGGCCCCCCTCCTCCCAACATGACCACCAACGAGAGGAGGGTCATCGTCCCCGCAGGTACTTTGGGAACCAGGCTGCCGGCTGGCATCCGTGCCCTCACTTTTCTGGGCTAGTAGTGGGAGGGCGGGCTTGTCCCGGTTGGGCATCTGAAGCTTTACCTGATACCCTATTCGCTATGGAAGTGCTGACTTAGGAGAGCTACCTTCCTCACCTTCCTTCCCACTGTCCTTCAAGATAGTGTCCCAAGTGTCACCAGCAACCTGAAGGGCAGGTGCCGGGAGCCCACCCTCAAACAGGTCACGTCATAGACTCGACCTCAGGACACAGTACCACAGGATGAGGACTGCCAAGAGGGCAGAGGCAAGGCCGTCTGAAACCAGAAGGAGTCCCAGAAACTCCTGGACGGGCCCGCCCTTGCCTTTAAGGAGAAGAGTGGCCTCAGAGGTCTGTCATGTCCATCAGGCAGTACTTCCTGGCATCTGCAAGCTTCCACCTTTCCAAAATTACAGCCAGCTCTCTTCGTTTCAAAATAGAAATAACTATATTTAACAAATGGAGCGCCTTAACGTGTGCAGCAAGTTATGTCATTATGTAAAAATAGCCTATTTTTCCTAGGTATTGGTGCTGTTTGGTTGTAGAAAATAAAATCATTGTTCAAGCCTTCCGTCCATTGGCCGGATGCTCTGCCTCAGCTAGACCAGCTAGCTCAGCAGCCTGGTCAGAAAGGGGGTTTGAAAACTGCAGCGGGTAGAGTCGGTGCCAGGTAGAAGGAGCGAGAACGTCCAAATCTTAAGCAGAGTGAATTACAGGGCAGGGATTAAAACTAATCTTACCAAAATAACATGACCAAAAAGGCACAACCCCTTCCATTTGCAAAAGTGTAAGTGCCGTGGTGTCTGAGGGCAAAGGATTAGATATCTCTTTGAGGTAGTGCAAAGGAATTTGCTTGTTGGCCTAGAAGGCATGGTTTTGTAATGAGCCTCTCCTTCCTACGCCCTTTTGTATTTATTTTCCATGGGACGCCGTGTCTCACCATCTCGTAAGACTATGGCCGCGTAGCATCCCTGCGCGCCGGGCCAAACTCAAGGTGGCAGAGGGTGGGAAGTGTGGGACCCAGGGAGGCAGGAGGAGCTGGGAAAATAGGAATTTTTCTGTGCCCTGCAGGACCTGAAAACTATTCATAAAGGATTTTTTTGAGTTTCCCTTTTCCACAAGCACGCGGCTTCACACAGGAGGAGGGAGAGTAGTTCCTATTTTCTGAGCACTTTCCAGATGCCGGGCGCATTTAACTGCTTTCTCTACATTATACTACTTATATCATTTAACGTTTGATCCCCTCCCTCTCTCCCTCCCTCAGACACCAGGAATGTTTAGCTCAGGTGCATTTGTAAGGTCCAAGAAAACCGTGTTCCTCCCTTCTCATCAAAAGAAGCAGACAATGAAGGAACGATAATGCAGACAGGGTGGGGATCTCACTGCTCTCCCCTAAGCAAAGCCAAGCTTCGCCGGGCCTTTGCACATCTGGCATCAGACTGCCCTGTTTTGCCAAACAGTGGCCAGCGTGGGAAGGCACTCTTGGGCTCTGTAGAGTCAGGGCATCAGAGATTGTCTCTGAACCAAATATGGATGCCATCTCATTTTTGTAGTCACTTTTGGGAGGAGAGAGGGGCAAACAGACAGGCTGCTTGGTTGACCCTTTCACTCTGAGTTGGTGTTGAAATACTTCCAAAAGGAATATCAAAATGTCAGTCTTCAGTGGACCAAGGTAATAATAATGATAGCAGTAATGGTGAAAATAGTGTGAATTCTTATCAAAGGGTTTTCAAAGCCTTTCTTGCAATGAATTCGCTGGCTATGGATTTAATTCATTACTTTCCCTCTGGTGAGATCTTTCAACATTATCATCAGACATTCTGGCTTCCTCCAGGCCAGCCGCCTGGACATGAGGGAAAGTTGCATTTGGGCAAGTCCACAAATAAAGGCAATAAAACATTTGTGAAACAACTGATTGAATTTATGGTGGAGATTTTGAGACAAGTATAAACGAGGGCTCTGGTTAATCACCAGTTTCAGGTTCAGATGGGAAGAAACTAGGACTAAATCATCCAGGAAATACATTTGGAAGAGTTTAGCATGATCCAGAGTGGAAGCTTTAGAATTCATTGTGCTGTAAAGGGAGAGAAATAATATTGTGATAGAGCCCAAAGCAAGAGTGGAAATATTAAAATAAATTAAATACATGGTGTAAAATCGAATTTGAGGCCTCAAACACTAAAAGTGAGGAGTCAGGATGAAGCAAAGGAGATCAGATGAAATAAAAATGCTGCGTAATCCATTGCCCACCTGTGCCGTTTTCCTTTAGAATTCTGAAATGGTACAGAATATTTCCATTTCCCAGTGGCCCATGCCTAGTTGTTTCTGGAGAGTAAAAGAGGTCAACAAACCAAGAAATTGTTGAGAGAGAGAGAGAGAGGGAGGGAGGGAGAGAGATGCATATAGACTTGTACAATGAAGCGTTAGGAGGAGCTCTGCTATTGCAGAACAACTCACAGGTGGGAAGGCAAGAGGAGGGGCTTTGGGTCAGGAGGACCCACCCCCTCCACCAAGTGAAGTCCTGGGAAGGCTCAAGTTTGAGCTGGGGACTTAACCTTTCCAAACTCTTCTTGCAATCTGTAAAATGAAGACAAAAGCCATTTTGCTGGATTTTCTAGATGCGTGAGCCATGGGCCGTGTGAGGCAGCTGGCACACGGTAGGCCCCCCAGATCCAGGCCAGTTACCGGGTACTGGTTGTTGGGAAGCAGTCTGTGACCTGAACTCCAAAGTCTCTTCTCTCCTCTTTTGCCATCTCTTGTACCTCCAGCGCCGGTACAGCAACCACTCCGGCCTGTGGGCCGAGGCTGGGCCCTTCGCAGAGCAGACTCAGCCCCTGCCACCTAGATACTCACATGGAAAAACCAAGGAGAAAGGGAGAACCCATGGCAAACAAGGGTGATCAGCAGAAGCTCTGAGTAAAAGTGCTGGGGAATTCGTATTCCGTGAGAGGGAGGCCACAGAACTTGGCTCCCTTCCCCACGGCCACTCCTAATCCTTCAAACCTGGTTCCCATATTTGCCCAGAACCTTCACAGACTCTGAATGAGAGGGTGAAGGGCTGGGAAGGTGCACAGATATCCTTTCCTGGGAAATATGCTAAGGAAGCAGGCCCAGTAGAAGCTGGGGGCTGACAGCTTGCCTACAAGGCCAAGCCTCCTCCCCTCGTCCAGGCAGCCTTCCGAATTTCTCCAAGTTCACACTATTCCCCTCCAGCCATGATTCCTTCAACTACCACCATGAAATTTGTTGCTTAATTATGTGGTTTCCCGCCTAATGTTTCACATGGGCAGATATCTCATGTGGCCGAGAGCCATGCAGTTTTCTTCTGTGATGGGCATTTTTTTCTGATGGGCATATTTAAGGTGTCTGTTGGATCTGCTGATAATCGGTTGCCAAGGAAAGAGATGGCTTCCAGTCTGTGATAAGATACAAGCGCTCTACCTGCTGTGGAATTTGCTGGAACTCATCGCCAGCCCTCAAAGCATACCCACACCCATCCTCCACACACCTAGCCAGAAAGGAACTGTGAGGCCCCTGGGTGGAGAGGACCTCCATCATCACATTATTTTTGTTCACTCAAAGGCTGAAGGGCTGAAAGGTTTTCTCTCTCCAGTGTGTTTCCCTCATCTCTGGGGACTTAAATATCATAAAAAAAGTTTGGGGGATGATCTGGTAGAAATTTCAACCCAGCTGTCTCCACAAGGAGAAAACCCAGGTTGGATTTATGTTAAAGGCTCACAGCGCTGGGTTTTCCAACTCTACAGATGGAATTGCAGTAAAACTGTACACATATGTGTTCCCTTCTGTAGCCATCGGAGAGATCGGTGTTCTTCCCGTGCAATCGTTAATGTTCTTAAGATACAGATGGTTTCCCTTTCCAGAGGACTTTGGTCCCTGGGTCCGTGGAACTGTGTTTACTTTCATTTGGATGCCACCATTTCTCCAGCAAAGGTTTTAATGGCCCTCCAAATACTTTAAAGGGAATGTTCTGTCACGATGCCTAGGGAGACATCTAAGAACCTCCCCGGAGTGCTAAGTGGTTCAGGCAGTGCCAGATGTGGAGGAGCCAGATGGGAGTTCTAGGAGGACCATCTGGGAGGGAACCCACTTTCCCACTGAGGGAGAGAGTGGGGGGAGCGAGAAGGGGGGAACGGGGGAAGGAGGAGGACAAGGAGAAGGAGGGATGGGGAGAGAGAGGGTATACGCAGCCTTCATGAAGGCAGGGGAGTCCTGGCCGGCCCTGCCCTTGCTAATGAGCCCTTTCCTCTGCAGACCCCACGCTGTGGACTCAGGAGCACGTGCGGCAGTGGCTGGAGTGGGCGATAAAGGAGTATGGCTTGATGGAGATCGACACATCCTTTTTCCAGAACATGGATGGCAAGGAACTGTGTAAAATGAACAAGGAGGACTTCCTCCGAGCCACCTCCCTCTACAACACGGAAGTGCTGTTGTCACACCTCAGTTACCTCAGGGAAAGTAAGTGTCCTGTCTGTTTCTGGGCAGCGGAGCCCCTCGGAGGGTGTGGCCGAGTCCCCAGGGCTGGGAGAAGACTCTGAACGGCCTTGTCAAAATGAAGACCGATTTCCCATGGAGCTAATCCAGGAAAAGGAAACTGGTTCCCCCCACAGTCAGTTTATGTTGGGCAGATGCTACCGGAGCCTCACACGTCAAGGCCTGTGAAGTTGCCAAGGTCTCATGGGCTCCTACAGACCCTGAAAGGGGGCTGACCCAGTCCCGTAGTGTCAAGGGAAGCGGAATAAGAACTGGAGAAAAAAGCAGGGAGCTGTGACCCAGTGGGGCCTGCCAGAGTGTAGTTGCCAGGAGAACCCCTTTCCAGAAACTACTTTGCCCTGGAATTATAAATAGATGGACACCCTGGCTTGTATTTTCGTGTGCAAAGATTCAAAGTTCCTCCGGTAAACTCTAGATTCATGGGTTTAGGATTTAAGGTGTTGAAAACGTACACATTAGCTTCCTCTTCTCTTTGGTGTCATTCTAGCCCACCCGAACCCCACCTGTGCAGGCTGCTCACTACGCACCCTTCCTAGCCAAACAGGGGGAGCAGCCGACCTTCCATGTGCGTGAGGGTCTCTTGGACATGTTCTTCTGGCACAGCGAGAAGGAAAAAAGAGCTTTGGAAAAGGCGATTTTATGAAAGAAACTGTGTAGTCGTTCAAAAGATTTATCCGATATCAGAGTTCTCAGGCACCAAGATCCCATCATTTCCATGTGCATTTCATTTACTATTAAATATGCACAGAGATAGGAACAATTCTTTCAGGCATGCTAATAGCCTCAGCCCTAACGCTTCACTGGAAATCCAAGCGTGGTGGTAGGTATATCAGTGACCCCAAGTACTGAAGGATTTGTCTGTGGCCAGAAAAGGTGGCACAGAGATCAGGGAGGTGACGCTGCAGGAAGACTGATGGGGGTTCTTTCTACGAGGGAGTTTTTTAACAGTCAGCCCTGAGCAGGGATAGACAGGCAACCTTGGGATTCAGTGTTTGCCGTCAATAGCCAGAGCTGCCTGGGGGCGCCTGGGTGGCTCAGTCGGTTGAGCGTCCGACTTCGGCTCAGGTCATGATCTCACGGTCTGTGAGTTCGAGCCATGCATCGGGGTCTCTGCTGATGGCTCAGAGCCTGGAGCCTGCTTCCCATTCTGTGTCTCTCTTTCTCTCTGTCCCTTCCCTGCTCATGCTCTGTCTCTCTCTGACTCAAAAATAAATAAAAAACATTAAGAAAAAAAAAAAATAGCCAGAGCTGCCTGGAATCTTGTAGGAGTTAAGCTTTGGAATGAAGGAACTTGATGATTTTAAAGCCCCTTCCAAGCTGAGGTCTTTGGACAGTGCCTGCGGGCTGCATTTCCTGGTCTCCTGGGCTCTGGGTTGGTTGGTTATTTCTTTGTTGTCTCCCCATCATTCAATGCGGCTTCAGCTCACCATCTCTGTACTCTTCTGTCTCATTCTACAGCAGCATGCTACATGGGGTGGAAGCAACACACACTGGCTATAAAATTAAAAAATTTTTTAAATGCCTTTGGAAGTTTCCACTGGTGCCTCCGGGCACTCTGGTCACCTCTCCGAGGCGTCTGGTAACCAGCAAGAGAGTGTGGATGATGCAGCGTATGTTAACACCAGAGCAGTTACCTCATGTCTGAGTCTTGCTGCAACGTGAGGTCAGCCCAAGAAACAACAAGCTCAAAAAAAGGGGGCGAGTCTCTACCCAGTTTTCCTGAGCTTTGGAGAATTAGCATTTTCTAATGATCTGTATTTCTCAGCCTTTAAATGTTTATGGAATTTTTTTTTTTTTAAAGTTTCTTTGCACAGAGCCCCGCAGCGATGCTAGCCAGGCAGGGAAGAGGTTGGAAGTGAGCAGCGTAAGGTGGGCACGAGAAGCGTGGATCAGCAAAGCAAGGATGCTGTTGGAGCCTACCTTTCCGCTTCTTTGGGCATCATATGGTGGAGGGTCAGGAATCATTGGCCCCTGTACTTTCTTTGTGGGAGAAGAGAGAGACAGCAGCAACATGGACAGTACGTCCGATCACTTTAAGGGACCAATAATTTGGGGTTCCGTGGCAGATGCTTTTCTTGGGGAAATGTTCAAGTGCATTCTGACTTGACGTGGGGAACTCCCTTTCATGCCATGTGAAACCATTCAGGCCTGCTTTCTGGCAGGTCCATAAACAACCAAAGTCCCCATTAGGGTTTCCTGCCACCAAAGAACCCAAGCCACAGACCCTGAAGCAAGACCAACACCTGCCCCAACGGCTCAGGCATTGGCTAAGGTCGCCCCTGGTAACCATGATAGAGGAGCACAGACACTAAGGGGCAGAGGAGTGAGCAGGTTGTGAAGCATGAGGGCCGAAGCATTGGTCTTTTGGGGGCCACAAGTACGAGGGCAAGAAAAAGAGTGCCTCGCTGCTTCTTTCCTTCTTTCTTTTCAAGAATATTTGTAGACGTTGAGGAAGATATGCCCCCAAAGCAATAAAAATACGAAGTTTCCAGAAAGTTGTTTATGAGCGGAGGAAATTTCCAGGGTGGAGAGGAGATGGAACAAGGTGCCTATGTGATACGACGCTGAGCGCAACAGCTAAATATGAAGTGCCCGGTGCCATGATAGAAAAACCATGTCTGCCTGCAGAAGCAAAAATTAAAATGCTGTATGAAGGCTCAAAAAAAGAAAATAAAACCTGCCAGAGCATAGTATGGTAATAGTCCAAGGGCCTCTTGAGGAACCTAAGCGTAAAATGATGCACCATCATGGGAAAAAAAATTTGATCCATGCTTCTCTTCAACTGGTGTCTCCCTTCGGATTCTGGCCTCGGGGACGCTCTGTGTTGGGCGGTGTCTGGCCAGCTAAGACCCCTGCGGGAGGTATGTGCCTGGTGACTGCGCGCAGGATTGCAGGGAACCCTCCGCGTGCCGACCAACATGCCTTCAAACACTTTATTGTTTTTCCAGACTTACTTCCAGCGGATGTTTTGTGCTCAGGCAGGGAAGCCGGTATTTTGGGGACAGAGGTTGGGGCAGCTGAGTGGAGGCAGGGGAGAGGGGTGCTAATTCCTGGTGCTTTGTCCTCTGTCCTGTTGTTGAGGAGGGGGCCGGGGCTCAAACATCCCCCACTCTGGCAAGAGGTGGGGCGCAAGTAGCTGAGCTCCTCGACACAGAAGACGCCACATTCGTTGGATCCCTCCAACGTATCTGATCTTTCTGGACTTGCACAGAAAACAAGGAAACCGTGTGGGGTAAGAAGCTCTAGCACCAAATTCACACTTTCACTAAAGGTGCAGGAGCATTTGCTCTGGTTGTCTGGGAGGGGAGCTATACCTTTAAATGTCAGACACCACACTTCAATGTTAAAATGTATTTTCCCCGGGGTGGAGAAGAAACAGTGGTGTCCTGAGTGCCTCTATGCCCCGTCTGGTGGCCTGGCATGCCCGGATTCATCTGGACTGCTTGGAAGTGCTTGGTCTCTGTACTTCAGCTTTTCAGCTGTCCCAGGCAGAGTGGCCGTCCCCTACACCCGCGCTCTGTAACATCACCCGCATTGGACATGGGAGGGGGCCGGTGGGGGCGGGGGGCTGGGACGGATGCCCACAGTACCTGGGACGATTCTGGAGTCCCCCGGGGACACCGGGGCTCAGGTGTGCATCTCCCCAGGTGTCGTTCACTGTACAGGGACAGGATGCCCCCTTGTGGACACCACGTGGACAATTGTTTATAACCCCCATTTTAAAGCCGAAGCAACTGAGGTCTGGAGGGCTTCAGAAATTGGTTCAAAGGCGGACGCCAGTGGAGAGCAGCCTGGGAGCTAAGCCCCAGGCCTCCTAGGTCTCAGTCCGCCATCGGCCCGCAGCTTCCTGCTCTGATGTGAGATGGCCCAAGAGAGAGAGACAGGAAGCTAACCTCCCTTCTCTACCTTAGAATTAGCCTCGTGCCCCTGACGCTTCCATGTTGCCGGCCAGGCCACTTTCCCCACAGCATTTTCTGTTTTCATTTGCGCCAAGAGATAAATGCTTTCCGAAACTTCCCTGTGGCCTCCTGGAATGAGGCAGATTAAAGCCAAACCTATCACCACGCTAACCCTGTCCTTCTTTCTTCCCGGTGCCGCCCCACACCCTGGACCCGCCAGGCGGCCCCACCAGTATCTCTGTCGGGCACACCCCGTTGGCAGAGGCCGTATTTACAGGCCAAGGGCTGCGGGAAATGAGATTGGGCCGTCACAAGGCGCGCTGGGGACGGACCTCAGAGGAAGTGAGAGCCCTCCAGGCTGGCAGTTCAGACTCAGGGCCACTGGGGGGAGTTTGGGCTTTCTGGGAGCCCAGAAGGTTCTGGGCTTGGGGTGGCCAGAGGCCGAAGAAGGGAAAGGAGTCCTTTGTCATTTTACAAAAAGTGGAGATCTGTATGTGTTTCGGAGCCTGACCTGTGAGAAAGTGCCGAGAGACCATGTTTTGAAATCGCGGTGGCGCAAGAGAATGATATATCGTGCGGCAGGGAGGCTGCAGAAAAGGTATCTATCTTGAGTCCGATTTTTAATTTAAACTTAATGGAAAACACATTTTGCGTTCCGCGGCCTTCCCACCGGCAGCCTCAGATGGTTGGGCAAAGGTGATGGGTCCGGGCAATTAAGCTGGTGAAGCATTATCCCTTCCAGGCCGGGATCTGACCAGTAAAAGAGAACAGGATTCGGGCAGAACAAAAGACCAGATTGCCCTGGACTCAGTCGTCCAGCCAGGCCTGTTGTTGAGAACATGGAGCAGTATTTCTCCGCTCCCTCCTCCCGCCCCACCCCTACACTTCAGCCAGAGCCATTGATGCAGCCCAGAGAAAGGGAAACCCACATTCAATAGGCAGGAGACAAAGGCTTTGGCACCGGAAGGAGGACGGTTGTCTCCCCGGCTCCAGGTGTCCCCGATGAAGAGCAAGTTACGTTGGGGGAACGTAGAACCAAAGAAAGACCCATTGTTGGGCCTCTACCTCACACCTGCAAAGCTTCACTCTGCTCATTTCCATCGTTTTGCAGATCCCTAATATGATATCCAGTGACGGATGGACTCAAAAAGGGGAAATTATTTTTCCCTTATGCTTTCACTTTGGAAAGGCCAGTCCATTCTCGGCAGCAGTCACTTCATGCTTTCTGGGGACCCGGATTAGCGGATATACTTACATGCCTGTGTCCGTACATTAAGCAAATAAATAAACGTTCTAACTGAAGGGTGCAGAGTCGAGTAAAATTCATAAATGCACAACTCAAGAAACTGGCACAAAGGGAATCCACTCGCTTGGTTGTTGCTGTTGTTGTTTTTAAGTTTATTTATTTATTTTGAGAGCAATAGAGACAGCACCAGTGGGGTGGAGGCAGAGAGAGGGAGAGAGAGAATCCCAAGCAGGCTCCACACTGTCAGTGCAGAGCCTGATGCGGGGCTCAAACTCACGAACCGTGAGATCAGGACCTGAGCCAAAACCAAGAACCGGAAGCTTAACTGGCTGAGCCACCCAGACACCTCTCCACTCACTTGTATAATCACCCCCCAGGTCAAGGAGTAGACCAGAAGCCCCCTTGCGCCCTCTCTCTGTCCCCCACTCCTCCCTGGCAAGGTAACCACTGTCTTGATTCCCGACGCCATAGGTGAGTTTTGTCTGTTTCTTAGATTTAGCCTGAAGGCTGCAGGGTCTTCTGGACTGAGAACAGGTTTTGCAGATAAACCAGAATGGGAATCCTGGTTTCCTGGGCTTTGTGGCTGTGTGACCCTGAGAAAATGACTTGACTTCTCCCAGTGCTGATCTGTAAAAGGAGAAGAACGTGACACTGGCTTTGCCTGGCTGTTAGGGATAAAAGGAGAGAACAGATATAAAGTGTCCGGTGCATACTGCTTTCAGGAGAGTTGCCTTCCCTCCTCCTATCATAGCCTGTTTACTCCAACAGGACGACAGGACGGTGTCAGGAAAGATTAGGAGCTCACCTTAGCTCTACACAGATGGAGCCTCAAAGCAGGAGAAAAAAAAAAATCCAAAGCAACAGAGCGAGAGACGAGGCTCCAGGAAAGACCTTCTTGTATCAGAACAAATTCCCATAAGAAAAGGGTGTGCTGTGCCACCCCCTGTAGCCTGAAGAACTTGTCAAGTAAAAATCGGAGAAGAGAAAGGATGTCAGTCCCTTGGGAGGGAGGCCAGATGCCCCCCAACCAGCCTCTCCTTCCAGGAGTGAAACTTGAACCAGGAACGGTCTTCAGGGCAAAATCCTTTTCCTAGGTTACCATGAAATATGTATTTCATGCAAGCTTTGCAGAGGTCAAACGACCCTTTCTCTTGGCTTTCTGGGAGTTTCCTGTGGAATTCATATGTGCCCAAAGAAGAACTTTCACCAAGGGGAAAATTTAATAAATGTGGTTTATCTAAGCTTCGTGCTCTCAGCTAAATCTGCACTAATGACTCAGGCAGTTTGCTCCTCTGAGACCATCATTTTTCTTTATTTGCTCCAGCCGTGAGGTTTCAGCCTGAGGGAGAGAATGTCGGGGACAGAAAGGCAGACATTCTTGGTCTTACTCCTGAGACTTTTTTTTCTATTCCCTTGGAACGCTCGGTTCTATTTCTTAACCTCCTTCCAGTCATGGAGGATTATTTCTTATTGCAGCAGAACCCGTCCGCAACTCCAGGTCCAGAAGACAAGACAAATGCTCAGCAAGCTCTTTTATAAAGGGGTCATTGTATGTCATTGTGGTGTCTGTGGGAGAAGGGGTATAAAAATAGTAATGATAACCAGCTAGCATTTGCTGAACACTTACTATGAACCAAGGTCTTTTTTGAGCACTTTACAGGTATTATTCTATCCAATTGTTGCAACAACTGTGCTAAGTAGATGTTGTTATTAGCCCATTTTATTGTTTTTAAAGCTTTTTGTTAATGTTTATTTACATTTGAGAGAGAGACAGACAGGGCGTAGGCGAGGGAGGACCAGAGAGAGAGGGAGACATAGAATCAGAAACAGGCTCCAGGCTCTGAGCTGTCAGCACGGAGCCTGACACGGAACTTGAACCCATGAACCATGAGATCATGACCTGAGCCAAAGTAGGACACTTAACTGACTGAACCACCCAGGTGCCCTTTAAAGCTTTTTTTTTTTTTAAGTTTATTTATTTATGGAAAGAGAGAGAGAGCAAGAGCACAGGCAGAGAGAGAGAAAGAGAGAGAGAGAGGGAGAGAGAGAATCCCAAGCAGGCTTCACACCATCAGCTCAGACCCCGACGCAGGGTGCGAATCCACAAACTGTGAGATCATAACCCGAGCTGAAATCAAGAGTCAGACGCTTAACCGACTGAGTCACCCAGGCACCCCAGCCCATTTCCGACACCATTTTCTCTGTGGCTTAGAGAGATTGGGTAAATTGAGGGAGGCTACTGAGCTAAGGGTTAAGAGGCAGGTCTAACTTTCAACTCTTGTCTGCATAACAACTGTATTGAAATGAGGTTGTCACAGCCTCACCTGATCCTTGATGTTTTTCAGAATGGACTAACCAAATGCCTCTGGTTCTTGGGATATTATATGCACGTGACTGTTTCCTTTCTAAAATGGTCTGCACACATCCACGCTTTGGCATATTGTGGTCTCAGAACCGCCTCCACCCCGCCCCTCTTTTTCTCTTGGAATGGTTTCAGAGCTAGAAGGAACGGTCGCCCAAGCCACAAGTCATAGGTGCTGGGCAGCTGGGTGATTCCCGTAAAATTCTCTCCCTCGTCGTCTGGCCTGGAAGGGCACACATTTTCTCCGAGGCGCACAACCAAACGCCCACAGCTGGGTGAGGCAGCGGCTGTGCTCCTGCAACCCCGCCATGACTGGAGGCTAAAAATAGGAGCGTCTGCCAGCCCATCCCCTGTCCTAAGCCCTGGCACCCAAGTCAGCCGCCCGTCTGCAGAGGGAAGGGAAAATTTGCAAAGACTTCCCCAGCCTCCAACACCTATGGCAGGCTTATCCTGTCCTCTGCAAAAGCACATCCCAGCCCTGGTCTTGAGGGCACTTGCGAGTTTCCCCAGGAGACTCTCGAGGAGAATTGCAAACATGCCTACAGTTCACAAAACGAAACTCTTGGGTTCTTTTGAAACTAAGGAACGAGCCCCATTTTAGGGGAAAGGGGGAGTTTTTACGTGCGACAGAGAAGAACTGTCACCCCTGTGAAATTCCTAGGGCAGTGCCCGGTATGAGTAGTTACGTGTTAAGGGTTCATCTTAGGAGATGGGGTAGCAGCACTCTGGAAATTGAATGTATTGTGCCCCACGATCAGCTGTGTTCTCTCAGACATTTGCAAAGGAAGGCGAGGGTTACTACCGGCCCTCCTGCCATCCTGACCCCTTCCCAACCGCCAACACTCCCCTCCATTCTCAGTGACAGATACCCAAGCATCTCACCCGCCAGTAAAATGACCTGTCTGTAAACCCACCGGATACCATAGCACGCAGGAACTGTATAGCCGCTTCTCCAGGGTGTGGCAAAACTGCAAACTGCAGGCCAGATCGGTCCAACTCTGGCCCATGGACAAAACAAAACAAGACAAAACAAAACAAAAACAAAGAAGAATGTACAGCAGAGACTGCAGTTAGCCCACAAAGCCTAAAATATTTACTATCTGGTCTTTATAGAAAAAGCTTGCCAACTCCTCCTGTAGTTTAACCCCTTCGTTTTGCTGCTGCAGAAATCAAAGTCTAGACTTCCGTATGGCCGCACAGGGAGAGTCTTAGTCCTGTGCTCCTGCCATGATGGGGTGTGGACACCCAGGAGCTTCAGAACCGTAAATATGGCTGCTGGGGAGGGCTGTGCATGTCCCACTCACGGGTATTCTGTCCTAACAAGCTCTGGCCGGAGCTCCAGGAATCAAACACATTCCCCGCAGGAGGCAGGATGGATTCCATGAACTCTTTCTCTCAAGGAGCCATCTGTCTCTCTTACCTACCCGGATCTATTCCCCTCCTGACTCCCTTCTCCTCCCATCTTCTACTCCTGATCTACCCTTGTTATAACGCACTTTTGCTTTGCCTTACAGGTTCACTGTTGGCCTATAACACGACCTCCCACACAGACCAATCCTCACGACTGAGTGTCAAAGAAGGTGAGTCTGTTCTCTCATGCATTTTCTTCAGTCCCAGGAACGGCACGGTTCCATGCTGTTAAGATTGGCGTGGGGAACTCCAAATCGGTGCACTCTTAACCTTAAAAACAAGATCGGTGGTTATTTTATGAGCAAAAACTGGTTTATGTGGGAAGGGCAGAGAATAGCAATTCAGGATAAACAAGCTATGGTGAAAGCATAGGTCAGCCCAACAAACAAAGGAGAGAGGAACATTATTTTATGGAGAACATGGAGGAAGTTGGGAGGAGTTGTGAATGTAAGTCCACTGGAGACAAGTAAGAGTTCGGGGGTGATGACAGCTTCTCATTGGCTGAGGTGCAGGGGGTAGCTGATTTCTTATAGGAGATATAATGTACATCTTTCCCTGTTGGAACCTGTAACTGATGATTCTTTCCTGTTGAGATTCATCTGTTGTGGTAGGTCATTGACACATCTGTTGAAGTCTGTAATTGACCATTCTTCCTGTAATTGACATGTGAGTTGTACTGCCCCCCTCCCCCCACTAGGTCTCTCTGGCCCCCCAACTCCATTTTATTGAGGTTTCCCTTTGTTAATTTTCAAGCACCAAATCTTTTGTTCTGCTCAGATTTTTCTAGCATACAAGGAAAGAAGCCAAAGCATATCCCGCTTGCACTAACTGCAAAAATGCAGCAAGGTTTTGGGGCACCTGGTTGGCTCAGTTGTTGAGCGTCGGACTCTTGTTTCAGGTCAGGTCATGATCCTGGGGTCATGGGATCGAATCCTGCATTGGGCTCCACACTGAGCATGAAGCCTGCTTGAGCCTGCTTGAGCTTGAGGCTCTCTCTCTCCCCTTCTGCCCCTCTCCCCTGCTCACACACACACACACTCTCTCTCTCAGGAATAAAAATAAAAACATTTAAAAAAATACAGCAAGGTTTTTAAATATCTTGTAATGATATCAAAGATAGGACTTGACATTGTTACCCCATGAAATAAAAGCTGTTGCTCTTAGAGGACTGCACCCTTTCAAAGCTGGAAGTTGGGGGCTTTCTTCTGTTGAAGATAATGAAATGAAGATTTTTAAGGATTCTTGCAAAGCCACATTTTAAGGGTCTCTTTTTTTTCCTAACAAATTTTAGCAACGCCAATTTATTTTTAAAGTGGTGATGTGGGGATTTGGTCTAGTGGGTTTGGTTTAATTGAGAGAGACAGGAACAACCTCAACAAATGGTATTTACCAGTGAGGATTTGATTGCAATAGCACCTCTCGACATCTTATTTACGAAACATTGTGAGGATGTGTTGTTCCAGATACTGTGTTAGATTCTAGGCATTTATTTTATTTATTTATTTATTTATTTATTTTTAATGTTTATTTATTTTTGAGACAGAGAGAGACAGAGCATGAACGGGGGAGGGTCAGACAGAGAGGGAGACACAGAATCTGAAGCAGGCTCCAGGCTCTGAGCTGTCAGCACAGAGTCCGACGCGGGGCTCGAACTCATGGACGGTGAGATCATGACCTGAGCGAAGTCGGATGCTTAACCGACTGAGCCACCCAGGCTCCCCTAGATTCTAGGCATTTAAACAAGTGAATGATTCATGGTACCTAGTTTAAGGGAGAAAAAATGTAAGTGAAAAAAATCGGCCCAAGGCAAAAAGAAAAAAAAAAAAGAAAATCCACGGAGGAGGAGAATTTTGAGTGGCGGCTTAAAGAGCGAATAGGAGTCTGATGAACACACTCCCTTCCTTGACTTTCTACTTTGCCACTTTTGTACATCTGCTGTATGCCCATCACTCACTTTGCCCTCTCCCCACCCCCCATCAACCCTCAGTTTGTTGGGATGAGCACTGGGTGTTGTATGGAAAGCAATTTGACAATAAATCATACATATATATATATATTATATGTATGTAATATATATAATAATGCACAATATATATATTGTACATATATAATGACAGTAAATCATATAAGTATATATAATATTACATATATATATATATATATATATATATATAATGTACATCTGGTGTAAAATTGAATGAATGAAGGCAGAAATTTTCCATGTAGGTTGCATGTAGTATAGCTCAGCATAAGATTTCAGAGAAACATGAAGCTCTTCTAACAGAAAAGCCTTAAGGAACATTGATTCAGAATCCTCGTGAGTTATGGAGGAGGCAGACCCAAAAAGCATGGGTGTTTTGGCCATGGTCACACCTTTGATCACATAGAACTTTGTGTTTCCTGTTAACAATTTATAATCAGATGATAACCAGAGAATTTAGTGAAAGGAATATACAACATGGTGAATCTGCTTTTAAACTTTTGTGGTTTCATTTATTTCCTCTCCCCCACCTCCTACCCCACGCTGGGTCCATGCTACTGTTTTCCTTTCCAAATCACATTTTTTTGGATTTTGCCATGAAAGCTAAAGTCATATTGACTCATTCTGCAGTCCAAGCCACATTTTACTTGCTGACCTAGTTAACATCATGTTGCACATGTCTTAATAGAGAAAATATATTATAGTGACAAACATATTAAATTCGAGGTCAGGGCACCCTTGGCTTGGTCTGGGGAGATCACTTCATGCCCCGCATCTTCGTTTCCTGTCAAATAAAAGGACTGAACTAAGTCAGTAGGGGTTTGACTCTTGAGCTCTGGGCTTCTAAAGGGATGTTCTAGAACCGCAGGTGAGGGCTCCGCCTTCATCAGGGCCACACTGTTTTGATCTGGTTTATTTATTGAGTTAAAATTTCATTTGAGGATAA
The DNA here is from genome assembly GCF_023721935.1 of Panthera uncia. Classification (NCBI taxonomy): domain Eukaryota; kingdom Metazoa; phylum Chordata; class Mammalia; order Carnivora; family Felidae; genus Panthera; species Panthera uncia. The sequence goes on along the minus strand of NC_064808.1, from coordinate 86,331,305 downwards.
GGATCCAGCTCTTGGAAAGAAGGGGGTAAGCGAAAAAGAAGGACTGAAGGGAGAGAGGGAGAAAGGGAAGGGGAGGAAAGGAAAAGAAGGAGATCCTTCAAAGTTCCTTCAGTTGTTCAGGCTAAACCCTGCTGGCAACCAGTGAGACTGGGGCCGAGCCAATGAGAGAATATCTGATAATGGGCTTAAAATAAAGACTTTCGTTTAGAAGCAAGTCTGAATTGAGCTGCATTGATGAGCTGCAGCTCATTACTCCTCCAGGGGTCTTAGCTTTCAGCCCTCTCCTTTACCTACCATACTGCATTTCCTTCCCTTGGCTCCTTTGTGTACAGGGTGGCCGAGCATTTGCAGTGCCACTGGGCTTATTCAGGCTTATTGCAGGAGTAGCTCGCTCTTGCTGGGCAACAACCCCTCTTCTGAAATGAATTAACTGTAGTATCCAGGCAAACGCACGCTGCCAGGACCTCATTCAGGTGGTGCCGGGGCATTTATCTCCCAACATCGGCCCTGGCCTCTAGAGACCATTAAGTCTGTGCTTTGCAGGTGCATCTTTTGTCCCCAGTAAAGCTTTCCACTTGAGCTGTCTTGCTTCTGTGTTGCCTCCCCCCTTGTGAGGTGGTCTGAATCTGTCTGAAAGGCCCATCATCCACAAAACAAAGTGCATTAGCAAGACAAAGCTAATCAGGCTTCTCTCTCCTTCCTTTTCACTCTCCTCCCCACCTCTTTCCCTCTCTCTCTCCCTCTCTCTCTTCCTCTCCTGCTTTTTCTCTAATAGCTGTCTTGATTACTGAAAACATTAAATGGAAAACTCAAGAGAAAACACCGAGCCACCTTGACTCCACGTTGTTGGAATAAGACACACACACAGCCCCAAACAAGCCCAGAGTTCTTCTAGAGCAACAGAGCTGTGTGTGTGTGCGTGCGTGCGTGCGTGTGTGTGTTGTGCCTCACAAAGGGCAGGTGCTGGCATCACACACAAAGGAAAGAAGTTGAAGAGATGATGTCTATTGTGCTTCTTCCATTCACTTATCAAATGAGAGTGCCTTTTTCTTTAAAATGGCATAATCACCCTTCCAGCTTGTCTCTTGCAAATGATTGCACCCTCGGAGGGTCATTTGTGCCCAGGAAATAAGGCTTGATTTTTAAAATTAATTTATAGCAGTCTCTAAGCCGCTTTACCCAACGTATTCTATACTCGCAGATTGGACCCAGTTAAAACAGTTGTGCTTGCTTGACTTTACTTATCAAGGCTAATGCACTTTAAAAAAATAAATTAGGACAGAAGCAATTGTTACCCATTTACGATAGCAGCCACAACCGTCGTCTATATAAGGTTTTGTAATACCTTAGACACCCTCTTGCTTTGCCTCCGCTTCTGACCTGGAAACATCCTGAGAGGTAGTTAAGACTCTCTCCGTTTTGGGGAGAGAGAAAGCGAGGTTCAGCAACTTTAAGTGGTTCGCTGAAGGAGCACACAGCTGGTCAACAGCACAGCAAAGACTCAACCCCGGTTGTAGGAGTCAAGGCTTCCCTACTTCAGATGGTCTCCCTGGCAAATACAGCTTTTCCCTTCTGGCCCGATTTCCATGCAGACAGTATCTGGCCTATATGTTGTCACAGCAGAGATCTGAAACTTTGCCCATTATTTTCCCCTGTGGCCACAGTTTTCCCCAGTGTCATCTCCTTCCATGCCCCTGTACTGTTCTCTTTTCCCAAAGATGAAGTCATACCCAACCCCTGACTGTTCTAGTCTGAACTGCACAGAGAATCACTGAGAGAGCTTTTGAAAAACACTGGTGCCCGAGAGCGGATATTGTACGACTCCACTCCTACGAGGCACCTTGAGTAGGCAAATCCATAGAGAAGGAACATAGAATGATGGTTCCTGGGACCAGGAGGAGGGGGGAATGGGGAGCTGTCGTTGAATGGGTACAGAGTTTCAGTTTGGAATGATGAAAAAGTTCCAACGGTGAAAGTTACACAACACGAACGTACTTGATGCCCCTGAAATGTACACTGAAAAATAGAACAGTAAATTCTGCGATGGATGTTTTGGCACAATAAAAAAAAATGAAAAATTTAAATGAAAAAAATGATTAAAATGTTGATGCCCAGGCCCCAGACATGACCAATTCTACTTCAGAATATCTAGGAGTGACACATGCACATTGGGAATTTTTTAAAGCTCTCCAGTTTACTCTCATAAGCTGCAGCCCAAATTGGGAAGCCTATGCTACAGTGCAGACACAAACCAGAAAGAGGAGAAGGAGACCAGCTCAGAGCCTCCCCTGACCAGGGTTTTCCTGGAGATGCACTGCGGGGGTTGATCTTGACCTTTCCTGGCCTCTCGTGAAGGAAGCCCGGGACCTACAGGTTGACTGATGAAGGTGTGGGTTGAGTGAAGGGACCACGTGATCAGGATTCATTCTCTTCATCATTGTCATTGATGATGTGATCGTTATCACTGATTTTAACAAATTTACATTAGCACCTCACTTCACATCTCAGAAATTCCTCTTATAAGCCCTCACTGTATGTATCTAAATAATACATATGGTATCGGTACCTTGATTTTATAGGGAGGACACTGGGGTTCTGGAAGTTAAGTGGCCTTACCAGGTACATCCGCAACCTGGAGCCGGGACCACTAACTCCAAACCTGTTCTCTCTGCCTTCCATGTGGAGGTGGGAGTGTGTTTGGGGGTGCAGGTCAGAGCTCCACCTTGTTTTCTGGGTAAACCTTAGGGACCCCCAGTGCTCTCAGCTGGAAAATTAAAATGCAGTCATCAGCGCACCCCTCTGGTCCAGGGCTGCTTTGCATGGCTAAACCCTCATTTCCTTAGCTCCTCATGCTGGATCTATTTAAATACCTCTGCCTCTCCAAAAGTCAGAGGATATTGAGCTCCTTGTTTATTAACTCCTGGAACTCATAAACCTGCCAAGGGCCCATGTAGCACTGAGCTTCTTGCCCCAGCCTGGGAAGGCTTTCAGAACCGGCTGCTAAATGCAAAACCACTTCTCCACTGCGGGTAGATTGTCAGCCTGTGGAATAGCCATCGCTAGCAGTTGCCTTGGCTGATGGATAAAAAGTCTGTCTGCTTACACTCCAAGTATGGGAAAGAGGGGGGGAGAAACTACCTTTCCGCATCTTTTGGAGAGAAATGCCTAACTGGCACTGAAGATCGTGCTAACAAGAGCCCGGCTTCCCTCAAGGAGATTTCCAGATGGCAGGGGCCTGTGCACATAGCAACAGCCCCTTTTTTGCAGCCCTTTATTGTTTGCCAAGCATTTGCACATCCATTATCTCATTTGCGCCTCATGCCATCACCATGAGACAGCAGGGCTGGTATTATTATTATTATTATTTCATTCTGTAGGTAATGAAAACTAGGCACAGAGATTACGGGGTTCATTTGAAGTCATCCAGGTCTTAGGGTACAGCAGGGCTCAAACGTAAGCCTCTGGCTTCTTTCCTCCCTCCAGGTTGTTTCTCATATCATCATCTCAACATATTTAATTCAAGCATGTAATGATAATTTGAATTAACTAAATTATTTAATTCATGCTCTGAATTTACCTAAGGTAGATATTCCTCTCTTACTTCGGCATTGTAGCATCTTAATTAAAAACTAGGGGTGACTTGGAGCACCTGGGTGACTCAGCTGGTTAAGCGTCTGACTTCAGCTCGGGTCATGATCTCGTGGTCCATGAGTTCAAGCCCCGCGTCAGGCTTTGTGCTGACAGCTCGGAGCCTGGAGCCTGCTTTGGACTCTGTGTCTGCCTCTTTCTCTGCCTCCTCCCCTGCTCTCACTCTGTCTCACTCTCTCTCTCTCTCAAAAATAAACATTTAAAAAATTATATAAAAAAACCTCAGGGTGCCTGGATGACTTAGTCAGTTGAGCATCTGACTTTGGCTCGGGTCATGATCTCACAGTTCATGAGTTCAAGCCCCGCATCAGGCTCCGTGCTGACAGCTTAGAATCTGCTTGGGATTCTCTTTTTCTCTCTCTCGGTCTCTGCTCCTCCCCAGCTCATGCTCTCTCTCTCTCTCTCTCTCTCTCTCTCTCTCTCAAAATAAATGAATAAGTTTAAAAAAAGAAAAAACTGTACACAGACTGTATGATCCTGGACAAGTCACTTACTTTTTCTGTGTCAGTTTCCTAATGTATAACATGAGGACAATTTTAGTACCCCTCAAGGGCTGATACAGTACTCATAAATCACTTATTAGTGTGGTATCTGACTTTCCAATAAGTGCTCCATGTTTGCTCCATGAATTGTAATAATAGTTGGCATTATTGCAAAATAATTAGAATATTTTTGAGGGGTTCCCATTTGCTGACACTGTGCAGAAGGCTGAGAAGGGTACCTTAGCATATCACCACTGGCGTGGCAATACCACGGGTGAGACACCGGCAGTGCGTAAGGTCTTCTTGGGGAGATGCACGTGGAACTCATAAGGAGTAAAATGAAATTGCATATAATCAGTTAGAAAAACACATGCTACGTACAAGAAGTTCTCTGAGACTCATGGAGAGATGAAAGAATGATTAAATGCACATCCCAAAGAGATGTGAGGCCAGAGGTGACGTGGGCCCGGCTGAGACCACACGGGGAGTGAAGGCAAGTGGCAGAGCTTAAAGTCACTCGGTACCTTGGTCAGAAAGGGACCAAAATTCTGTGATTCGCGTCCTTCTCCACCTTATTCCGTCACCTCTTCATTTATTAAGAACCTACCGTGTTTGGGACACTGGGTGGAGCCCCAGAAACATGGTGTGCCAACCAGCACCTGCCATCAAGGGGCTTGGAATCAGAGATCTGTAGATTACGCCAGTAAGCAATTAAATAGTGTGTGGTGGAGTATGGGTGATGTATCACCAGATCTTGCCATTCCCCCTGCATTACATCCTCTCTGGGGTGTCCTTTAGATGATTTAATTTTCGAGGTCGCAGTTAAAGATGGGACACCCCTGGAAGTCTTGGAAATGGCTGTGGAAACCAGGGGAAGGTGGTCGACCCCAACACCAATCAGTGGGTCTGGGCCTGCCATGTATGTGTGGGGGCCGCAGTGTGGAGGCGCCATATGTGTTCAGGCTCGATTTGGGGAAGGGGACCAGGGGAGCTTCTCTGGGGGTGTATGAGCATGCCCCGTGGGAGCAGCAAGGCCTCCCAACAAGGCTCATGGGTGACATGGGCGTGAGGTAGGGGGCCCTGCATGGACTCTGGGTGGCTCACGTGAAGCTGAGAGACCAAGTCCCCTTGGGCGTCTCCCTGTGGGACAGGAAGCTCAGCAAAGGAACCCAGAGCCAGGAATCTGTTTCAAAATAATGGGGGCTGGGGAGGAGGAGTGGGTGGGAGGAGAGCTAAAAGGACACTGGCCCTGAGTCCTTGCTTGTTAAAGCAGGATAAAGGGCCCTCTACGCTTCCGTCGACTTCTGTCTCTGCGTTTCTACGCCTCTGAAATTTTCCACAAGTTAAAAGATGCCTTGAGAAGTTTCGTTTTGATGGGAAAAGACACAGAGATGAGCTCAGAATACGTATTCCTAAAGCTGTGCACTGTGCGTGTCGCGTAGTGCATGAGGGTGATGCGTCTCTGAGTACAGCATTTGGGGGAGAGTGGGCTTCGGGCAGCCTCCTGAGTGTAGTGTCTCTGCAGGAGGGGAGGGTGAGTGTGGGGTTGGGCGTGGGCACGCCTCGGACAGGGCAGCACGTGAGGGATTGCTCTGGAACATGTGTACCACTGTGAGGTGAGCTCCTGTTATTTTTAGGGAGTAAATAACCTCTCTAATGGAGCAGGTTAGATGGTTAACATGCACTTAGAATTTAAGGGTATTGAGGCCTCACAGGAGGGCCTGTTAAGAACTTTGTCATTATATGTTTTTCCTTTATGGTGAAACACCCCTAATCCATTTTTAGCAAAGCAGGGATGATTGCTGAATGTGTGTGTGTATGTGTGTGTGTGTGTGTGAGAGAGAGAGAGAGAGAGAAAGAGAGAGAGAGAGAGTGCTGTTTCTGTGGTCCAAAGTCAGGATTTATGATTATAGAATAGACAGTAGCTTGCTCTCTCCATTTTACTTTTTTTTAAACTGTTTTTCTTTGAAATTCCAGAGTTAATGTTTTGTCTGCTTGCGATCTGACCCTCTTTGGAGAGCTACATGTTTGTGTGTGTGTGTGTGTGTGTGTGTGTGTGTGTGTGTTCACCAGAGAGAGATTGAAAGAGAGAGAGAAAGAGAGAGAGCTGGAAACAAAGAGTCGTTGTCTCCAAACTGTAGCAGGCAGGAAACCCCAATCCCAAGGGAATTTAGCCAGCCAGCCCTGTCCCGGAGTCAGACTCCAGCTCTCTGAATTCAATTTGACAGCTTGTCTGGGACACTTTCTAAGTAACCATTATCCTTCCTTTCTCTTAAGTAAAAGCACTGTTATTTTTTTCCATGGGTGTGCTGTGTGCACTGTTATCACACATGTGTGGCTTCCACACAGCGACTAGGACATGCTTTCTCTAAATTATTGGAAACACTTAGCCTGTTTCCTAAGACAAGTGTAAATTTGTTCCAGAATAATGAGGCAAACGACTTTCAGTATTGTACCATTGCAGTGTTAGAGGAAGGTATAGAGGAATTTTGTTGGGACATTTCTTTTTTTTTTTCCCCTTTAGTTCTAGTTAAGGAAGGAGTTCCCTTATTTGAAGGAGCTTATCTGTCTCAGGAATATTCAAATTGTATACATTTTATTCCTTTGAGGATTTTTAAAAAAATATATCCAAGAAAAGATCTCTTGCTATGATCATTCCCCTCAGTATCTATGTTGGATTGACTGACTGCCTGTTTTAAAGAAATAGACCACCATACGTCACACTGCAGGAAGAGAATTCAGAGGTTTCTCTTCACTACAGGAAGAGAATTCCAGGGTTGTATGGGGCAGACACACACACAACTATGGTGACTGCCTAAAGTGCCAGGTGGGAACTTCTCAGTCTTGGCTTCCTCAGTTACTCAGATCAATTGACTTTGCCACCACAACATGGTGGAATTGTGAGGCAAAACCAGCTTTTCCGTATGAGTGTGTGTGTGTGTGTGTGTGTGTGTGTGTGTGTGTGTGTGTATTTGAAGGCTGTCCAGGTTGAGCGAGGCAGGATCCACAGGCACATGTCCCGGAACAGTCTAGGTGTTTTCAGGGTTCAGGAATGGGACAGCTTTGCCCAATGGCACATACCCTTTCTCCTCTGTCTCCCCCCCACACACCCCAATCTATGTCTTAGAAAGCCACATTCTGAAATCTACCCCCTCACCCCCAAAACACCCCCACCATGGAGAGCCAATGTTGTAGTTGAATATTTGATGGAGAAGAAATGTGCCTCACACCTTAAGGTGCAAGTCAGATGATATCTCCTCAATATGATCATCCATCTGTTCCCAGAGAGCTTTGCTTGTAGCCACTGTTTCCCCAGTTTAGCATTCAATGAATTCTGTCATAGTAGTCTTTTGTCTTATAAGACTTGAAGCATCTTGGAGATGGGGACTTTGTCTTAGACAAGGCCACTGAATCGATGGATGAAAATTATAGGCAAAATGCCTTAAACGACTCCCAAGAGTTTACTATACAACTAACTCTTCGTGCTGTTTCCCAATTTGAGAGTGATATTTGGACTTCATATGATGTAGAGGTGGTATGGAACTTGCCTTTCCTTTCTACCTTGCCTCCAATCTCCCCTTCACTTGACCCCCAAGGTGATTCTTCGGAAGCTATGATCAGTCCCATCCAGGAGGAAAGGGAAGAGTTTGCCGAGAACAGATTCTAGTCACAAGATGATGGTTCTTCTTCACCCTTGTGGCCCAGTTTTGATCAGCTTAAGCTTCCCTTGGAGGCCCTTCACATCTGGGTCCTCCGGCTGTGTGTTCCATTGCAAAAAAAGGCAAAGGAGAACCAAGCCAAGGAAAGTAGCATCGCAGGAAAAATGTAACTCCTACTGACTTCAACCTTCCTCTCCTTTCCTTCCTTTCCTTTTATCACCTTCCCCTATAATGATAACAGCTAACACTCACTTAGTGGTTACACATGCCAAGAACATTCTATTCACTTCACGTTTGCACTTCATAACAACCTCATTTAGTTGGTACTATTATTATTCCCATTTCACATATGAGAAAACTGGGGCACAGAGAAGTTAACCCCAAATCACAAAGCTAGTATGAGAACTGGGTCTGTTACTGCAGGCTCTTGCCCACAGGGCAGTTCCAAGGCCTCACAGTTGCCTCTTCCTATTCCATACACCACCCCATGGAAAGGCCAATTTCTTCCAGACAGCTGATGTCACCTAGCTACTAAGGTGACATGATTAGCTTAAGGGATTCCTGCTGTGGTCCAAAAAATCAGGAACCTGACTCAGTGTCTGCATTTCAAGAAGCAAGTTAGGTGGTTTCACAGATGTGCTTTTCATTAATATGCTTTACGATTTCCATGACATTACACGTTCTTTTGTATTCAATATTACATTTAAAAGAATAAAGGCAAAAGAGAAGAGATCTAGACAAGGAAACGATATATTATGGAATACTAGGTCAATCAATAAGGATGGCAACAAACTTAATCTTAATTTTTTTGGTGTTTATTTATTTTGAGAGGAAGGGGGCGGGGGAGAGGGAGTCTTAAGCAGGCTGCATGCTCAGTGTGGAGCCCAATGGCAGGGCTCCATCCCACGACCGAGATCACGACTTGAGCCAATATCAAGAGTTGGACACTTAACCACCTGAGCCACGTAGGCACCCCACAGTCGTAATTTTTAGAATGAGGGTGAATAGATATCAGTCTAATAAATCTATTTGTGAAACGTCCCTCAAATCACAGCCAGTAAGCAATCCCTTGCCTCTATAAGCTTCATTGACCCATGGTTCTCAAGGAGGAGAAAGAAAGATACCAGAATGCCTGTGAGCATTTTGAAGACATGTGCCAGGACCCTCTAGCCACCCCACCCCACACACGCTTCTCAATTCCTGTGTACCTGTGCTGGGTGAAGGGGCCCGGGATGAAGTCAGAGCTGAGAGATTTGTGTTCTTAGAATAAGTGCTTTCCATTGCTTCCGAAATCTTGTCCCCTGACATCACCCCACCATGGGGAGCCAGAGCTTTATTTGAATACTTAAGGGAAAAGAAGTGTGCCTTCCTTGCTCTGTATCAGCACCCTTTCTGCCACCACAGTTTTGGCCTTTTCCTGTCCCTGTGCCCAAAGGCACTCAGGCCCCTAGTCCTGGTCCTTGCTGCTTTCAAACTCCCATGTTGGCCTTCCTGCCCTCCTTGGGCATGTCTTTTGTCTATATGTTTATTGAAGCTGCTCTTAGATGCTCCCTGGAGAAATCAAGAACCCAATCAGCACCAACTTGCCCAGTAACGTTAATGACTGATGACAATGAAGGGATGAGCTCTGCTGCATTTTAAGAAGAGAAAATGGCTTTAAGTAAACCTAGGAGGGGGAAAGAGGAAAGGTGCAAGGCTGTGGGAAAGTATTTGGAGGCCACTTGACCTCAAGAGCACCCTTCCAATCCCTCAGGCAGACAACAACTCCTCCCCTGCCACTGGGGAGGGACCTCCCATGGCAGTGCCCAGTGGGGTGCAGCTCCCACCCCAGTTAATGCCAGTTTCTCGGTAGGATCTCACACTGACTATGTGGGCCATTCAAGTTCTGAATCTCCAATTCATCTCCAGACTCTTGACTCTTGCTATTTTAGGCCTCTCATGTCTACCAAGTTTCACTTTGACTCAGACATTTCATCCCATTCCAGATAACAGAGCTACGACTCAAAGTGAAATTGGCCTTGGTTGATGTAACTCCATTTCTATTACCATGTGGTCTTGGTTAATAATAGAAACTAGAAGTGACCCCTGTGGCTATTTTGAGTAGTGAGTTCCCAAAGTACTTTGGAAAGAAAATAGGAAGTCCAGAAGGGCTCCAGAGGACCTACTGGTGGCCACCTCGAAACAAAATATTCTAAATGCACTTGTTTTGCAAAATATACTGATACAGAAATTATACAGGGAGATTGTTTGGAGGAAGTAGTTATTGTAAAGTCTTTGAAGGAAGCTTGCTTAGTCTCATGCTTATAAGACAAATTCCATCTTCTCTCTCTCTCCAGAGAGAGAGAGAGAGAGAGAGAGAGAGAGAGAGCAGCTTCTTTCCTGCCAGATAGAGGTGTAGGGGTTTGGGGCATCTTCTAGTGAAAAGCCAAGACATTGATAGCATCGTTTGTTATTTTAATATAAAAGCTTTTCCCAAGTTCTTTGTATAGATGTTAACAACTTACTCAGTTTAGAGAAGCTCCTATATAAGAAAATAAAGAACTTATTTCTCATGAAAGAGCCTTTGGGGGAAAGATCAAGTCTTTGAGGAAGAAAGAGTACAGCTAGAAACACTAACCGGGACTTGTGTGGGCTTTTCCTCTCTCATCTCGGGGATTTGTAAGCTCTCACATGGGAGGGTCAATAAAAAGTTTAAACATGCCTCCTTGATAAAGCTCAGATTCTTGTGTCAGGCATACTCTAAAGAGGAAGTGGTAGTTAAGTGGTATTATTACTTTGTCTATTAAAATTCAACACACCTTTCAAAGCCCATTTCAAGTCCCACCTTCTTCAAAGTTATTTCTTCCTTACTCCCCAAGACAACAATCTCCTCTCAAACCCTGACCACACTCACAAACTATGAACCTAATTACCTAATTACAAGATCACCTCGTAGTGTTGAATTGTGAGTTTGGTCCTACGTCCTTTTTTCCAGGATGTTTGGTAAATATCATTGACAGATGGATGGACCCAGTTGATGGATTCACTGGAGACGAAAAATCTAGTCTTTGACAATCTAATTCAATATTTACTCAATCCTTATGCTTCACTAAAGAGAGAACCAAAAGAAATTAGCTTTGGTTGACACAGAAAGATTAACTCCCTATCTCCAATGAATTAAACTCTGGAACAGGATAGCAGAACAGGATAGTGGCTATAATTCTATAGGACACTTTGGAGTATATAAAGCATTTTCACATACATGATCTCATTTCTCCTCAGTAGAACCCAGTGGGGTTTAAAAGGGCCCTTTGGTTTCCAAACTCTTAAATTTAGAAGAATCATCGCCCCCCCCCCCCCCCGGTACCTACCTTTTACAGATAGGTTAACTGAGATTCAGAGAGATTAAGTCCCTTGCAGCTGGTCACCAGCAGAGATGGGAAGCAAATGACGGAGTTCTGAACCCCAACCCAGAGTTCTAATTGCAGTGAGCTGTTTCCCTGCTTGGAACAGATTAAAGAGAAGTTATTGAATTCCTTCTAATGAAAATCTTTAGGTGCACTTACTAATACCACAAACGACCTTATGCTTGATAAGATTTAGGTACTACTTGTCCAAAGAGATGAAAATCATTCTTGCTATAATTTTGAAAAATCTGTGAGCTTAGAAAGTCTTTGGCCTGCCGGCAGAATAATTATCTGTCCTGCCCAATATCCTAGGGGAGTTTAGAGAATGGCAGTTTTTATGCTATGAGTCATACTTTCAATTTCTATTAAAATTCTTATACGGCCACATATGCTTTCTCTCAGGCTTTGGGCCTCCAGGCCTGTGCTAATTTGCATGTCTGGTTTAGATAATGTCTGAGGTCTCTTCCAGTCTGAAAAGAAGCCTCTGATTCTATTATATAAGTGAGATCGCATTCCACCTACCAAGAAGTGATGGTTCTTCTTCTTTAACTACCGTGTTTTCGTTGTGTGGATACAGGACTCAGGGATGAGAGCATTTCATGCTTACCTGCCAGGCCACAAAGATGGAGTATTCCTTCACGATGAACTGACCTGTCCACTTGTCCTACACTGGCCCCAGAGAACCATTTCGGATACAGGTCAAAAGGCAAATCGTAGTGTTGGGATTTTAAGTTTCTGGATCTGAATGGCAATCCTAAGTCCACGTGAGGCTGAGACCCTAGCGTTACCAATTACCCTGATTCTACATATGCAGAAATTGGTGAACTCTTTCCTGGACTAGACTCTCACCTTTTACTGCCCTCACCCAAATGTCAAAAAAACACTGTCAAGTTTTTTTTTCACTAATTTCGCTGTCTTCCAACACAGAATAATTCTCACTGACCAAAGAACTAGTAAAAGGGCATTGACTTTCCAGGAGGACTTTCAGATCAACATAGGCCCGTCTGGTCGCTCTTCCTGAGAACATGATGGTGCTGGGGAGAGCTCTATTTTCACGACATTAGACAGCTCAAGGCTTCGCTCCAATTACGTATTTTCGGCGAGGCCCTCCCCACCGCTGGGCTGTCTATTTCTCTCTCAGTGTTTTCCTTTTCTCCACAGCACTCACCACCTTCTCCTATACGATGTAGTTTACTGTTGGTTTTGAATGTAAGCTCCACAGAGCAGGGATGTGCATCGAGCCGTCACTGTATTCTCAGCACGTAGAGCAGTGTCTCACAGAGTAGCAGACTCTCAATAAAATTTGGCTGAATGAACGAATGGGTTGTGGGATAGGAGATATCGATGAAGTCCAATAAGCTAGTATTGGGGAGGGGAGGAATCTTGGAGCGGGCGAGGGAAACGAAGGCAAGGAAGACACAGTCCCTCTCTTCCAAATGATTATCGCCAGGCAAAGGGGGATACGAAGAATTCACAAGAAGACAGAACAAGGAAGAACAATGAACATCAGACTCTCACCAGAGAGCCTTGAAAAGAAAATGATGCCCAAACTGACTTGTCGAGCAGACACAGGCTGGTACCCTTTATGGCCAGAGCGAGTGAGGACCACCACTCCATGAAAATGTCAGCGCAGGTCCTTCAGACCTGGGTCCTCAGCAGGGCTGAGGGGGCCCAACACAGACTACCTCGCATTTCTCCTCAAGCCCTGTTACCTAAGTGAACTGTTAGCGTTTCTTTTTCCTACTTGGAAGCCTTTTAAAACCTGAGGCAGGTTTGACCAAAAGCCTTGCACTTCAGTTGTGTCTACATGACCCAATGTGGAGGGGAATGTGGGCAAACACCCAATTAATCTAGTCAGTGCGGATTGCTTTTCCACATAAGGCTGGCCCCAAAAATCCCACTTTGAGGCCTTATCAAAATAAATACGTCATTTAGACTCCTGTGTCGTTCAGACACAGAGCCCATGGGAGAAACAAAGTGAAGGAAGGGTCCAGGCTCAGCAGGGAGAGTCACGTGACTATGGCAAGGCCGCGCCTGGCGAATGCGCCACTCGCCTTTCCAAACTTTTCGTATTTAAAAACCATCCATTTTTTTTCAGGCATTTTTCTCATATGTCCTTGTTTCCCTTCGCACATATAATATCTTAAACAGTACCTCCATTATGCTCCACGCAGTGGGGCTGGTTCTGAGGCTGAGGGGCTGTTTGGATTCCAGGACAAGATCCTTGAGCAGAGGAAATCTGATCCAGGATGTTTTTTTTTCTGTGAGTTCCAAGTTTGAGGAAAGCCTTCCCTAGATATTTCCCTCCTCCTGAGGTCTCAGTGGAAGCCAAGATCTTCTGTTGCTCTTTGGAACATAAAATGCCACTGAGGTGAAGGCGAGGCTGCTCCTATAGAACGGGTTGAAGTGAGGTGAGGACGCAGCTCTGAGCATCGAGGCCGGCCAGGCGGGGACCTAGAGTTGCTAGCCATTGGGTTGTGCTAGACTCTTAACACCTAAGCCTACTGTACCAGCAGGCAGCCCATAGCCACTGCCCCTCGCCATCTTCTAGGGAGGTGTCTCTCACACAACGGTCCAGGCTAAAGCATTTCTTGTTTCAAAAGAGAGCCCACACTTGGGGCGCCTGGGTGGCTCAGTCGGTTAAGCGTCCGACTTCCAGCTCAGGACATGATCTCACAGTGGGTGAGTTTGAGCCTTGCATTGGGTTCTCTGCTGTCAGCAGGAGCGCACTTTGGATTCTCTGCTCCTCCCTCTCTCTCTGTCTCTGAAAAATAAACGTTAAAAAACAGAGAGAGAGAGAGAGAGAGCCACACTTGATTCCAATTTGGGGATCCCTGATTCAGGAGCACAGGAATGGAACTATTTCTTCTCCTTTATGGTTTCTCTTCCTTTCCAAGGCCTTCCTTGATGAACTTTTTAACCTCCACTCTCCAGATAAACATTTTAGTGGTGCAAGGAAGATTGACTCAGTTACAGGTATATGGTGTATATTTTTAAGTTGCTGTTCATCAAATGTTTGTTTCCTCAGAGCAATCCTATAAAGCACGTGTTCTTCATCTTTTTGAGAAAAGAAGGACCTGAGGTTCAAAAAAGCAGAGTAACCTTTTGACCAGAATCACCCAGCAGAGTACAATGGCAGAGTGAGGATCCGAACCTAGAGCCAACTGCTGCTTCTTTTTTTTGTTAATAAAAAAAAATTTTTTTACATTTATTTATTTTTGAGAGACAGAGAGAGATAGAGCATGAGTGGGGCATGGGCAGAGAGAGAGAGAGAGAGAGAATCCAAAACAGGCTCCAGGCTCTGAGCTGTCAGCACAGAGCCCAACGTGGGGCTCAAGCCCACGAGCCGTGAGATCATGACCTGAGCCGAAGTTGGACGCTTAACCGGCTGAGCCACCCAGGCGTCCCCGGAGGCCAACTGCTTCTAAACATTGTGTCATAAGCCCTGGAGAAGCCCCAAGGCTTACCACAGGAAAAGGACACCTTCACAGGGACTTCCTGTGTCCTGCATAAACAGCCACTGCTCAGGTGCTAGTTGCCGCTCACTGTGTTTGAAGTGGGAGAGCCAGGCCAGAAGGTCAGACATCTGGCAGGGTCGCTGGTAGGCATTATCATGGAGACAGTGGCAGACGAGAAGCCGGTTCTGAGGTGGGGGTTGGGAAGGTTCAGGAAGCAGAGCAGGCTTTCACCAGTAGGGGGCAGCGTCAAAGGCAACACAAAGGAGAGCCGGGAAGAAAGCAGCCCGAGTCGGGTCATTGGTCAGTAGGGCCTGCTTCTCAGAGACTGGGCCCGTCAGAAGAGCCCAGGACCTCACAGGGAGAAGGGGCTTTGGAGGATCGTCTGGCCCAGACTTCTCCCAACAACAAAGAAGGTAGCCCCCCACCCTCCCACATGGTTCTTCCCTGGGAGCGTCTAGGGGATGTATCTTCTTCTGAGCAGGCTTGGCTTTTTCCTGGGGAGTTCAGGGCTCTGGGTCTCCTCTGGCATCCTCACTCTTTCAAGAAACGAAGTATGGATCTGACTGAGAGAAGCCTCTGCTCTAAGCGTGAACAGCCTTGTCCATTCTTCAGCTGAAAGGTCTACATTCAGAAGCCGGGCTCTCCACGGATAAACAGGGCTGAGTGCTGCCAGATGCTTCAGCGGCAAAACCAGAAATCCGAAGAGAAGTTTCAGGGAAAATTCATCTCTTTCCATCAAGTAACTGAGAGCGTGGCCTCGTGTCGTGAGGGATAAAGAGAGAGGCCCTTGTGTGCTGGTGTCACTGCATCGTGGGCCTCCGGGTGAGGTCATGACAAAGTGGAGGGCTGCGTGTTCCCTGGTCCGTTAGGCCTTCAGACAGCCAACCGTGGGCGTCAGAGCAGAAAGAAACTTTCTTTCCTGAGTCAGTTGGCCAGATTTCTAGGACCCGTTTAAAAGCTTCACACAGAAACGGAGTTAACACTGGGATGTCTATGAGAAGGTCATGTCCAGAAAAAGCTTTCCCCTTCCAACAGGGACTTTTCAGAAAAAAAACAAAAATCTCCATGCTCATATTTCTCTATTCCGGGAGGCTCTCCTGAATTCTGAGAGGCCATTTAGTGTCAGATTCAGCCACACTGAGTATCACATAATGGAGATACTGTTCAGGCCATTATATACGTGAGGCTGAATTATCGACAATGCCCAGTAACGCCCAGAGTCTCCAGAACAAGCTTCTGGTCCCTCTCTGCTTTGGCAGAAATTGATTTTAGGGCTGCCTGAAACCATGGGCTCCAGCTGGAGCCCTTTGGGTGACTTCTCTGAAAAGGAATCACAATGAGATTTGCCATCTTAGTATTCTATAAAGCCAGAGAGTGAGTTTGCCAGACTCTGGGTGATTTTTCTGCTGATAAGGCCATCTGCCACCTGTTAGAAGATCGTCCACCGGTCTGCTGGTCCCGAATGTTCACATTTTTGAACGCTGGGCCCTCTGCTGCTACCTTAGCATGTCTTTTCAGAAGACAGTTCTCAGGGGCCCTTGGCTGGCTCAGTTGGTTAAGCATCTGACCTTGGCTCAGGGCAGGATCTCATGGTTAGTGAGTTCAAGCCCCACGTTGGGCTGTCTGCTGTCAGCAAAGAGCCCACTTAGGGCCCTCTGTCCCTGTCTCTCCCTACCCCTCCCCGACTGGTTCTCTCTCTCTCAAAAATAAATAAATAATAGAAAATACGTTAGGAAAAAAAAGAAAAGAAAAGAAGACGGTTCTCAGAACGCAGACAGCACACACATCTGGGAGCTGTGGGGTGGAGGCGGGGCTTGGTGCCCACTCAAGCTGCTATGTGGACCCGGAACACCCCACGAGAGAATTTTCCCTGAGCTGGCTGGCCGCAGGGGTCCGGGGCTCTGACACAGCCAGGCATCGGGCCCAGGAAGGGTTGGTGTTTGCATAGAAATGTGAGTCGCTGGGTTAACTCCCCGGTCCAGGCTTTTCCATTTCGGTTACAGACATATTTCTGTTTGTGTGTCTGGAGCTAGAGCTGACCACACTGCTAGGTTTTCCCTTGTGTGACTTTTAGGAGAAACAAAACAAAACAAAACAACACACAAACCCTCATTTCAACAACATTGTTTAAAACTACGTAAAATAAAATGCAGGCATGTAGATGTATGGTGTCTGCTCCTTGACTTCCCTGTGGGGACAAGGTTTCGGCCTATGCCTTGTAGTACATGCACTGTTGTCCTTTATGCCCCAAGGGCACACAGGGCTCACGTGCCTATACGCTTCGTCTCCCAGACTCGAACCACCTAAGGAAAGTCAGCGTAGGGGCCTTGAATTCTCTTCAGCTAGTGAAATAGCAAACAGTAAGAGGAAGCTCGTATCTTTGGCAAGGACAAAATATTGGCCTTATTTATTCATTCATTCAAAGAATTACTGTGCGCTTGTTCTGTGCGGGACGCTGGTCTAGGTGCTCGGTTACATCAGGGAACAGAAGAAAGATTGCCACCCCTGTGGGCCTGACGTTCGGGTAGGAGATGCAGACCAGAAACCACAAATATGAGTGAGTGATTAAATTAGGCGATAAGTGGAAAAAATAAGAACCGCGTAAGGGGGTGGGGGAGGGGAGAAGTTAATGGGTATCGGATAGGGCTAGAGAACATGTCTCTGGGGCTAAACATTTTTTAGGCGTATGCTAATGATGCCGATAATGATATTACTTGCCAACATGTACCAAGGCTGTCTCCACCCTCTCACTGTGCTAAGCGTTTACCTGGATATCTCATTTAATCCGCAAGGCCGCCTGGTTCTTCAGCACTCTAAGGCAGAGTGCCGGACCTTGGTTCAGGGCCTGGGTCTTCTCCAGCATCATGCTTTGTCTTTACAATAGGACTTACTCCAAAAACACTGGTTTTCATTTAAATGTTACATGTAGCAGCTGTCCCCACGAACCCCTGTGCCCAAAGAGTACATTTGTGAAACTCCTCAGTAAACGGGCCCAGGGGGTCCTTTGTGGACGCAGGTGCCAGTGGGAGGACTTTCCAGGCCAGGAGATAGGAATGAAAAAGCAAAAGGGAGGGGCCTCGTGGTCCGTGTTGCCCTGATTTCACACTCTGCTCTGGGACAGTTGAGACCATTGGCTAAAGACACCAGCTGATGGCTGATGCCTCTTGCTATTTATTGCTCTGTTAAATGCACAGGCTGATTGCTGGTGGCCTCTCTGTTTCTGTCACTTCCTTTCCGGGGTTGGTTAGGTCTTCGAAAGTCTTTGCAGCCAGGCTTTCCCCCTGCGGTGGGGCAGTGGGAGAATTGCACCCCACAGCAGCCCTCCACAGCCCCTGAAGCATTGCAGGAAAGATGGGGTTACCAAACACTTTTCTGATAAAGCATCGGCTTCACACCGGGATTGGGCACTTGGAGTTAGAGAAGAATCCAGCCATCACCCACCCTCGGGTGGTTAGCGGGAACTCACCCATGCATTCTGTAACCTTTGTGTGCTTGCTGTGTTCCTGGAGGTGCCGTAAAAGAACAGGAGGCAAAGTTGATAAGTCGATGGTAATTATAGCTGTGGCCATAATCGGGTCTTCGGAATGGATATAACATAGCTTTCAGATAGGGTGGAAGCCTTCAGTAGAATAATGATTGACAAAGAAAACAATAAGTAAACTTTGAGACAGAGATCTTATCAGTGCAGTAAATCATAAGTCGAGTCAGAACTGTGGATGACACACACCAGTTCCTGGAACTTACTGATTTTTTTTTTCTTTTTGCATGAACTTGTCACTTTCGATCCCACTTTCTGTTCTGTTCCTATGAGAATCGCCTCCTTCCCCAGGTGCTCCCATCCATCCCACACCTCCCCACAGGCTCCATTCTCCACCACACCCTTTTTCATGGTGGTGCCACACACCCACAATCTCACTTGGCTGGCTGCTGTCACCACAGCCTTGAACATGGTGATTGCTCCCTCTCTTCTCCCCAGAGAGGTCTCACTCAAGTCAGACGGCCCCAGTTACACTCACCTCTCCCTCCTTAACCTCCAGTGGACCCTAATATCGCCACCACTCCTTTGACACGTGGCCTGTATTTCCCCACAATCTTACTCGTCTCCTCCTATTTCAATACGCAGGGATGGGGAACTTGTTCCATATTACTTCACATCCAGGCTCTGGCCACGCACGGAATACAATGCAGGACAGACTCCCAGTTACGACTGTCCCTTGAACAACGCGAGGGCTCCACACTGTCCGAAACCAGTGTCTAACTTCCAACTGTTCAAAAGCTTAACTGCGAATAGTCTACTGTTGACCAGAAGCCTTACCATTCGCATGAAACAGTCGCTTAACACATGGTTTGTACGTTATGTCTATTATATGCTGTATTCTTACAATAAAGTAGGCTAGAGAAAAGAAAATATTAAGGAAACCACAAGAAAGAGAGAATACGTGTATAGTACGATACTGGAAACGATCCATGTATAAGTGGACCTGTGCAGTCCAAGTGTTGTTCCAGAGTCAGCTGTAAGTTGCTGGAGGCCTGACCAGCATTTGCTCTCCGCCCCCCCGCCCCCGCCCCCACCCCCAAAGAGAAATCTTGAAGAATCTCGCCTTTCCTTCTGCTTCTCCCGGCACTGCACACGCTCTGTGGACACCTGCAAGATGTCCCAGAAAACGCTCATGAGCGCCCCCACCTCATTCCAGGCTTGTAAACAAGTTGGGGTTTTGGTTTGGTTTTGCTTTGTTTTGTTTTTAGGCAAGAGGAAGAATCCGTTGTCAGGAGGAATTGTGGGGTGGCGGGGGTGGGGGGGCTGCCAAATAAAAATAAAAACAGACGACTTCGGCAGGTTGAGCTTTGTCTCTCTTTTGTCCCCTTCTCTGTCCTTTATCCCCATCCCCGTCTTTCTCACTTTCTGTTTTGCTTTTCATGCCAGCTGCTACAGACGGGAATTTAAAAACTGGGCTGGCTCTGCCAGAGCCAGGCAGAATGTGCATCCACACGTGGGTTTTGCCACAAGAAACCGGTCCTTGTCTTTTGGTTCTTCTTAGCCACGACCGATGAGAACAAGCAGTCGACTGAGCCCATCCATCTTCTCGGTTCTTATTTTAATTTGTTCAAGAGGCTCCGAAGGGGTGGAGGAGGATGGTTTGGGTCTCACCCCTGCCAGGCTGTTGTTTGATGAGGTTTTGCTTCATTTGTTCGGGTGGCTTTTATGGGGTTTTTTGTTGTTGTTCATGGAAAGACTTTGAAAGTCATAATTCTGAATCCTTAAGGTCTTCTGCTGTTCGGTATCGCAATGGGGATCCCCTCATTGAGAAAGGAAGAGAAGAAGCTTCCAGCCAGTTAGTTATGCAAGGTCTGAACATGGTTATGGAGGCCTGTGGACTCTTTGGGGAAAGTCGTGAGGACCACAAAAGGTTCCGGCTCAATGGAATGCTCCCCAGGGCAACCTGGGAGCAAGGCTTTAGGCCCTTCCAGGCGGGAAGCATTTCTCCATGTCCTCATTTCTTGGTCCTGCCCCCTTTTCAGCCACACCTCTGGCCTCCTCCCCTTCTCTGTGGTCATCGGGCCCAGGCTTCTCCACTACTGTTGGAAAAGCATGGAGAGTCTGTAATGTGCTGACACCCCTGAGCCATCGCCACTGGCATCAGCGTGCTGATGTCAGGAGCTGGAATCAACCTTTAGGAGCACCATGGGCCCTTGTGGAGGGCATTGGACACGGCCCATCTCTTCAGAGCTGCTTAAAGGACCTTGTTATACAACTGTAGACAAGTTTTTTCTTTCTCAACTTGTATTAATTTATATGTGTACAAAGATTTATAGGCTACCTCACATACGTTATCTCGTTTGATTATCACCTGCCTCCGTTCAGGCCACTGCAACAAGTCCCGTAGACTGAGTGGCTTATAAATCATAGGTATTTATTTACCATGTGTCTAGAGGCTCAAGTGCGAGATTAAGGTGCCAGCAGGGTGGGGTTCTGGTGAGAGTTTTCTTCTGGATTAGAGACCATTGACTTCTCTCATCCTCACGTAGCCAGAAGAAAACAAGCCAGCTCTACGGCCTCTTCTTATAAGGGCACTGACCCCACTCCTGAGCGCTCCAGCCTCATGACCCAATTACCCCCCAAACCTGCACCTCCTAGTGTCACCACATCACATAGGGGATGAGATATCCACATGTGAATATGGGGGCCGGTGGGGGAGGGGGAACACAGACCTGCAGTTCCCAACATTACCCTAATTCCTTAAGGTAGATAAATCGTGTACATGTTCCTGTCTGTCCATGTTAGAGAAGGTTGAAGCTTGGGGAAGCCTAATGATTCATTCAAGGTCCCACAACAAGTGGTGGCAGGGACAGAACTGGAACCAATCCTCTGACTTCACATTCAGGATTTTTCCTGTTCCTTCAGCTTTCAGTCAGTATTCATGTTCCTTCCCACCCATACCCCGCGGAGGAGTACACTTCCGGAACTTAGGCTGACGAAGGCATTGCTGATTAAATTGAATTTCTCCTGATCGCTAAAAGAGAATCCTCGTGCCACCTTTCTGCAAAGCAGGAGATGCTGACATACCTCTCCCTGTTGTTTTTCATCAGACCCTTCTTACGACTCAGTCAGGAGAGGAGGATGGGGCAATAACATGAATTCTGGCCTCAACAAAAGTAAGTAAATGTCACACTACTATTTGGAGGAAAACATTTTTTCTACAAACAGGGGGGTGGAGAACAGGACCATGAGATAGAGCAGGACAGGGTGAACATTTGTTGTCCTGCTTTGGGGGAGGACATCCAAATGAACTGCCAATTTAAGGCCTGCTGGTGATATCTGCTCCTTGAAAGACAGTATGGGATTTTCATTCAGACCCTTCTGTTTTGTTGCATTGCATTTGGTTTCAGAATTTTTGAAGTGCGAAGCCTTCTCAGGACTGGGTTCTGTATGAATGCAAGGTCCCTGGATTTGGACCCAGTCACTTACGTCATAATGGCCCTTCGTGACTTTCCTCCTCTGAGTGTTGGAACTTAATCGTACCAATATCCCTGTGCTGGTGTCATGAGTGGCTGAGGTGGAGGGTAGTCTTAGGAGGAGATGGAAGGGCTCTGACACGTCAATCTGTGCTCAAGTCTGACCCAAAAAATCTCCCATTAAGGGAGTAGGGATAAAAAATGACTATAAACTCCTAACCAGAAGGGGTCCACCTTGCCACCTGTAGGAAGCGAAGGGTCAAGCATAGGAATCAGTGGTGAAGAGACTTCTTTCAGGAAGGGGTTAGGATGACCAGCTGATGTCCAAGCAATAACCAGGATTCCTTTCAATGCAATTGTCCTTTCAAACAATTCATTGTTTGTTTATTCTCAGCCCAAGACTTGGCACTCTTGGGTCCACAAAGATGAACCAGACCCAGGCCAATCTGTCAGGCTGGGGAGAGGGGTTACACACACACACAGTTCTTTCCATCTGGGTGATATCAGGGAAGGACTGTGGGCCTGGAACCACTTGAGTTGGCTCTCAAAAGAGGGGCAGGATTTGGACCTGCAGAGATGGGGAAGACAGACCCTCCTCGGAGAGATGGGGGCCAGGGAAAGATGGCAAGGTTGACGTGTCTGGGAGTCAGTGAGGACTCCAGGTTCCTAGAGTTTAGGATGCACAAAGGGAAGCGTTCTGGAAAGGTAAGGAAGGGGCACAAAGGGTAGTATGACGGTAGACCTTCATTCTTTAGTCGGTGAAGACTCACCAAGGCATCTCAGTGGTGGAGTGAAATGGTTTCAGAAGATTGAGCCAGCTAAATATCATATGATGGACCAGTGGGAAGAAGGGGAGTAGTGAGGAAAGAGACAGAGTAAGCCAGAAGCCGTGCAAGAAGCAGCTCAGATGGAGAAGCTATGGCGGCAGTGGAAAGGCTGTATGTGAGAGGTTCCGTGAGGGGAGCTCACGAAACACGGAAGCACGACGCGCGTGTGACGCTCGCGCATACGTCACTGTCCCATTAAGGACCTCTAAGTTTCCTCTTTAAAAATGCAGTTCACAGTGGCAACACCATTAGACATGCTGTGCTGTATGTTTTTTGTTGTTTATCATTGTCTCTCCATTAAAATGGTAAGTTCCACCAGAACTGCTGGTTCATTGCTGAATCTCTAGCCCCAAGAATACTGCCAGCACCAGTAGATTCCAGATAAATATTTATAAACTAAAATGAATGAGTGAGTAGAGAGTGAGAGGATGAACGAATGAATGACAAAGCACATTCGTGTTCCTTGTGGAGGGCATTTAACAAGATGTTCCTCTTCCCTCACAGAGAGTGACCCCACTTACCGTATTTCTTTCCCTGCCGCAGGCCCCCCACTTGCAGGAGCACAAGCAATGAGTAAGAATACTGAACAAAGGCCCCAACCAGGTACCTGTCCGTGATCGGTAATCTCTCCTTTGCTCCTTATCCAACCATTGTTTCTGTGTGGTCAACTGAGGAGGGCTGAGACAATAGACAGTGTGTGTCTTCGGTCTCTTTCCGAGAGGGTCTGTATTTGACTCCCTGTAATCGCTCTGTGAATTACAAGTACCAGGCCCTAGAACAGGTAAACACTCATTGACTATGGGAAATAGAACAAATGTAAAGATTAAAAGATCCAACGCCTCATGTTGTAAAATAAAGAAACTGAGGCCCAGAGAGGTCAAGTAATTTGCCAAAAACCACCCCGCTGGTTTATGAGACAACTAGAGCTGTAGCCTCAGACTCCCAAGCTGCTGTCCAAACCTTTGAGGTTTCACACAACTTGTCTTCTGAAATGACCCCATCCCGTAATGGGTCAGCTTAACAAATTAGGCAGGGGAACTTCTAAAACCAAGGACTTGGGAGACTCTTGGAATGAAACTAGGTCTATAACATCCTTCTATTACATTTGTCTTTTGATGACCTCACCTCTACTTGAATATTTATATAAGTAACGAGTTCACTGTTTCGGTAGGCTCCTTTCCACTATTTGAGCCAAAGTCGCCCTCCTTCTAACTGCCATCAAGCCTTCTAGTTTGCTCTCTGGAAAGCCTTCCCCCTGTTCTGTAGGAAGGGCCTTCCTATATCTGAAGACAGCTGTTGTGTCCACTCCCAAACCTCTGTGTCTTCTCTGTGTGACACAGCTGAGAGTAAGTTCTGGACAAGTCACTTGCTTTGGGACAGATAAATATTGTTTCCCATCTCTACCAAAGGCAGAGCAATAGAGAATTAACCTACATTTCATCAGGAAGGTTAAGAAAGAGCCTGCTGACTCTGAAATACAAACCAAACAGGATTTGACACAGTGGATCTAAAGAATTCTCAACAATAACAAAATTAGACATTACCTGCCAAAAATATTTTCGTTGTCATATTGTGTACCTACGACACATATATGTGGATGCAAGAAGGTAGACGAGGTAGCTTTGAAGACTCTTCAAGTTAATTCATGATTGTAAGCAGAAACCTAAAGGTCATGTTGATTTTCTTAAAATTGCAGTTACAATTTGCAAAAATAGCAAAATTGTACCAAACATTTGACAGCTTGGCCAAGTTATGATCCAGCTCTATACCATTTTCTCCCTTGAAAAAAAGGAAGACCAACTTCACAGAACCAGAATCACAAAGGTTCTTTATAGAATGAAATAATCACGGAAGTTTTACATACACTGAGATATAAAGAATAATCATTTTATAGCTCAAATACAAACTCTGGCCAGTCTTGTCAAATCTGGTACTAGAAGGGAACTAAGGAGTCAAGTAGCACAATGCTTTCATTTTGCACATGAGAAAACCAATACCCGGAGACTGTCCAGTGAATCAGTTAGTCAGCAACATAGCTGGGGCTAGAATCTGGGCTGCATGATTTCCAGGCACGTGTTTTTAATGCTACATCACAAAAACAGACGTGTGTAGAGAGCTCTTAAAAGACTAAGAATCATTAGACCTTTCTTTAAACCCATTTAACGAGCCATCCTTTACCTTATTCATTAGGACTGAGTATTAGCCAGCTTCTTTCCATATGGTTTCACGATTCTGCTGCTGGTAATGACAAATGTTAGACACCAAATATGAAAATTAAAAAAAAAAAAAAAAAGATGCTGCTGGTATCCTATGTTTCTGTAATTATGGGGATGAAAACTATAACTATGCCCCAGATCTTTGAGGCCTGCATATAAAAGTAGTAAAGTTTTCTGAAATCAGTTTTTTCTATGATACCGAAATAAAAGTATAAACCCCAGGGGTATTCTTATTATTAATGCTGTTGTTTTTATATTTTTAATAACAGTGAAGCTAATTTCCTTTTTTGCTTCCTCAGATCCATATCAGATCCTGGGCCCGACCAGCAGTCGCCTAGCCAACCCCGGTGAGTTTACTTTGGCCTGGAAGGTTTTTCTTTCCAGAAAGTTCCATAGCTTTGTGAGGTCACACAGAGACCTCTGTCCTACGTTCAGACACCTGAGTA
Source organism: Panthera uncia (assembly GCF_023721935.1). NCBI lineage: Eukaryota > Metazoa > Chordata > Mammalia > Carnivora > Felidae > Panthera > Panthera uncia. The sequence continues at coordinate 86,306,229 of NC_064808.1, read as the reverse complement.
GGAAGTTACTTGCACTCCTTCCCTTGAAATGGTCAACATCTGCTTCTCTAGGGTACAAGTGAGAGGTTGGGTGTTGTTATTAGGTTGTCATTAGTTATGTCCGTTAGCTGAGGCTACTTCGGAAAAACAAATATATTAGCACTGCATATATGCATGGAGGTTGAGATTAGTAATAAATGGCACAGGTAGAAATTTTTGTAGGGAAAGAAGGCAGGGTGGGGAAGAAAGACGAGCAATTCCAGTGAGTTCTCAGTTATGGTCCTCCCGGAAGTCACAAGTAAATAGATGTTCCAAAGACGTATTATTCTTGACTTCAGAAAGTGTTACAGTTATCCAGCCTTATGAAAGAGGGGTGTCCCTGAAAAGTTGTAGATAAAATGACTCTGACAATGTATTTTAAGAGTTTGTTATTAAGAATAGCTCTCAAATGAGTTCCAAACCAAGATCACCAAGTATGTGAGCTAACTGGCAACTTTACAGTAATAAAGCCCGCACCTTCCCATCCCGGGGCACTCCTGTCACCAGTGTCTGCAGGCCCATTCTTTAGTGCCTGGCCCTTCCTGTTTTGGGATAGGAGGCAGGAGCCACCCAGCTCCCTCTCGCCTTAGTTTTCTCTCTGCCCCAGCTCTTCTTTGTAAGACTTGGACCTGGGAGCCAAGCACTAGGGCTCTGCTGAGGAACATTCCAGGTCCCTTCAGCCTGACGCCTGGCCTCACCTTCTGCCTGTGACTCTGGCAGTGGTTTCCTGGCCCCGACTCCCTTTCACGCTGACAGGAATACTTGGGGGGACTTCATCCAGTAGACAGAGATGAGAAGAAGAGATTCAAAAATCTTGCCCCAGATTTTTTTGTGGCTTGCCCCAAATCATACAGCTAGTTCTAAGGAAGCCAGCACCTCATTACCCACAGGGAGTTTTCCCAGTGTGCCTTGGGGCACACTATCTTAAGGTCTAATCTTGCTTATGAAGGCAGCCTCAGTGACAAACAGAAAAGCAAGTCAACAATGAAAACAGGGGCTGCCGGAATCAGTAGATTCTGCATGTAAAAGGAAATTAAGGTTTCTTATGAAGGGCGAGAGGATCCTTGCATTTAGGGACTTGAGCTTCTGGCTTTCCCAGGCTGAGATCCTCTGTTTTCTCCCGTCCGCCTCACTGCCTGCAGGAAGCGGGCAGATCCAGCTGTGGCAATTCCTCCTCGAGCTACTCTCCGACAGTGCCAACGCCAGCTGTATCACCTGGGAGGGGACCAACGGGGAATTCAAAATGACGGACCCCGATGAGGTGGCCAGGCGCTGGGGGGAGCGGAAAAGCAAGCCCAACATGAATTATGACAAGCTGAGCCGGGCCCTCAGATACTACTATGATAAAAACATTATGACCAAAGTGCATGGCAAAAGGTATGCCTACAAATTTGACTTCCACGGCATCGCCCAGGCTCTGCAGCCGCATCCGACTGAGTCGTCCATGTACAAGTACCCTTCTGATATCTCCTATATGCCTTCCTACCACGCCCATCAACAGAAGGTGAACTTTGTCCCTCCCCACCCATCCTCCATGCCTGTCACTTCCTCCAGCTTCTTTGGAGCAGCGTCCCAATACTGGACCTCCCCCACGGGTGGCATTTACCCCAACCCCAATGTCCCCCGCCATCCTAACACCCACGTGCCCTCACACTTAGGCAGCTACTACTAGAAGCTTAATCATCGGTGGCCTTCAACCCGAAGCCCCCGTTCCTCACACCTCCTGCGATACTTTGGACTCCAAAGGACATATGTGGCCTTGAAGAGAAAACAAAACTGGATGTTCTTTCTTGTTGGATAGAACCTTTGTTCTTTAAAAAGACAATCCTTTTTTTTTTTTTTTTTTTTATGTTGGTAACTTTTGCTTCCTCTACCTTGAACACAAAGATGGATCATTTTCTGGGCCAGTACACCAGTTTGGATTCTCAATCTCCTACCATCTTCTGAGTTGAATATTTAGATTACTGGAATGGTTGTATCATGGTTCTAGGAAAGAAACTGTACCTTCTCTTTGTATTTTTATGACCAAAGCAGTTTCTTATCAATACACGGGTCTCATCATGGACCTTGTAGGGTTCAGTATGATAAAGAATCATGGACTTAACCAGTTACGCTCTGGTTTGAGACTAAGTGAAACTAGAGGCAGGAAGCTTATAACCGTATATTAGCAGGACCTAATTCAGTGGATGGCAACTGGAACATTGGTTGTGAAGGCCAGTGAAGTTTTCACCCAACTGGAATTTAAAAGAAAGAACATGTGTGTCGTATTTAAGAAGCCATGGGCATTGCAAAATTTCTCCCAGTGGTCGACATGCACTAGGCCGACCATCCTCTCTAGAAATACTCAAGATATGATCTAAGAAATGTTAATGCAAATGCAGACATTCCTGAAAGACAGAGAATTAAATAGTTTTTTAAAGTAATGACAGTGGGTCCCAGAACTTTGAAAAGTCTTAGGGATTTCTAGACACAAACAGATTCGCAAGCGCTGTGCGTTTGTCAGACCACCAGTCCAGGGTCAACCAATCAGAAGGCAACTTACTGTATAAATTATGCAGAGTTATTTTCCTATATCTCACAGTATTAAAAATAAATAATTAAAAAAGTAAAAAGAATAAATAAACGAGTTGACCTCGGTCACAAATACAATTTTACTATCAAATCGGTCGTTGTTATTTTTTTAAATGTAATTTGTACATCTTTTGTCAATCTGTACATTTGGGCTGTTTGTACGTTTTTATAGCTGGTTTGAAAAAAGCATAATGTGACTATTGCTAAAAAGCAACCAGGACGTTTAAGTCACTGACTTTACTAGGAAGAGAAGCACTGTGCCGTCTTTAACACGTGCGCACAAGCAGGTTAAAGCAATCCATTTAAATCTTTAATGCTTTGGCGATGTGTGTAAATAGCCATAATGCAATAATCACAACTTGGAAAACAACAAACTTTCCCTTGTGGATACAAGGGATGTTCCTGCCTTATATATGCAATATATTTTTTAGATATTAAAATATATATAATTTTGCAAGTAATCATTGACTTTTTTAAGACTATATTAAGTGTTAAGCTGACAACTGTCAATGAAGACTATGTTGTAAAATAATTTGACTAAATAAATTGTGCCTTCTTCTCTCAGAACTAAGGACACTGGTTTCTTATTTACCCCTCATTAGGTCAAAGGGTTTGCCCAGGGTAACTTTTCTGTGGACCTCTTGCACCCGAAAGACTTTTTCATGTGTGCAGCAGAAAGCACAAAATCGATGTGTTTTTTTATTGTTGTTTGTATTAAGGTTCTTCAGAGGCACAGGGCTGATACGATATATGGTATTTGTGGAGATTTACTATGAGGACCTGGCTCACAAAATTATGAAGGCCAACGGGTCCGATGATCTGCTGTGCAAGCTGGAGACGCAGGGAAGCCAGCCATGTGCTCTAATCTGAGTCTGAAGGCCTAAGAATCAGGGAAGGCGATGGCATAAATCCCAGTCCACGGGCAGGGAAAATGTTCCACCTCAGGCAGGCAGGCGGGCAGGACACAAAGGAGTGAATTCCTCCTTCCTGTGCCTTTTGCTCTATTCCACCCTCAGTGGATGGGATGAAGTCCTCCAGCATTGGGCAAAGCCATCTACTTCACTGAGTCCACAGATAGAAAGCCTAATCTCAGCCAGAAACACTTGCACATAGAAACCCAGAAATAATGTTTAACCTGGGCACCCAGTGGCCCCAGTCAAGTCGATAGTTAAATTAACCTTCACATTATTGATGACGTTTGCGGAAAATTTTTTAAATGTCGTTTAAATCTTTCTCCAGCCTAAAAGGGATTTAGAAGATGAAAGCCATGGCCACGGATGATCTGTGTCCAAGAACCAGAATGAAGCTAACTTCAGTCTGTTGCCTCTACTGAGCGCCTCAAACCCAAGTGGCCATCCTCCTGATAGTCTAACAAATAAGATGGCCCAGCTTCCTCCGGTCCCATGACAGGGTCTTATGACCCGAGCATATTGTTAGGGTCTTTTTTCTTTTCAAGGAAGAAACTTGCTTCAAATTGCTTCAGTGTTAGGCAGCTAGTTTTCATTTCTTCTATTTTAGAACGAAAACAAATGAGGCCTGGAAAATCCTTGACGGTATGGGAAATGAGACTCATCGGTATCTATGCAATCTTCCCTGGCTAACACTGAGTACCTTCTAGACAACGTGTCTACCTAAATGAAAGGAGATGTGTCCCAGAACGTTGGTCTCCAAGTTTTCTTTCCAATTTTTTTTTTAATTGCACTCTACCAGTACAAAAAAAAATGTTAAGCAAATATTCTCAATATATGAACATTGATTTATGAATCATACACACCGTCACATTATTATTATTTATATTACAAAACAAAGACAAAACAGGAAATTTTTCAAGAGCAATATAAAAATAAATTAAAACTGAAATTCTAATGTTTTCTTCCTATTTTCTTTGTATTGCATATCTCTTTCTGTCAACACTCAACAAGAAAGGTAGTTGTTAGAGGAATGAGTATGTATGTATGGGTTTTCTAGTGACTTCTAAGAAAGGAGAAAATAAAAACTTGGTGTTAGTGATCCAAGCATAGAAAGAGAAATGATAAAGGCCAGGTATGTTTAAGAATAGTCGAGCTTGGGGCTCCTGGGTGGCTCAGTCGATTAAGCATCCAACTTCGGCTCAGGTCATGATCTCATGGTTTGAGAGTTCGAGCCCTGAGTCGGGCTCTGTGCTGACAGCGTGGAGCCTGGAGCCTGCTTCAGATTCTGTGTCTCCCTCACTCTCTGCCCCTCCCCGCTCATGCTCTGTCTCCCTCTCTCTCTCTCTCTCTCTCTCTCTTTCCTCCTCTCTCTCAAAAATAAATAATAAAAGTTAAGAAAAAAAAGAACAGTTTAGCTGGATTCTTTTGCAAATCTCCACCTCAGCCAAGCAATTTTCCATCAGTTTTGCAAAGTAATCATTAGGGAAAATAGAGGCAAGTATTTCTTGCTGCTCTGGGGAAAACGGATGCTTAGACCATCAGGCGTTCACCTTTTTAAGAGATTTTCTTTACATGCCCTATTCAAGCACTGGCCTATGTCCATCACCTCTACAAAGTCTCAGAACTTTGGCCAAACCTTGCCTCTTGAATTTGCTCCCCACAATGCTCCCACATTTAGGGAGTCGGTGCCTCCCTGATGGGACCAGGGAACCGTTTTCTCCTTACAATCATCTGTGTGGTGTGAAGGCTGGCATTCAGTCCCCTGTAATGCCCAGATTTAGGGTTTACTAGCTTTCTCAAGAGCATCCAGCTGACCTGACCAGTGGCAAAGGACATATAGTCTCTTTGCCATCCTGGCTGCTTGTTCAGTATTTTCCCCACTCAACTATCTGTAACTATGTCATGAAGTTCGTTCAGTCTAATAAACAGTGCAAGCCAGGCATACAGAAGCGTGGTAAGCCCGTGAGTGGTTCTAATGGAAATTATTCTTTCCCAAGGTTTGGCATGCCAGTCAACACTCTTTTGAACAGGAGGTCATTTTTTTCTACTGTCAAAACGTATTGTTGACTCCCACACAAAGGAAGATATAAATTTGACATCTGTTGTTTTGCTACATTTTTAGTGGTCAATGACCACTAAAGATTTAATAACACCTAAGATGACCATTTTTAAAATTTCACCAGTAATATCTGCATGCAGTTGACTGTGTTTATTTAGTCCGTGGGTAATGCTAAAATGTGGGCCCTCAGATAGGGTATAGGTTAGACCAAAAGAGATCCGGAGGTTCCAGAACACCAGGGTGGAAAGGAAGATCTGTGTATCCTAAGCCAAGGTGCTGCCAAGCCAAGGCAATGTTTGGGGAGGGAATAGAAAGCAAAGAAAAATAAAATAAAATGAAGTGTTTTCTGTAGGTTGTCTGTGGACTTGGTGTCACAGTCCACTTCCTCAAATACCTATCGAGTCAACAACCATCACGTAAATATATTACCTTAAAACCTATCGAGAAGGTACCATTTGGGGCAGCAACCCTTTGGCATGGTTCTTCTGCTATCCAGCCCTGATCCCACACCTAGCTGGGGATCTGCCTCCTGGAGGTTCCTCTACATCAGCTGCGATGCTGGGCTTGTGTCCAGCATGCCCTCGGGAGGAGGCAGTGAATGGGGGAGAGAAGGGAGGTAATAAAGAACTGGAATGAGGGGTACCAGGGGACTCGGCTCTGGTAAGTAAACAGGGGCTTCAACTCTTATCCAGGATGAGCTTTGTGTCTTGCAAAAAGCACACTGGATACTTCATCATATAGAAAGCTACTGAAATTGACACTGTACTCCTTCAGCGGGGGAGTCCAGCTGAAGGATTATGAAAGGTCAGCAGACGTCAGGACTACAAATCCCAGGCTCCCCTGGGGGTTGACGGACACTTCTGAGAGGAAGTGGTTTAGCCAGTCAAACCTCTAGGGCTTCAGCCAATTGCAAAAGGATATGGAGGGAAGCTTTTGAAAGGAATGTCGGCTCACGTGCCTGGGGTCTGTCTCCCTCTCTCACTCTCACTTGGCCTCCTGTCTAATTGTTTCAGTCTGTCTGAGCTGGTAAATTCCTAAGCACATAGTCAATTTACACTTTGCTTAAAAGCTCTAAGGGGAAACAGAAAAAGTTTCCAGTGAGACCACTCACTTACCTACAATTGCTAAACTAACCTTTTGGATTTTAACTGAGTTAGTTACCTCATGTATTTTCTTAGTGGGAGGAGAGAGGCAATTTAGGTAGATAAATGAGCAAGGATGTAATGCCAGAGGTCCTGGGTTCAAATTCTGACCTTTCCAAGGCGACGCAGCTGCACCTCTGAACCGAGGAACTGAGTAATGTCTCTGTGAAGAGTTCCTGTGAGGTACGAGATGACACATGTGGAAAACCCTTTATTAAATACTGTACAGGAAGTATATCTAAAATCACTGCTATCTGCTGGTATGTGCTAGGCTCATCTAGTTCTCATCTTCCGAGAACTTCTATTAAATCCTCAGTAACCGGTGAGCACTTTGTTCGGAGAGTTGAGTGCAGGGTAGATTTTGTTTTGCGGTCAAAAAGGCATTTTCCAAATGAATGAAAAGTGGGAGTAAACTGGATTTTCCAGAGAGCCATTGTGTCTTCCCCATCCCCAGCCCTCGCCAGTGCCCGACTTGGGCGTCTGCCCTTCGCTGGCTCTGCCTATACCTGAAGTCTGTAGAGCATGCTGCCAGCTGCAGGAAGCTGCAAATAAAATGAGACTGTTATGAAAGAATGCGAAAAATGCCCTTTGTCAGAAATGCTGGGTTGGGTTTTTAAATCGGCTAAGAGGTAGAGGCTGGGAGCTAGGATTTTATGCCTAGTAAGCTTGGCTCCAGATTGTTTGCAGACCATACGCTAAGAGAATACATACAGGACAGGGAGGGGCACCCGGGCGGCTCAGTCGGTTGAGCATCTGGCTCTTGATTTGGGCTCAGCTCATGATCCCAGGGTCATGGGATTGAGCCCTCAGTTGGGCTCTGCACTGAGCATGTAGCCTGCTTGGGATTCTCTGTCTCTCTCTCTCATTCCCTCTTCTTCTGCCCCTCTCGTACTCTCTCTCTTTCTCTCTAATAAAAAATAAAAGATTAAAAAAACAGGGATGGCGTCAGAGAGACCTGGGTATGAAGCCGGTCGTTTCCACTATCCTAATTATGACATACTACATCTGAGCCTGATTTTCCCATCTGTAAAATGAAGATTATCGTCATAACCGTACAGCGTTGTCACGGGAGTCAAGTTAAGACACTGTAAGTAAAAACGTTCCGCATGTTGAAAAGAATTATGGAAACGCGAGGTATTGTCTTGGCAAGTAGCTGTCTATCGTTCTCAGATATCAGAAAATAAGAGTCGAATCACACTCTCCAATTCCTTTGTATATCATGAATATACTATTTTAATTTAAAAAATTCTAAAAGCTTGAAACAGTCACAAACTTACAGAAAAGTTGAATTTACAATGAACATTTTTTTTTGAAGCACTTGAGAATAAGTTGCCAGCCTGATGGCTCCATCACACCCAGATGCTGCAGAGTGTATTTCTTACAAACAACGTTCTCCTACGTAACCCAGTGCGATTGTGAAAATCAGAAAATTAACATAGATTTCTTTTTCCTTCAGATAGTAGCACCTTTATTTAGGAACAGTCACTGTAAGAGCTAGAAGCACATTTTATACCTTCAGAAAGGTTGGCCGTTGGAAACTGCACAAGGGATGTATTCAAGAGGAGAATAAATATGGACAGATTTGGGCACCATTCACTCTTTGCTAATTGTCCTACTATTGCCTTTTGTAGCAAAAGAATTCTGTTCATAATCCCAATTGCATTTAGTTGTCCCATATCTTTAATTTTTTTTTAATTTTTTTAAGAGAGAGGGAAGAGAGTAGAGACAGGGGAGAGGGGCAGAAGGAGAGAATCTTAGGCAGTCTCTCCACTGAGCAAGGAGCATGATGAGGGGCTTGATCTCATAACGCTGGGGCCCTACTGATCCATCCAGGGGCCCTATTGTCCCACATCTTTAGTCTGCAGCATTCCCGAGCCTTTCCTTGACTTTTAGAACTTTGACAATGTTGAATATTACAGGCCAGTTATTTTGCAGAATGGCCTTCCATTTGGAGCTGTCTGGTATCTCCTCATTATTAGAGTTAGGCTAGGCATCTACAACAGCAGTATCACAGAGGGATGCTACCTTCTCCATGCACTTTATGGATGGCACAAACTTTCAACTTATCCCTTTATTGATCAAGTTCGTTTTGGTGATTTGATTAAGGTAGTGTCTTCCTGGGGTGCCTGGGTGGCTTGGTCGGTTAAGCGTCTGACTTCGGCTCAGGTCATGATCTCACGGTCCGTGGGTTTGAGCCCCGCGTCGGGCTCTGTGCTGACAGCTTGGAGCCTGGAGCCTGTTTCAGATTCTGTGTCTCCCTCTCTCTCTGCCCCTCCCTTGTTCACGCTCTGTCTCTCTCTGTCTCAAAAATAAATAAACATTAAAAAAAAAAATTAAAAAAAAAAAAAGGTAGTGTCTTCCAAGCTTGTCCACTGTACTTTTCCCCTGTGTAATCAACAAGTATTGTGTTTTGTGGGTAGGTACTTTGAAATCATGTAAATATCTCATTCACCTTCAAATTTCAATGTATTCATTTATTTATGTCTCTAGAGACTCATGGTTTCTAATTCTATCCACTAGATATGTGTTCTTATCATTGTTTAATCTGATGATGATCTTGCCCCAGTGGGACGCCATTAAAGTTGGCATCTGTGCTCTTTGATAGTTCCCACCAATCTTTGAGCACTTCTTTGTTTTTCCAACAATGTATTTGGGGCTCCCTAGCCTAGCTCCCAAATCAGTTGTTTCTCCAAGGATCGCTGGTTCTTTTTAATGGAAAATGATATTTAGAGCCCAAAATCTGGGTACTAGGTGTGCTCACTGCTATTGCAGGGTCACTGCTCCCATGCCTTTCCAGGGGACAGAGTTAGGTAGCATATGTACATACACACACATACATCACACACACACACACGCGCGCGCGCGCGCACGCACAGAGATATCTACATGTATACATATGCTGTGTTAGGATTCTCCAGAGAAACAGAATCAATAGGGTGCATAGAGAGAGAGAGAGATAAGAAGGGATTTATTATAAGAGTTAGTTCATGCAATCGTCAGGACGAAGTGTCCCACAACGTGCTATCTGCAAGCCGAGGAACCTGGAAAGCCAGTGATGTAATTCAATCCAAGCGAATCCAAAGGTCAGAGAATGGGGTGAGGGGTCGGGGCAATGGTGAAAATCCCAGTCTGACTCCAAAAACCTGAGAACCAGGCGTGCCAGTGTCTGAGGGCAGAAGAAGGTGGATGCCTTGGCTCAAGCAGAGAAAGAGAAGTTACCCTTCCTCCCCCTTTTTGCTCTACCCAACCGATTGGCCTTTAACAGATTGAATGACACCCACCCACACTGGTGAGGGAGATCTTTACTTGGTCTGCAGTTTCAAATGCCAATCTCTCCCGGAAACACCCTCGCAGACACACCCAGAAATAATGTGTTGCCAGCTATCTGGGCAACGCTTAGCCCAGTCAAGCTGACACTTAAAATTAACCATCAGATATGATTAGACATTGATGTCCATAGTTATTTCTTTATCTCTCCATCTATATTGAAAACCTGACATTTACTCAGATGCGTCCATTTCCAATCTAACACCACAGGGTTCACCCTAGTCTTTCCCTTTCCGTATTGTAATTCCCTTATTTGACAGTGAGAAACATGGCTTCCATTTAGCATAATTTAGGCACTTACTTATCAGTCCTCCTGCATGCAACCAGTCTCCTATCTCTGCTGCACCCCCACCCCCCTGTGACATTCCTTTCTCTGCTCTGGCTCTCAGTTCCCACCCTGGCCACCTCACTACATGGGCTCCCTCCTTACCCCATACCAGGCCATGCTTCCATATGATGTCCTCCTCATCCTGTCCAAGCTCTGACACCCCAAGCCAGGCCACCCCTCTGCAGGGACACCCTCCTCCATCTGCTCAAGCCCTGACTCATGACAGGCCGCACCCTTGTCCCCCATGGGTACTGTCTTTACTCCACCTGGACACTAGCACTGCACTCCGGGACACTCCACACGAGAGCCCTTGTCCCCCAGGGCAGGCCCTGATAACACTGCACTCTGATACTTTCCTCATTCTGTTCCCTGTATGGCTTCAAGAATAAATACTTTAGGAGAGAAAAGAAAAGAACGGGAAAGAAGGGAAAGGGAAAGGTGAAAAGAAGAGAAGCAGATAAAGGGAAGATCTGGAAATATACATTTAAAACTGCACAAATCTTGCTGAACGTATGTATGTTTGGGCCATGGGTGAGGACAAGGGACTACAAATCTCACTAATGTGGTTTCTGCTTGTCTCTGTACTCTCTCTCTCTCTCTCTCACACACACACACACACACACACACCCCTACACCTTTTGAGATGAAGAATCTAGAGTACAACAAGAGAAAGGAAAGAAAGATATAGGAGTTAACCAGAGAGACCAAGGAGCTAGGAGATGGTTGGGGATGGGCATAAAATAAAACAATCTTTAAAAAAATTTTTTTTAACATTTATTCATTTTTGAGAGACAGACAGAGACAGAGCACAAGCAGAGGAGGGGCAGAGAGAGAGGGAGACCCAGAATCTGTAGCAGGATCCAGGCTCTGAGCTCTCAGCACAGAGCCCAACACAGGGTTCGAACCCACAAACTGTGAGATCATGACCTGAGTGGAAGTCGGACACTTAACCAACTGAGCCACCCAGGCACTCCCAAATGAAACAAGTAATCTTGAGCTGGGTATCCAGGGGAGAGAGTGGAAGGAGATGGGGAAGGATATGTCCGGCCAGTGTGGAAAAACAATACTTTCGGATATGCCACAAGTGTTTTTTGAGGGAGGCTGGGGTTAAGAATGGCATCAACTTTTTAATTACTTTTGATTATCAATCGGTGCTAAGATCCAGATCTATTTGTATTTGAAGGCCTGTGTCCTCCATTAGACTATAAGGACATGAAAGGCAGGAGCTGTGTCCAATGTTTTCTTTTTAATTCCTAGGACCTAGCAAGTGCGTGGCTTTATGGAAGGGTCTGATACATGCCTGTTGTTTGTCAAACTGCACCTGCTGGGCAGAACATGTCCAGGGTCCAGCTGCCCAGCAGGTCTGAGAGGCAGGGTAAGGTGTCTGTCCCCAGTCTTTATGGTTAACTCCAGAGACACACAGAGAAAATAAACATGTGAGAGATACAGTTAAAGTATAAGACCAGAGCACTATTATAATTTGCTGGCAATTTTTACCAAGCCAGTGTTTGGTACTGATTGGTTTCCCCAGAATATGCAGTATTTCTTTCCCAATGATTCTTGTACTGCCTCTAGGCTCTGGCTTTCAGAAATATTTAATCAAGTACCACCCATACTTTAGCAATACTTTCCAGATACCCCAGCTTTTCCTGACAACTTCCCTTTCCTTTGCTCGGTCCTTGTCTTTTTTAGGAACCTCCACTTACCTAGTTTTTTTCTGAATAACTCAAAGTTTTGTCTTAAAAAAAATCATAATAGAATATTTGACTACTTGGAAACCAATACACGTAAGATATCCACCTGAGACCATTATGTGAAGAATTCAAGCTGTCTCTCCCAAGGGACGTAGTCTATAGGGAAGAAATAGGAACTTGCCACTGATTCTGAAAAGCAAACTGAATTTGGATTGTAGCTAAAACCTGCCAAAGATGGTTCTCAGTCTTCTTTCCATGCTGAATATTTAACAAACCTCAGTGATCATCTTATCAGAATCCAAGACACAAAACTCCCATTGATCCAAATTTCCAAGTGGCTTCAATCCAGCAACAAATCCTAGACTTGGTGGTTGTGCTCAAAGCCAACCCTTGAAGATTTCGGTCAGATGGAAGTGAAGAGAGGGTAGCAGAGGAAAGTGAGGATTTCCATCCCCACAATAACCTGTGTGGCCAAAGACACAGTCATCCCCTAAGCTGCCCTTCATTCTTAGGACACCTGCATTCGCCCAGAGGATTCAAGCAGCTCACCTATGGGAAATTTGGTTCACTCCAAGAGGAATATCCTGGAGTATTTGTAGCATTTCCAGAAAATTCTGGAGACACCATAAAAATTACTTGCATACAGTGTGCCTTAGGTCAAGTCTTACTTTGCAAGAAATATCTAGATTCCAGGAGATCAGCTGTTCAGTTTGTTGTGGGTTAATTACAAATGGTCCCACAGCTTTGCCTTAGCAAATGCCCGAAAGGCAATGGAGAGAAAATTGGAGTCAAAACAGGGTCTCATAATTCACAAGCAGTAGGCCCCTGGAGGGAGCCCACTCCACCTCCAGCACTTTGGGTAATCAGAGCAGATAGACAATTGTCCATAAATAGGAGGTCCTGCTGGTTTTCCTGGGAGAAACTTGACAAAAAGACAGAGGGACTGATACTTGATTTCCGAAATACACGTTTAAGTATCGTAATGCAAAAATATTAGTTTGCTCAGAGTCACAGCTTCTTTAGAAGGTGAAAACCATTCCTCTCTAAATCCTCAACCATCTTAGTCTCTGAGAAAAAATGGAAAGATTGGCCTAACCCTGGAATTTCCTGGTCTTAGTGGATTTACGACCCAAGATCCAGCGGATGACCCAGGTCATAACTGCTGGCTGCACAGCAAATTCAATTATCCTAAATTCCAGCACACCACCCTTCTTCCTGTCCCTCACCCCTGCCTTATCATAATCTTTCCTGGGCCATCGACCCCCACCGGGTTGTCTGAGCCCAAGTTTAATCTCTCAGCAAGCTCCGAGCTAACAATCAATGCTGAGGGACATCTCATCAGAAGGAGAAAGCCACATTCTTGATGAAGAGCAGTGACATAAATTCAGCCCCAGCCAGGCCCCACCAGCACAAAGGACTAAGTAAATCAGTCTTGTCCCCTCTTCCTGACCATCTCTGAGGACAGAGAAAACAGTGTTGGGATATGAGAAGTTATTTCTTGAGATTTTACAGCAGATCCTCTGACAGCAGGGAGGCCCTTACTAACTGATAAAGGACAACTCTTCTGAACGGTTTTATATTGTGCCCATTATATGCCTCTCCCCACCCTGGCTGCTTATGGTTAGAGAATAGCCTTACATTATTTAGACAAGCCTAATAAAAGGTGGGCCTTTGAGTTGTAAGGGGCAGGCACTCACTCTGGTTTCCTCAAGTACTGGGAATTTACTCTAAAACACCCATGGCAATGAGGAAGACGGACATCTGGCAAAAATGGACAGACAGCCTCATGGAGCTGGAACAAGAAAGCTGCTAGAGCCTAGGGAGTTCAAGAGAACGTGCTCCTAAGTTCCCATGACTAAGAGACCTGCTTCACATCTTCCCTTGTGGCCGTCCACTATGTCATGCCTCGATCTCTCCATATTCCCATTGAAATATTTGAGAGGAGGCCTGCTGAGTTATTTACTTGCTAAGCTAACTAGTCACCTCACTCTGAGCACCTCAAGGTTTACTTGGAGCTCATGGCTTAGCTGTCCTTGGGTCAGGGCCCAACAGTGGTGGCCAGGAGAGTCCCATGTTGCAGAGCAAGCCTGGCTCTTCCCTGAGTCAGGCTGTGGGCTCGGCAGGCACCCAGACCAACTGGCCGGGCCAATCCTACTGCCAGAGTCAAGACGACACTGAGCGCAGAAGGACCCAGCCCAGCACCTCCCGTGAAAGCAATCCCCAGTTTCAGCTTCCAGGACTTATTTGGTTTCCATGCTTCACCTAGAAATCTGAAATCATCTTATGAAAAGTCTAAAAATGGCGTTTTACACCAGGATACTGCATCACTTGACTAAAACATGGCATTTTGGGGAGGAAGGAAGTAACATGGAGTGAAGCAGGCTATCAGTTTTCATCTAATCCTTACAGCAACCCATCGAGGTGGGTGTTACTGAGCCCCATCCGAGATGAAGGATTCTGAGGCTCTGAAATTAGGTTAGTAGGTGGTCTTGAACCCAGGCCTGCGTTTCCACCTGAAATGTCATGGGGCCAGCAGCACCTGCCGACTCTTTTGGGGTTTTCCACCTGTATGGACTCACCTCCTTGACACCTGCCACGGAGGAGACAAAGCAGCCCAGAGAGATGTTTCCACCTCTGAACTGAAACACAAAGCAATCTACAGTTTTCAAAGCGTCTTCACATATCTCTTTGTTCCTGTAATACACCTCTCTCTCTGAGTATGTTACCTACTTACGGGTTTACCGTCTGTCTCTCCCCAGTGGATTGTAAGTTCCATGAAGGCAGGCTTTTATCCACCTCCTTCCAGGCTGCATCCACACCTCGCACATGCCAGCCAGCCCCAGGGAGGTGATCAGCACACATTCTTGCACGAACCGTTGTCCTGTGAGACGCTCTTAGTTTGATGCTCACTCTACAAGCAAGGTGCTCCTCGGAGGCTGGCCAGCCCAAGTGCCCTTGGTGCTGCTTCCAGCCCAAGTCCTGATCTGACAAATAGATGCTCTTCGGGATGGAAGAGGAAGCTACTGTCAGAGTTTCTAGAAGTCTACGTCTACAGCAACGTTTGGCCCACCAGAGAAAGGTTTTCATTTGTTTGGAGAAACATTCCTGGAAGCTCTCCCCACCCCCATCAGGGTCCCAGGGGAGAGGGCCACCTGGCAGCGCCTGGGCCCAGCTCCGGCCTGACCACCCAGGTCCGCGGGCTCCCCCCCCCCCCCCCCTTCCCCCCCCCCCCCCCCAGCCCGGGTCCCTCCTCCAGCCCTCTGAATCCAGTCCATTTAAAATGTCCTTTGAAAAGGTCTCTGTTTGGGTGAGTGCCGTGGGCTCTGCCTAGAGAGCGGCAGATTATCTGAAAATAGGTGTTATTGATTACAACCAGGTGGTCTTTGTGGAAAGGCGTCCACTTGAACCAAAATAAATATTTGCCGGCACAAAGAACAAGCCGGTCCCTGTTGCGGGGCGGGGGCGTTCTGGCGGCCGCGCCAGCAGCCAGAGGCCCCTTCTGGCCTCTGGCGGCCGCTGGGCGCGTCGCTGCGCAGCCCCGGGATTGTGTTTCTTCAATTAGGACAGAAACGCGCAGGGGGTGGCCGGGGGAGCACAAAGGCCCCGCCGCCTCCAGTGCCAGAGGCCCGCGGCCGAGGGCCGGCTGCAGGCTCGCAGCCCGCTCGGGCCTGGCGATCGTATTTTCTTTGGCTTTCTGGCGCGCTCCTTATTATTTATTTCTTTTCTCTCTGTTTTATTTTTATTTTCAAGTTGCCGGCCGGGCTGGATGCCGTCCATTCACCCCGCTGCCTTGGAGCGCGGCGCGCAGACAGCCGGAGCCGGCTCGGGCTCAGCCCCGCGGTACGCCGGCCGCCCGCACCCGGGGAGGGCGCAGCCGGGGGTGGGGGACCGGGGTGGGGGGGCGCGCTGCGGGGGACGGGCGGGGCGGAGCCGGGGCGGGAACGGAGGAGGGAGAGGTGGTGCGCAGCAGCGGTGGGGGGGGGGGGGCTGCCAGGCTCCCCTCCCCAGGCCGGGGCCCACGTGACCTGGCGAGAGAGTCACTTTCTGGAGAAGACGACAGTAATTCGGGGTGAGATTGGGGGTCAGTTCAGGAGGAAGCCTGAACTTTGATCCCTAGTGAGGTCCCCTCTCTCTCTTTCTATCTGCAGACTGGGTCCCTGCCTCCTGCCCTGGGTGAGCGCGGACAGCCTCTCGGGGCGCCCCAGCGGGCGTGCGTTCCCACCCCCTTCCCCAGGTCTGAGGAATCTTCTCTTGCCTCCCCAGATCCCCAACCCAGCTTCTCAGGAGACAGCGGCCATTCACCGGAGAGAAGTGGGGAGGGTCTGGCCTCTCCATCAGTTTAGGGAGACCGAGAGCGCGGGGCCATTACCACGTCTTGAAGAGGCTCTGGGGAGCCTTCCACCCGCACCCGGCGTCCAGAGGCGGTTGTCCAACGTCAAGGGTGGAGGGCTGGAGGCGGAAAAAGACACCGGAGCCTAGGAAGCAGGAAGGGCCTAACGCAGAGGGATTCTGGAAGGCAGATAGAAAAGCTGGGGTCAGAAAGTAGAGAGACGGGAAGGAAATCAGAGATAGATACAGTAAGCCATTCCTGTCAAGATCAGACAGCAGGAGAACCTAGGGCCCGGCTGGCCAACTGAGGCAGGAGAGGGATCGGAAAGGAATCCCACAGCTCTGAAGTCCCCGCATTACAGACCTGGTGCTTCTCCCTGCAGGTAACAGGTTCCTCCCTAACCCAGCGTCCTCTTGCTTCCAGAAGACATTCCTGGTGGCTGCTTTGCCGTGGTCTCTCTGCCGGCAGTGTACTAAGTGTTGTCAAGTAGAATTTCAAGACACTTAAAACATCCCTGCCTCTGTCCCTCTTTGGCACCAATTTCCTTCCTTCCCCAGATCATAGCAAGAGCTGCCATTAAGTCCAACGTGGCATAAAGCAGTACGCCACAGGCCAGCCCCTGTGGAGTTAGCGTGACTTTCCATTCCAGAAGGGAACTCAGGGCATGGAGAGACATCGGTAGGTGCCTCATTATGCCTTGTGCTCTTCAGCTTTCCCCTGAGAAGTCACTTCTGAAAAGAAACACTGGCTACCCGAAGCCATGGCTAGTGAGGGCCAGCTAATTACAGGGACCTCCCATCGTAGGATCAGGTTGAGGTAAGGCCTGGGAGCAGGAATTACCTTATCAAGGTAGAAATACATCAGCAGGCTCAGTCATGAGCAAAGCTGTCCCCAGATTTGCAAGAAAAAGACGGCTTAGTGGTGGATGATGTGATGACTGCTCGGAGCCTGAAAATACATCGTGTGGCATCCAGAAGCAGAATTTTTTCAAGAACCAACAACAATCTCTAAGGATGTGTAATTTGTTGATTCCACCACTCATTAGAAAGCCAGCTCCAGTGTGCAGGTCTTTGGAATCACCTCAGGCGCCTAAAGATTCTATCTCCAGAGTCAGCAGTGGAGCCCAGGGATCCTGCACTTACAACAAATGCTCTCAGAGGATTGTGGACACAGCGTGGCCTGGCACATACCCTCAGTGGTGTGCTGGTGAATGCTTGACAACTTGCTCTCGACGGGGGTAGGGTCCTGATTTGCAGCCTTTGCTGATTTCCAGGGTACAAATGCTTGCACGGTAGCCAATTTCAAGCTACCGATGGGAAGAGTCTGAACTCGGATCTGGGAAGAGAGACTCACAACTGGCTCTTGTAACTGGGACCCTCCTGAGAGACACAGCAATGAAGTGATAGGTCTTTGGGGGCAGAAGCAGGAGAGGAGGCTAGATTCAAGGACTCTGCCCACTGCACCACACCATACCTCCGTGTCCTCTTAGTAAGCAGAAATGGTGACCGCAGAGCCCACGGGTGAGCCCCTCACACTAATGGCTTTGACCACAGCCCAAACGAAATCAGGAAGCAGAAAAGAAACAAACACTTGCAGTCTGTCTTTCCTTCCTCTTCACTTTGCAATGGAGTCCTTAAGAATGTGGTCCGGTTGGAGAAAATAACCTGAGTGCCCAACTCCTGGGGTTTGTGTTCTTTGAGGGGAAAGCGAAAGAGGCAAGGGAACAATTCTGGGAAATGTGGGCAGAGTCCTGGCAAATTTCAGAGGCCAAATAGAAGGCATTTTCGCCAGCTGGCCCTGAACGATTCTATGCAGGGCCTCAGAGACACTGTGGCAGGATGGGGACAGGGAGGCCAGCAGAGTGGTTGGTCATGCTGGGACAAAGAGGACAAAGAGAAGGCTATGGTTCCTCTTTTCGTGTTTCATTCAGGGGCGGCATAAGAAAACCACAGATATTAAGTTCACACGAAAACTACATTAAAAAAAAATGAAAACAAAAGAAGCATCTGATCGGATCCTCTAGAACTCTGGAAGTTTAGAGATGGCCCTTATTTAGAGACATCCCCACACATAGAGTCATGTTTCTAATTATTCAGGCCTCTGCTGGCTCTTGCTTACTGAGAGCTCCAATTTACAGAATCATGGAATTATAGAGTTCATTGTAGAGAGAAGAAAAACCTGAGGCCCAGAGAGGTAAAATAATTTGCCCAAGATCACACTGCTGTTCATTCAGCAGCAGTTAGAATTCAAATGTCCTAGGTCTAGGCGGGGCCTGGACCTTTATCTTATCTAGACCCCTCGACCCTATAATGTATTCTCTCTGAGTTATCTTCTACTTAAAATTACTGTAAAAAAAATGCATGGCTATAAAAGAAAATCTGCAAAATAGAGACTATTAAAAAAATGACAATAAACATAACCATCGTGTTACCATCCACACATGATGAGATAGTGACTGTGAATCACCTCCACATGTTTCTATCTAGACCGGTAGTTTTCAGGCTCACGGTTTATCAGTGTCTCCAGGAAACCTGGTAAAAATCCCCATGAAGCTTGAAGAATCCTAATGCCCAGGTTGTGTCCCTATGGGATTAAATCGGAATCTGGAGGTGGGGGTGGCAAACATCAGTATTCTTTGGAGCCCCCCAGATGATGTCCATGAGGACCACTGGCCTAGCATATTCTTCTCCTGTATCTTTGCATAGCCAACTCCATCCCCTGGGTCGGTTTTCAGTGTTATCTCCTCAGAGAGGACTTCCCTCATGACTTTACCTAAAGTAGCCCCTCCCCCCGCCCACCCAGTCATCTCCATCTGGACCCTTTTTAATGTTCTTTGTAGCCTGTCTTACGGATCATGTATTTGTTTTTTTCCCATCTCCCTCCATTGGAAAGTAAGCCTGTGACAGTGGGCTCTTGACCACCTTCTTCATACTTGTATCCCTTCTGTACTTAGCAATCTCAGGACTACCAGCCCTCCAAACACATTTGATGAATGAATGAATGAAGTGAATTTATGGTTACTTCTAAGTCTTCATGTGTATATACACATATGTATAAATATGTATATGCACATATACATATGCAACAAAATTGTATGTTTTTAAAAATATTCCAGATTTAAATTTTAAAAAACTGTAGTGTGTATAATTTTCGGTCCACATTTCTTTCACTTTGCATTGGGGCAACATTGTCTACAATCATCACGTGTATTTTAAATGTGATTTGTAAGGCACTGTGCTCTCACATCCTGCACTTTGGATGTGTTCCAGGAGCACTCCCCTCTCTTGATCCATACCTTCTGCCCCCCAACATTGGGCTAGCTCTCCCCGATGCCTCAGGCTTCACCTTGATGTCTGTTCTTCAAGCAGGCTCTCACAGGTGCCCCAGACTAGGTTAGGACCCCTCGTGCCCTATCTCCCCTTTGACAACTGTGTCTCCCATCAGCTGCCCCTAGAATATGAGCTCCATGGTGCTCCTTGTGCATTTTATTCTCCTGCACATGTCCAGGACCTTGCTGAGTGCCCACATATGTGTTGAAAGTAACATGGTATTACACTCTAGCTGGGTCCACACTGCTTTTAACCCACTTCCCTATTGTGGTACACTTAGGTTTTTCATCACTACAAATAATCTGGTGACACCTAGCCTTGTGTACGTCTTTATGTGAATTAAGCTATTAGACATCTGCAGTGAAAATAACTGTAAATTAGAATCTTGCTTTCTAATGAAGACTGTGTGTTCTCCTACAGTTTCCCAATTGATCTTCTCCTCAACTTTTCCTGCTTATTGCCCTCATCTTACAGATGAGAAAGCTAGAACTCAGAGGTTAAGTCGCTTGCCAGAGTCATTAAAAAGCCACTGGGAAGAGTCAGGATTGGAACCCAGGCCTCCAGGAGAGAGGAGCTGGGGAAGGGCCCAGGAATT
The DNA here is from genome assembly GCF_023721935.1 of Panthera uncia. NCBI lineage: Eukaryota > Metazoa > Chordata > Mammalia > Carnivora > Felidae > Panthera > Panthera uncia. The sequence continues at coordinate 86,285,925 of NC_064808.1, read as the reverse complement.
TGCACACAGCATGACCTGCGCTTGTATAGCTGGGCTGTTCCTGCCTCCCCGGCTGTGGTGAGGGTTATATGGGGAAATTAATATAAATGTGTAATACACACCTACATACCAGCTCTGCCCTCAGTAGCCACATACAGACCTCGGGCAAGTCCCTCTCTTCTTATCTGTAAGATGGGAGATAATGATATTAATTCAGCTCATTGTGGAGAAAATGTCAAAGGACCTCAGCTCTAGTGGACTCGTAATAAATGATAACTTTCTCTTCCGCCACCCTAACCTCTCTAGAGTCCTAGACTTCGCAATTTCATTTCTCAAAATCTTTCACGGACATGTTGTCAGCCCAGCAATGACTGGATGACCCAGAATATTTCTCTTAAATATTCTAAACATAGTGCCTATTAAACAGCTCCCTTGGGGTATGCCACGGCTGCCTCTGCACCACTTAACAGCCAGAGGCCAACTTTTCTCTGGGGCCGGCATTCACTTTGTGATCTGGAGGTATGTGGCGCCACCTCCTGGCCAGAGGCACACTGCACTAACGAAAAGTGCAGGCTCCCTTATGACAGACCACTGTCTCAGCGTCCCCTCCCTTTAGCCTTCCTCTCTAGTTAGTTCAATAATATCACCCGTTTCTACTCTCCTAGTCAAGCGGTGGGATATGAGAAGCAACTGATGCTTTCCAAGGGCCATTAAGACACATTGGACAAGTCATTTCCTTCTGGAGCTCTTGGTTTCTCCACCTGTAGACTAACAGGGTAGGATCAGGAACAGGATCGTAGGTCCTGTTCATTGTTAAGTGTGTAAGGTTCTGTGCATCTGCAGGTGGAAGCAGAAGCAGTGATGGGAGGAAGGTGAGCTACCTTGCCTCAGGTTAAGTTTGAGGCTGGGAACAAAAAGCAAAGGGTGGAATCTAGGGAGTAGGCAATGATGAGACTCAGGCACAGGGTGAAGGCACAGGGTGGGACGAACCACTGTGGTCAGGCTCTGCCTTTCCTTGTCTTTGCCCATCATCAACGGAACCATCACCTTAGCATCACTCAAACTACCATCCCGTGGGAGCCTATGGTAGCCACTGTGCTAGGCGCTTCACCTATTATTTTGTTACATAGTATTTCATACGATCGTCCTTCCAGTAGCTCTTTAACATAGGTATTGACTACTGTTATTTACAACTGGGGAAAAAAAGTAGTTCAGAAAGGTTAAGAACTAGTTTTAGATAAGAATGGCCAGTAAATGGGAGAGCGAAGCTTGGGCAGATCTGCCTTCAAAGCCACTGAACTTCACATTGTATTTCCTGCCTTCAAAATCTCTTTCTTTATTATCTATGTTTTTTTTTTTCTTTTTCTTTCATGCTTTCATCAGGGTATATTCTTAAGAGGTGGTCACAGATTCAAGTTGTGATGTGGGGCACCGAGAGAGCCATCGAGATAATTATGGTCTCTAATGTCACTCTTGGTTCAGCCGAAACCAACTTTGCTGGCGATCCAAGAGCCCACTAATTAGTGAATCGCTTACTTTTCACTTCATCGGGTTAGATGAAGTCACTTCTGTGACGGTGGAAACAAGCCTTTCACCTTCTTCCTGGGCTCCTTGGATGCCAGGTGCAAAGGTATGTGCAGGTGGCCTCTGTGTACGCCCAAGGAAACGGTTCAAGTATGTGGTGCCTTCTCTGTTCCCCAGACACAGACTCCCAGCCCTATTGTCCTGGTGAGCAATCCCTGACCTCGGTTGCCACCTTCCTTGTGAGCTTTCTTTCAGGACCAGTAATCCCTGGGCATGAAGGCTGTGGGCAGCCCAGGGAAGAACACCAAACTAACTAGATTATAGAAGCTCTGGGGTCTAGCCCCTGCTTTCCTATCTGTATGTATGTAGCTAGGTGATCTGGGCAAGTCACATGGTCTCTGAGCATGTTTATTCTCCTGAACAGTGGGAATGCTGGCACCTTCCTTCCCTCCCTTGACAGCTAGTTTCCACCTCCAGTTTATTCTCCAATCCATCCTACACACCAACACTGGAGCTATATTTCTAAAATACTCATTTAATCATGTCTTTGCCCCTCAGAGACTGCGGTTGACTGATGGAGCCAGGATTCAAACCCAGGGCTGACACCAAACCTCGGACTCTTGACCATAGAGTGCTACTTCCCTCCGCTCTGCACACCCATGCTGTGGCCACATAAACCACCCATCACCTCCCAGAAGCCCCATGCAAATGTACATCCTGTTCTTCTGTTAGCCTAGGACTAACCCTCCCACCTGGTTGTCCACCTCTCTGCCCCTCCCCTCTCCCTATTTCAAACCTCTCCCATGCATTAAGCCCAGTCAGGTGCCATCCCCAAGAAGCCTACCCCTACCTCTACCTCCCTCGGGACTTTTTTCGTGCTTCAAACGAGCATTTTATTTATTCGATTCATCTAATTGTTTTAATTTTAGTACTTGTGCATGAAATTTTGCATACAATGGTGGCTTCCTGGACCCCCAGCCTCCAAAGAGTCCCTGGATCCTAATCAAAAGAGATTACCCAGAATGCCCTGGGAATTGAATCCCCCCGATCCCTTAGCAGACATCCCAGACCGTGTACAGCAATGAGGGTGTTTTCCTTGAGGGCACCTGTTCTGACTTTCCAACCAACCAAAATTCCAGAGATTTTTGATCCCTAAAGAGCTGCTGGTCCCAGGCAGATTATCTCCTGCTAAGAACCCTGGTTCTGGGAGCCCAGGCTCACAGGCAGGGTAAGCCTTGCAGGCTTTCAGCAAAGGGAGGCAGGCTTTTAGGAATGTAAAACAGCCACATCCACAATCTCTCAGGCCCACAGGAGCAGGGCAGGAGCCTCCGGAGCAAGATTCCAGCAACTTCTGCAAAAGCCAGAGAAGGAAAGTGGGGTATCATCAGCAATTATCGTAACATGGTCATCTGCGGGATATATTGTTAAGTGGACAAAACACTGGGGGACAGTGTTTCTACAATGCTGCCTTTGTGTAAGAATGGGGGGGTATCAATATATCTCCCCAATGTATTGCTCATGTTTTTCAAAGTGACACAATAGCATGATAAAACTATTAAGAACCATTACCTTTCTCTAAGAGGAAGGGAACAGAGACGACACGAGAATAGAAATGAGTTTTCTATACCCTGCACTATGATTTTTTGAAACCATATAAAATTTTTTTTGCATAATTAATCCAAGAAAACGGTTATATCAAAAAGGAAAACAATAAACAAGCTCTCATAATTGGAAATAAACTGAAACCATTGGACCTAACTCTATTTCAAGTGGGTACGTAACCACAGAGAAAAGAACTACTTCAAGTAACTTTAAAACCATTTGTTGATTCCACATCCCTAGAAGGACATATTACAGAGAATTGTGGTGTTTTGTTTTGTTTTGGGTTTTTTTGTTTTGTTTTTGAGAAAGAGAGAGAGTGCGAGCAAGGGAGGGGGAGGGAGGGAGGGAGGGAGGGAGGGAGAGAGAGAGAGAGAGAGAGACAGAGAGAGAGAATCCCAAGCAGGTTCCATGCCCAGGGGGGAGCCTGACATGGGGCTCCATCTCACGACCATGAGCAGAAATCAAGAGTCGGCTGCTTAACCAATTGAGCCACAACCCAGGTGCCCCCAAGAACTGTTTTAATCATTTTAGAATGGTAGTCAGTAGTCTTATTGTTAACAGTCATGTCAATATCACATTATGGAAACTATTATATGTATGTTGCATAAGTGGAGGGAATTACTTTCTCCACAATCAGCAGTTTTCCAATTTAGCTCACGCCCACCAGACTGCTTTGAGCCCCTCAGTTACAGCAGTGGCAGAAACCACCCTTCCTTCCTCATTCTTGCATCCTCAGTGCCTGGCCCACCGTAGGCCCCCCGCGAGCAGCTGTTGTGTTGAAATGGAGTCCCAGGCCCCAGGATTCTACCTAAATTCCCCCAACTCGTAGTCTATCCAATACCCAGGAGGCCTAAAGATAGTTTGCACCAACAGGCGAGGCAAATCTTCAGGGTACCCAGGATATTTCCAGATGCTAACCTAGCAGATTATCCAGAGGCCCTGGTTAAACACTACCTCTTCCTAGAACATGTAAGTCCAGAGGTGTTTATTAAGCACTAGCCAGAGGCTCCACTCTGTGCTAAACTATGAGGGGTTTCTCCCAAAGTGTAAGACAGGACCAGGGATATGTGTCAAGTCTCCTTGGGTTCAACGTGAATGTCTGATGGCCCTGGTGAGTCCCCTCAGAGGTGGGCTGTGTTAGGATGCAGATTTGAACGATTTTCAACACATGGGCTTTCAAGACAGCTCAGGGTTTGAATTCCAGCCCTGCCGTTTACCAGCTAGTAACTCTGGACGAGTTCCTTACCTGAGGTGCCTCAAGTGAAAAATAAATGCAAAAATAGAATCATAGAGTCATTGGGGAAATTAAATAAGGTAATGTATATGAGATGTTTAAAACAGAACCTGAAACATACAAGGAACTCAGGAAGTAGCCCCTACGGCAAGTTTCTTCTGCTATAGCCCAGGTCTTGGGTTTCTCAGTAGTCTGAAAGCCACCTACATCTTCTACAACAGCCAGGGCAGTCAAGGATGTATTGGTTCGAGATGCAACTCTAGTCCCTGCAGCCCCTGTACAAATCTCCCCGTCTGCAGGGCTCGGCTCCAAGGAGTCCAGCTGGGTGCATCTGGCTGGGGAGATTAAATTATTTTTGAATTCCTAACTGAATGTTCTTTTAATGGAAACTCAATGACAGGCATTGAAATAGATTTCCTCCATAACCCCTCCTCCCGCGGCGCCCCCCCACGCGGCTCTGTGTTGCGCTGTTCCCGATAACCTTTATTCCCTACCCCTGGACTTTTATCTCCCCAGTGACAAACAGCCCTTGCTGGACAGAAAGAGGAAATTCCAGTCATTGTTCTCAAACTTCTGGCTCCAAAATAAAATGCTCTATCTCCCCTGTCAAGCTTTGATTGACATGCACTTCCTGTAATGGCAGACAACAACGGCCCAGGGGCGGGGTCAGGGGCTCATTTGCATCCTTTGCATCAGCGGGTTTTCACGTGTGTTCTGGACGGGGAAAGATCCCCCATGCTACTCACCGGACCACCCGGTTGAGGACCCATGTCCCATTTTGTGAAAAATCTCCAGGGAAGGCACCTCCTCAACTGTCTGCACAGCGCACAGGGAAAGTTCTTTGCTGTCCTGTCACCCACCCATAAACTGTGGAAACAGACACTCTAATCCTCTCACTTCTTAGATTTGGCTGCTTACAGCCCATCTCTTCCTTCTTCGCTTTCTCTCTTGTGGAATACATTTTTAGACCATCTCCCAAACCTTAACTCTGAATATTGGCAATATTGAGTCCACCTAAGCCCTGGAAGATGAAGCCAAGTTGAGACTCTCCAAACCAAAACCCCCATAGCAACAGAGCTAAATGAGGCACTTCAAGGGAAGTGAGTACCAGGAAAACTGAATATGGTACAGCATCACAGACGCAGTTTTTCTTGAAAGGAATACACAGCGACGAATTGCTTTTAGAATGGATTGATAATTCGGTAAATAGAACATGGCACACCTAGAACAAAAGCAATACTAACATGGTCAGGTCCTGCTGGGAACCATGTTACTTCACTGGAGTAAAAAGCCTGCCTTTAGCACTGGCATTAACCCATAGGCAAATTAGCCTTCTGGAACCTTGTATTTCCCATATGTTTTCTTTACTCACTGAGCTCCTATACCCTTGGCCTCCCCCTCTTTTTAAACATCCAGGGGTTTTATGCTGTTTTGGGGTTCCAGCCACCCCTCAAGATTATTAAAAGATACCTGTGGGCCCTCATTTCCCCAGGGCTTTCCTGGATGTAAGTATATTAATGATTGCTAGAGGTTCATGGGGAATTTGCATGAAGAAAGAGACTCTGGGGTGCCTAGGTGACTCAGTCAGTTAAGCGTCCAACTTTGGCTCAGGTCGTGATCTCATGGTTCATCGGTTTGAGTCCCACATCAGGCTCTGTGCTGTCAGTGCAGGGCCTGCTTCGGATCTTCTTCCTCCCTCTCTCTCTGCCCCTCCCCCGCTCTCTGTCTCTCAAAAATAAATAAACATTAAAAAAAAAAAAAAAAGGTGGAAAGGGACTCCAGATAGGAGAATGCCTTAATCCTAATAAAGGAATATTTGAAAGCACGGATTCCCCCGAATAACCCAGAAAGAGACACCAGTCACAAAGATTCCAGTTGTTCAGCTCTTCAGCAGTCTAAAGGAATAGATTGCATAAGATCATTTCACTTCCGGCAATCCCCAAGCATGCTGCTAACGGAGCAGAACCGACCGGAAGGAATGTGTTCTGACCCTCCCAGGTTAATGAAAGGACTACGGAGTCATACAACCTCACGACAGTGGCCAGCAGAGAATTCTAGCTCCCTCATTTCCTTTAGCTTTGTCAATAGATCAAATTGCAGTGCCAGCATACCTCCAGGCACAGAGTAATCTCCCGTGTAGGCTAGTTGTTCCGGTGTTACGGCCACTGACAAAGTGCACAACTCTTAGCCTATCAGACTTCTTACTGCTCTTGGTCAGAGGGACCAAAGTGTGTGTGTGAATCTGATCAAACTCATCCCTGGGCCCAGAAAACAGAACCATCCTTGGTGAAAACTGCCACAGCTGCCGCTTCATGTGCCAAGACACATTGGAGTGATTCGATGGAGCCGCACAGGAAGAGGCACGTCTGTAGCCAAGGTCACTTCCCCCCGGAGGTGAGCTGGCGTCGAGACAACATATGGTCCTGTTTGCCATCTTCCCCCACCCCTCCCACATCTCCCAGGAGAAAGTCCACCCTCAGCAAGAGGGCTGTCACCTGTTGGTCTGTTACAGTTCATGCACCGTAACTGACACTTTTGGAAAGCACGCGCACAGTTTCAGAGATTTAATAGATCAATCAACACACTGGGAACGTTTTGATTCCTAAGCAGCTTTAAGTACCATTCCTTCCAGAATATATTCACAATAATGCAGGAGGAGCCCTGAAAGAGACATTCACAGTAAAATCTTTCTCTACAGATCCGTCTTTATGTTCAGTTGGTCCCTTTGAGGAAGGGAGACCTCGTGTTTTCCTCACTGTGGGGTCACAGCCCATCCCACCCATCTCCTTTAGAAACAGCATTTCAGTACAAACTCGAGGCAGAAGAACACAAGATACTTTTTTCTTTTTCTCAGAAGCATTGGCGGTACTGTCCCTTCTACCCTGACGCTGCTCCTTCAAACTCTTCACTGCCTTCTTGGAAGATCAGGAAATACTCTTTTACCCCAATTCATAGCCCCTTACCCCACCTAACACAAACTGGAAGAAATAACATCACCATTTTCAAATCAAGCATTCTTCCTTGCAGGAAGGTGTTCATTGAGATTCTAGAGTGGTGATTTAGCCTCTGTCTAAACGTACCACATGAGATCGTTTGGGCCCAAACCGAACTTGGGCTGCAGTGTCTGGAGGGGCCAGAAAGTAGATGGAGCTCAGCGCTCCTTCCCACGTTGGATACATAGAGATGGAGAGTCCGTGGACTCAGCCTCCCCTTGATCTTCAGTAAACACAGCATGACCCAGACTAGGACCAAAGCTCCAACAACCAGGGCTGGAGAAGCTCAGAGCCTCAGTTGTTCTTTGAATATCAGTTTTTTCTTGCCATCTTCGATTAGTTCATTCTCTCCATCCTCAGGAGACTTTTTTTTTCTTTGACAAAAGCCAATGTTAAAGGTGGCTTATTTTTTATCAGTAGAATCTAAATAAGAATTCTGACCCTATCTACAGCTCATAACTTCTTCAAAGAGAATTTTAAGATCTTTTTTGTCCTATCCATGAAACTGTCGATGATTTTGTCCGTTTCTATCAACATTGCATGATTTCAAATAATCATATTCAAGATTCCAAGTGAATTCCTATGGCTTCCATATTGCAGTTTTCTAGAAATATATTGCATGTTCTAATGCAGGTGCCTTGTAGAGCTATGTGTCTTGCAAGATCATGGCTATGGAGTTCAGGGGCATGGTGCTGGTAGACGTTGAAGGCTCTTGTCTTAATTTCATACCCTCAAATTTTCGATCACTTCATCATACTTCTAGTCACCGGGTATCTTCAAGACTTTCCATTACTCCTGTTGAAAAGCCACTGTCACATTTTGGTGTCATCTGTTTCATTGACTTCTGATAAGACGAAGTTGGGATTGTCATAGCCTCTCTTCATCCTGGCTCTAGTATCTTTCTCATTATAAAGGCACATGGCACAGTGAGGGGTCTCCACTTCCACTGTCTTGCTAAAGTTATGGAAATCCACTCGGTATTTCCCTTCCTTTGTCTTGGATACTATGGGAGCAAAGCGGTAGCCCCAGAGCACCTCTTCTGGGACGTAGGATGTCCGGACTTGGCAGGTAGCACTAGTTGATTCCACTGTGCCATCTAAAAACACCACTAATTCAAAGTCTTGCTGGGGAAGGGTTTCTGCTGCCATGTGGAAGAAGGGGCTGTTTGGATCAATGACATGGTAAATTGTCAGTGGGGAGATGAAGAATAAATTTTCGTTCCCTGCGTCAACTACAAAATTGATGTTGATCTGGTCCAGAATAATGGTCTCTCCTTCAGGAGTGACAGTGGTCTTCAGAAGCTTTCCATATATGTGACTCCCAATAAGGAGGCTCTTCCTAAGATTAGCCACTCGGATTAGGAGGCAGAGCTTCCCACCCCGCTTACTGATCACCGCATTCTTGCTGAATGTAATGGTCTTGGCACGTTTTTTGGGTCTGGAGATCTTGGCTAAAATGGCACCACACATGAAAGAATTGATGATGACTCCAAGTATAGACTGGAAGATAAGGAGAAAAATGGCAGTGCCACATTGTTCTGTCACACACCTGAATCCATATCCAATGGTCACTTGTGTTTCCAGAGAAAACAGAAAAGCTGAGGTCAAGCCATTAATGTTCTCCACACAGGGGGTGTGGTTGACAGAAGGATGGAACTCAGGGAGATCTTTGTGAATGTAGGCTACCGCATACCACAGAAGACCAAAGAGGAACCAACTCCCCAAGAAGGCTGTAATGAAGATGGTCATTTTGTATCTCCATTTGAGGTCAAGCACAGTCGTCCAGATGTCCACAAAGAATATGAACCTCGACTGTGCCTCGACGTTGCCAAACTCGATGTTGCACCTTCCATCTTTGGAGACCAGCCTCGCTCTTTGTCGAGAATGCCCAAAGAAGTGAGTGACGAACCATTTCCGAAGATGTTTGAACATTCTTTCTGTCAGCACTCTGATCTGAAACACATCAAAAACAAAACAAAACAAAGCAAAACAAAATTATGTTTATAGCAGCAGTGGACTAGGTGACTCACATAAAGAGCTAACTATATATGAAAGACCATTCAAAAGGATCTCAATTACTGATCAAGTTAGGAAAACTAACAGTTTATTCTGGATACCACAACACTATTTTCGGTAAAAACTTTCCACTAGGACACCATAGTACTTAAATATGAAGAAGAAAAATAATTACACAGAGATAGAAGTGGAAGGAACTTAAAAGGGCATGTATTCAAATGTTTCCTGCCCTTAGTCAGTGGCACACAAACTGAAAAATGTTTGTGATAACCAATTATGTCCTGTACTATGATTTATTTGATATCATTCTTTAAATCAACACTCTTTCTCCTTTAATAAACTTAGCCTTATGCTAAGCAAAAATATCTGTGAAAGCAGGCACTGGAAGCACTATTTACATTTTTGGTAATATACGATAACAAATAACTATAAAAAAGGCTCACCAATATACTACCTAAAGCATCTTATATACTGTTATTATTACTCACTATCAAAAGAAATCCTGACCCAATTAAATTTTCTCATTTGTCCAATGAAGGAACTGAGATCCAGAAAATTTTAAGGACCTATCCAAAGCCTTGTACTAACCGGTGGCAGGGTGACAACTGAAAACATAAAACGTAAGGTTCCCTGCTTCCAGCCCAGAGGAGACTCTACCAGGCTGCATCTCAGTTATTACCTTTTATATTCTAAAGCCAGATACGCCTCAAACATTTTAAGACAAATATTGGTCAACTTCCTTTTTTTTTTTTCCCCCTTTAATGCTTGAGAATATTTAGAACAGGGCTCCTCAATATGGTTTGGTCAAGTCCTATCATATGATCTCAGAAGTTTTCTCAATAGAGCTATAAACCTGTTTCCTGTCTCTCTCCACGGTATGCCAAGATTCCTAAAAGGAATAGTATGACGGTCACCTCAATATCTCATACTTCCTTCCCTGCTCCTAAGCTGAAGGGAGCTCTGATTTCAATAATACTCCATAAAGCTAGAATCATGCTTTATTCACTCCTCTCTTCCAGCTGCCAGCACAGTCTATGGGCACTTACTAGTTATTCAATAAACATAAATGGAATAATTCAGTGAATGGGTTAAGCTCTTCAAAATACTATCTGATCAATGGTTTCTTGTTGATGACATTATTGTGACTTTCAGTTTACAGCAAAAAAAGTGAAGGGATTTTCCCCTAAACAGCCTACAGTGATGAAACCCATGGTCATCAACACTAGACTCCCTCTCCCCTAGGTGTGCCCTCCCCCATCCCAAGGTGTGCCCACCATGGTTAGCAATGTCTTCGTGGTATTTTTAATTAAATGCAAATATGTTTCTAAAATAGATTTCAAAACCCCCTTCAAAAATGTGTTTATTCATACAAACTGGGAAGCGAAACCAACTTAGTGATAAATTTTAAACAAAAGTCCTATCCCACAGTGTTTTGCTCACAGCCTTAAAGCAGGTGAAAACACAAGAAGCCAACACCAGGTAGAAGTAGTGAAGAGAAAACCACAGCTGTGGTGATTTGAAATTTTGAGGACAAGTTCTAAAGGTATAAAAAAAGAAAATGCTACCAGGAGAGCAAACAGCAGTGCACACACTCAGAGGGCCCTGCCGACATCCCACCCAACCCTCATTGACCTCAAGTCCCCAAAGACTCTTAGGGTTGGTCCCAGGTGAGGCACACTGAAGAAGAAGAGTCTACCCCTTCCCCAGTCTCTCTCCTTTCTCTGCACACACATAGTTTAACCTGGCTTACAGTCACTGGGGACTTCTCCCTTTCCTGGGTTCATGGAAGCTCGCGCTGTTTTAAAAGCTCTTCATAGAGTGGATGGCACCTAAAATGCTAAATTCCCAAGCCAACATTTATCAAGTGAATCCACATTCTCTCCATCAGGCATTGCATTTCCAGAGATGGCTCCAAAAATGCAACTTCTGAGTTTTTCTTCCTCACGACTGTTCTGTTCCAGTCTCAAGTTCGTTTCATTTTGATAAAGAACATTTCCGTAAAGGGAGCAAGTGCCCTCTGATTTATCTCTTGGATCCGTTTGGATTTCCATGCCTGCATGGCTAATAAAATATCTTCCTGGCTTTTTAAAGAGCTCAAACAAAAATGTCAGCTTATAAAGCTTTCCCCCAGACCATCTGCACTTACCAGCATCCTAAGCATATTCCAAACCGGAGCTTCCATGCCTGGGGAAAGCAAGGAAGTGGCCTTGAGAGTTGCCCTCTGTATGCAGGCTGATTTCTTTTAGACTCAGCCTAATTTATTTCAGGCATTGGTCAGTGGACTGATGCTAATTTGTATTAGCTTGAAAACGCTTAATTTGATAGTGGGGTTGTGTGGTTTAAACCAAGGCAATTGGTTGTTCTCAGACTAAGCCCCAAGCTGGGTATGTATTTTTTTTTTCAGACCTCACATGGCTTGAATACCGTCATGCTAAGACATGACAAACCCCCAGCTAAGGTCTCTGGGCAGCAGGCATGGATTGAGTTCCAGCATTTTCCTCCTCTCCTTTGCCACGCTCCATATAGCTCTCTTACTGTTTCTCATAGGTCATGCCTATTAGCTTTCCACCAGAAAGAATTAGTTATCGTCAATCTCTCAGCCTATTCTCTGAAACACACTGAGATACTGAGATTTCCAAGTGTTTGCAAAGATACACGTGAATATGTAGACTTAGATCAGTACATATTTGTAAGATGAAAGTAAGAGACACCAGGAAGACACCATGATAATCTCTCTATACAATAGGCCCTGTCAGGTAAGAAACAGATTTAAAAGCGGCCTTTATTGTTGGACTTATTTCATAAAATCTGGCATTTACTGAACGTACTTTTTACATGTACTAAGTGAGCCAATGCTTTTGGTTTATTTATTCAAAGAGTGAGAAGAATTATACCCGGAGAATGTAAGAATACAGGACAAATCCACCCCTTGACCAAACCCATCATTCACATGGCAGACCCATTATACTCAGCACATAGCCTACTTTGCTTAGACAACGGCATTTAACCTAACCACAGACAGAGCCAATATGTATTTGTCATACTATTGGGTGGTTAGAGACCGGCCCTGGTGTCTGGGTTGTATAACATGTACAGTTTTTAAGTTACTTTCTGTCGAAATCAGTAAATCTTAACAGCAAGCAAAGGGCTGTGCATTGGCTAATATTTACCAAGGTACTCTTAGTGGCCTGGTAGGGCAGGTGAATTATATTATTGTCATTTTTTTTCCCTTCAGGGCTCCAGTATGCTTGTTCTGTAAAGAGTCCATTCTCAGAAAATACACTTTTTGTACACTTTCCAAACGTTGGGGCTATGTTTACTGTGTAGGGTTTCAAAAACAAATAGGACTCTGTTCCCATTCTCGAGGTGCTCACAGGCAAATGAGGAAGTGAGCTCAGTAAGTCAGCAATTACGATGTGGGGTGGGGTGGTGCGTATGTGCCCAAGAGGAACATCTTTTCTAAAAGATCTCTATTGGATGGGTAGTCAGCCTCTGCAAAATCCTTCAACTGACAGAAGACTCATTGCCTTTTTGCATACATTAATGTATTTATCTATCATCATTCAACAATGTTGTGTTGCTATGCCAGGCTCTGTGCTGGACATTAGAGACGCACACAATCGTTTACCAAACGGGCAGTCTTTGTCACTGTGAAGAAGCTTCCAGTCAAGCGGGGGGGTGGGAGACGCCATGATGAGAAACCGTGGGAATGCTCTGGGCAGCTTTTTATCTGAGAGGCAGAGACGTGCTCTCCTGGTCAAGGCCTGAGCATGGTGTTAGACTTGCATGTGGTAGGAACTGTAAGTATTTGTTGAGCGGTGATAAAGAAATTCATCAACCCACGCATAAAACCAGTGGGTTGGCTATATGGGTCCCCCTCTGGGATGTTTTAGAGGAGACGTACCTGTGGGCATAGTACTAACCAACTGCACTGTAATTGTGTGTGACCCTGGAAGAAGCAACAGAAGAAAGAGAGAGTGGAGGGATGGAAAGATGCTTGCCGGGAAAGGCAAGCAAGGGTCCACACACTCACTGGCAGAGCGCCACAAGAGATATTTTCATTGTAACCTGGGATGGCTAACCGTTACGAAGACCACTGGTCTAGTTCCGCTTCAGTGACAACTCACCATAACACCAAATAAGTCTGAAGTCTCTTCTGTTTAAGAGCCCTTCAAATTCCTGGAAATAAACATCTTTTCCTCCCGGATCTCTTTTTTGTCCATAAAAGTGCCCAATCCATTTGCATGCGGTACCCACACCAACCAAAACTCCGGTCACCTTAAGCAAGGTACCCACGGTGTGCGCTCCTTAGTGACGTTCCAAGAATGGATACAGAAGCCGTTCTTTTGGAGGGATCCACCTGAGAACAAGCCAGTAAGGACCTGGAGCTTCCTAGGGGACTTTTCACACTACCTCCTTGTCTCCCCTCACCCCCGCCCCCGCCCCCATGCGTTTTGGCAGCCACAATATCAGAGGGGGGAGAGCAAAACTTTGCTTTCACTGCCTCCTACTTGAATCACAAAGGTCATCATTCCTAAAGAGAAATGATAAAACATTTACTCTAGTCTGCCTTTTCATCAAACCTCTCACTGCCTTAATCCCACCGAGGAACGTTTCTGAGAAGCGAGGTTTTATGTTAGAGGTAGAACTTATGAGTTATGGGTCCTGAGAGCGGAAGTCAAATGATTTTCTGTAGTTCCTTTGCAACGGCAGTGGAGGAGAAATTCAAGTGTCCATGAGAATTTACTGCTTTGTTTAAGCCAAGAGTCAACTGAATCAACAAACATTGCTGAGGACCTATGAGAGCAAGGTGCGGAGTGGGATTATGGGACAAAGTCGCAGCCTCCTTCGTTAACATAATCAAGCAAACGCTCCATTTATTGAACGTGTGCTATGTAACAGGTGCTCTGCTAGGAAACAGAAGAGTTAATGACAACAGTCCCTGCCCTCAAGTTGCTCACAGATTGATTGAATAATCGCAGTGTGGCATGTTTGCTGCTCTGAAAGGGCTGAGGACAGGGGTTTAAAGCAGCCACCAAAGAGGAGACCCAACAGGTTGGACATCAAACCTAAACACTCTTCCACACACCTTTGCTAAGGTATGTTGCACTTAACCGCTACTACAGAGAACTTCCTGTTTTCTATGAAAGTGATCTCAAGCTATTGTAGGATAGCCACCCAGCTGGGTCTGCAAACACTCAGGGCCCTGACTGAATCATCTGGCTCCTGGACTACCCCTTTCCTATGCAGAACCTATTGGAGACAGAGGGTGGTTTCCCTTTCGTTCCATAATTCCAGGAAGGGTTACTGCTGATGTCTGTCTTTAGCACCATCAGGCAGCTCACTTGGGGTCAACGTGGGCTCTTCTCAAATAGACCTTGGCACGCTGGTACAAACCAATCTTCCTGGCCTCATGGCATGTAGAAGGATACCTGAACCTCAACATTCCAGGCTGGACTCAGGAATGCACTTCAGCGGGCGCCTGGGTAGCTCTGTCGATTAAGCGTCCCACTTTTGATTTCAGTTCAGGTCATGATCTCATGGTTCCTGAGATTCAGCCTCCCGTCGAGCTCTGTGCTGAGAGCGTGGAGCCTGCTTGGGATTCTCTGTCTCTCTCTCTCTTTCTCTCTCCCTCTCTCTCTCTGCCCCTCCCCTGCTTGTGATCTCTCTGTCTCTCTGTCTCTGTCTCTATCAAAATAAATCAATAATTTTTTTTTTTTTAAGGAGTGCTCTTCAGGAACACCTCACCTTTCCTTTGGGGTAAAGGTCCTCCCAGACCCTGCCCACTGTGAAGCCGTAAGTCTGCTTGTGTCCAGGGTGAGAATGCAGCACAGGCCTTCCTGGGTGCCTGGCTCCTTCCAACGAAAAGATTGTGGGAACAAGAGCCAGGGGACCACAAGATCTGAGGGTATCGGTGATCTCATAAAGGACACCGTGTTCTGTAGACATTTCTGGAGCCAGCTGGTCCAGTAGCATTATCTGAATAACTGCAGAGGTGTGCCAGGCATGGGGACCAAGAAAGGATGGGAGAACCTGGTCCAGGATGTTCCCGGCACAGGTGATAACCAAAGGCAGCGTGGCAGGTGGAAGGAACTCCAGCTTGGGTACACACAGACATGGACTGAATCCCAGCTCTGCCACTTAATGACCAGGTGACCTGAGAAAGCCACTTAGTCTTTCTGAGCCTCAGTTTCCTCACTTCTGAAATGGCTGCTAAAATATATTTTCAAAGGTTGCAGTGCGTTTTAAATGTCATCCATACATAGAGTTCCAAAGTTTCCAGAATGCAGCGGTTAGGCAATAAATAGTAAGAACTGTTACTATTAGTCTACAAATGTAAATGTGTGTAACAGTTTAACGAGGTGTCACTGACCCAGGCCACGCGAAGTCTACACTGTGTGGAGTTAAAATGGGCTATATTAGAGACAGCAGTCAGGGGAAGGCAAAGGCTTCCAGGAAAGAGACAAAGGTTCGGCCAATGCATCAATGCCTATGAACTGTACTGGCTCCAGAGCCCATCTTCCCACGTGGAACCGAAAACCTGGGAATAGCGAACATGCTTTTATAAAGGATTTGTCTGAGGTGCCTAGGTGGCTCATTTGGTTGAGCGTCTGACTCTTGATTTGGGCTCAGGTCATGATTGCAGGGTCATGATGTGGGCTCGAGCCCCACATCAAGCTCTGCACTGAGTGTGCAGCCAGCTTGGGGTTCTCTCTCTCTCTCTCTCTCTCTCTCTCTCTCTCTCCCTCTCTGCCCCTTTTCCTTGTTTGCACTCTCTCTTTCTCTCTCTAAAATTAAATGAATGAATGAATGAATAAAGGATTTGTCTATAACCAGGGCAGAAGCCTTACCTTGCAGAGGTGGAAAGAGAATAGAAGGAATGATAATTATTCTTAACAAGCCTACCCAGATACCCCCAAGAGTGGTACCGGGGGTGGCGCTGTCCTTCTCCCACCACAGACCTTGACTAGGACTTGATCGTACTACTGAATACGTGCACATATGCCCACTGCAAAGGAGAAGAGCAGCCCTGGCTTCTGGGAGCTGGGTCCTGGCTCTCCCAGCGAGGGCTCTGTGTTCGGGTGAACGCAAACAGTTTCTCAAAACATCAGCATCACACAGGGCGACTCCGTAATCATGTCTGAACATTGTCCAAACCACAAAAATGACCCCAATCCCCCTAGTCCTGGCTAATAAAAGTGATCACTGCTTCTTCACCAATAACAACTTGGGCTGCACACCCGTCTTCCCCCCCACCCCCCGCTTCTAGATGATAAGATTTACTGACATATTCAACCATAACATTACTCTGAGTTCCTGGCATCTAACCCAGAGCAAAGTGTTACTTCTTTAAATCTTCCCCAAATTGCTTAAACTAGCCTATATCTTATTTAAGTATTTTCTTCTTCTTCTTTTTTTAATTTTTTAGTGTTTATTTTTGAGAGAGAGAGAGAGCGAGAGAGAGAGAGAGCATGTGCGAGGTGGGGGAGGGCAGAGAGAGAAGGGGACAGAGGGTCCAAAGCAGGCTCTGCACTGAGAGCAGTGAGCTCGACGTGGGGCCTGAACTCACAAACTGTTAGATCATGACCTGAGCCGAAGTCAGACGCTTAATCGACTGAGCCATGCAGGTGCCCCTTATTTAAGTATTTTCTAGCACTCCACGAGGCTTCCCACAATTCATGGTCTGTGTTGTCACTAGTTGCAAAAAACCAGCTTGTTCAACTACAGGGATGTTCCTGGCACTCTTCGGCTGGAAGGCACTGACACCACCAAAGGACAGAAAAGCACACAGAAGAAAAGGTATAGCTAAGAAGTCACAGGCCATTTTACAAGCCATATGGTCACCTTACACATTTGTTTGCTTTTGTATCCGGATGTGCAGAATCAAGGAAATAACCAAATTGAAATACCCAAAGTCACTAAAAGGAGTTAAAAGTTTCAGGTGCAGCTTTTAAATTCTATCTAGCTATCGTATTCACCACGACAATTGGTCGTCCTAAGATCCTTACACTCTCACGGCAAAAACTTGTATTTTTTCATGGCATCTGGATTGGGTCCTAGCAGCAAGTGTCAAGAGGTGTGATGTTCCCACTAATCCAGTCAGCCCGGGAGCTAGTGAAGCTGGATGCAAGCAAGACGTCTGCGGGTCTTACCAGTCTCTGGTGACGGCGTGCATTTGCCTTGGAGTCGGAAACCTATGCTTTGGAAGCTAGACGCTTATTCTGTGTGTACTTTCAATACTGCTTCCTTGTTGTTCTTTGTCATTGCAACTTCAGGTATTTAGGAAATGTCAGCATGTCTCAGCTCTGCAGAGAAGGACCAAAAGGAGGCACTTCATCTCTGGCTGGCTCACAGTTTTGAAGAGAGAGCAACGCACCCCTGGGGGCTGCGAGGAGTGGCGACAGCAGAGTGAGAAAGCACTAGAAGATAAGAGAAACTCGCAGCCACACAGGTGGATCTACTTGGTTTCTGTGCCGGAGGTTTTTCTAAGAATTCTTCTCTTCTAAACTTCATAGATTTCAGCTCTTTACCAAGAAGGCATCGGGTATGAGGGGACTGAGCCACAGCTAACAGAGGAAGTCAAGGTGAAAACGAAGCTGCACAGCTCAAACTGAATGAAGAGAAAGACTAGGGCTGAGAAAAGTCTCCCGAGAGGGAGTGGGAAATGGCTATTAAGACATCATGGAGGGCTTTAGGATCCTGTTGACCGCCTCTCCTGCATTCTGTGTGAACAGCGCCCTCTAGAGCATGATGCAGATGGTGCCCCGTTGGAGCCGTGAAACTGTGGGGCCCAGAAAGCCTACAATGTCGGCGCCGGCACAAGAGTGAAATCTTTTACGTACATGTTACTATTTGATTCTCATCATAACCCTACGAGATGGGGAACTGAGGTTCAGAGAAGTTAAGCAAGCTTCCTCAAAGTCACAAAGCAAAAAGCCCAAAGAGCAAAGATTAAAAGAACGTAGCTCTGCCTGATTGAGAAGCCCTTGCTTTTAAGCCCAGTGGCATACTCAAAATAGTTACTGAACAAGGCAGAGGGAAGGCACGCATTTATTCGGCACCTACTTACTTTGCACCAGGCATGGTGATTTTCCACATGTTTCCTTACCTAATGCAGAAAGCACATAGAAGGTAAGAACCAGCAAGAGACAAAACCTTTTTGGAAGACACAAAACCTGAAGGTTTGGGTTGGCGGACTGGGGACAGGTTTCCAGGGACAAGAAAGAGCATGGGCCAAAGCACCAGAAAAGTTGAGGGAGGCAGAGTATGTGTGATGCCATGGGGGCCCCCATGGAGAGGCTCCAGGCTCAACTGGACTGGATCTGATAGTGCATGTTGGGGGAGAAGGCCACGCACCCCAATGTCACCAGAAGGACCTCATAACGCCAGAAGGAGTTCAGAAAGGTCATGATGCCAAAGTGATTAGGACACAACCATGGAAGCTGCTGAAGATGTGTTGTCGAGCATCGTGCTTTCTTTGGAAGCTTCTAGAGATTGTCCTAATCTCTAGATTGTCCTAGCTTGAGTTAATTGTAGGCGGTGGCCTGAAGTTATGGCAATGCCATCTTCCGCCTGGAGATATTTCTGGATCTCCACAGGGTGCGGCCATTTCATCTTCCATGGTCAGAGGTTCGTTGGGAGTGATGGCTAGTGAGGGAGGCTAGGGAGCTTCCTCCCCACTGGAAGAGGAGAATCTGCCAGTGATCGTGAATCGAACCTTGGGTCCTCACTGCTCGAGCAGGAGGGCCAGGCACCCTGGCCTCGGAGTCGGTCAGTTCAACGACACTCACTGAGTGCCATGGGCACGCCTAGGCAACAGCCGGGGATACAGACACAGAAGGAGACATTGGGCAGCCGGCTCTGCCTCACACCAACTACAGAAATGGGGGCAAGTCACTTCACCTTTCCGATCTGGCCTCATGTGCTGTTTCCCCTGCTGGGAGCACCTGGCTCTCTGCTCTCCCTCCTCCAAACCCCAGACTGACTACCTGGTTTCAGAAAGAAACATAAATGTCCGTCTCTTAAAGAGGGAAGAGTCCCTGGCCAAGCCCCTCCCCATTTAAATCAGGTTCCCTCCCCCTTGCGATAGTCGATTGCACTCTTGACTTTTGGGGGTAGTATTTATAGTCATTTTAACCTACGTGTTTACTTTTATGCTGCTTTGGAGGCAGTGACCCCCTCCATCTCCTCTCCTGCTATATCCCCAGTGCCTCCTGGCTCAGTGCCAGCCTACAGAAGATGCTCAGTAAGTATTTGCCAAGGAGATAAATCAATACAGTGAGGTGTGAATGGCTCAAAGTGCTTACTTTCCAGAAGGGGATGTGGGGAGGGGAATAGAGCCTAACGCCGCTCTCTAATGGCAGGACTCCGTCTCCACAGCACCAGGACAGGGCAGATGATCCGGCCTTGTGGCCTCACACTCCTCATAACCAAACCCTTATCTGGTTTCTTCTAGCCTGGGTGGTTCGCTGGCTTGTTCACAGAGAAGTCCATGCCACCTGCCTCTGTGTGAAGAGGTGCAAGGAGACGATTTTCAAAGCTTCCCATATAACTGAAACCTGCCGTGGCCAACAGAGCTGGCCCGGGTTTGCGTGTGGAATATGCCGACCTGCCTCTATCGGGACGCACGCTGGATTGGGGCGGAATCACAGTAGGGAAGACACCTAGTGAAACACAGCAAATATGGTTATCGTCTGGAGAGAGAGGACAGATCCCTAGAGACTCCTGGGTCCGTCTCTCCCAGGAACAGATGGGACTTCGCCACAAAGGAATGGGCAGATGAATCGGTTCTAAGACCCCTCCTGTGCACGCAGGCCGGACCTCTTGAGTGCTGCCACATTACCTGTTGAATCCAGTTTCTAGTGAACCTGTGACAGAAAACTGAATTCACACAACAATCCAAAGACCTTTCTAGTCTCATGGCCTTTTTAGCCTCATTACGATTCAAAAGAACTCCATGACAGGGCAAATGTCTCTGTCCATGTCTTGACAGGTAATCTTATCCTGGAACCAATTCTATGGTGTTCTCGGAAGATGGTATGAGAACAGAAATCGCTTATAAACAGTAAGTCGTATCACATATGCATTAGGATATTAGATATTTAAAGGAATCCTTCATGGAATAATTTATAAAGTGAAGAATGATTTTGGCAAATAAAATAATCACCCTCTCACATGTTTATCTTGTAAAGGGATGTGTTGGGAGGAGTTTGTTTTTCTGCAAACTAGACACATCCAGAATGAAATAATTCTTAAATTTCATCTTTTCATCCCACACTGTTATTAGTGTGGGAATTCTCTCATTAATCTGACCCTTTTAGTTCCCTGCGGTTTAATTACATCAACTGTCTTTCCAGCCCAGAAACGAATAAATTCCGTGTGGTCTGTAGGCTCTGAACATACTTTCCTGAGCATCTGCAGCAAGAAAGTGCACTTCATTTTTAAGAAAACCTATAGAATTCCAAATGGCAATTTAAAATTAGGGGACTAATTCAACTAATACCTGAGTAATGGCACTTGGGGACTAGAATTCATGACTCTGTCCCCAAGGTAAGGGGTATCATGTTGGTATAACCCAGCTCTGATAGACATGCAAAAGACAAGAGACAAAACACCATGTTCTTGGGGGCGCCTGGGTGGTTCAGTCCGTTAAGTGTCCGACTTCGGCTTAGGTAACAATCTTGCGGTTTGTGAGTTCAAACCCTGCATCGGGTTCTGTGCTGACAGCTCGAAGCCTGGAGCTTGCTTCGGATCCTGTCTCCCCCTCTCTCTCTGCTGTTCCCCTGCTCGTGCTCTGTCTCTCTCTCTCAAAAATAAACAAACATTGAAAAAAAAAAACTTAAAAAAAAAAAAAAAGAATACCAGGTTCTTGAGTTTGGAGGGAACTTTGGATGCCTTCTGGTCTCACATTCTAGCTTATGTTTGTTTCCCTATCAGAGCTGCATCAAGTGACTCCCAGGAAGGATTTAAGAAGTCAGTATGTGGGGTTTGGATCTGGTGTCGGTCACTTACTAGCTCGAACCCTGGGTACTGCCTAGCCTCTCGGTGTGTCGATTTCCTCATCAAAGAAATGGGGCCATTCGTATCAATCTTGCAAATGGCTGGAAAGGGCTTGGACGACACTGGGCTATGGAAAGGGATCAAGCTGTTCACACCCGCAGTGCTAGCATCTCAACACTAATTTCCTTTCAAGTTACAGCCGGCAGATTGACAGACCCAGTCGCGTCATTATCTGCAATGCCTTTAATGCTGGGCTTCTCTACACCAGGGTCCAGGCTACAAGAACATCATGCGTCCTAGAAAGGTGATGAGAAGGGCAAGCCTCCAGGATAAACCACAGAGCAGGGGATTAGCTGGAGAGCCAGTGTTCCTGTTGATTCTACTGCTGTGCCCCAGGGAGCCTCTGAGGGTCAATGATTACCAGCTTTGGCTTGGGTTCCAACTAGCCATCGGAGCTACATTAATGGGGCGGCACGTCACCCACACTCCCAGGTCCAAGTACTTTCTGGGAAAGCCCTGGGGGCAGAGACAAGCAGAGCCAGCAGCCTCTGTGACCCTTTTGTTCCATGCCATAGAGCCACCCCTGGGCCCATGCTGAGTTCCTCTCTTTGGGGCTCTTCCCGGGACCGGGCAGAGCTCACCTCAGGAACCTTCTCAAAATGGGCACTGCTGCACAGACGTCCCACCTGAGTCCTCACAAGCCTAACGCGCTACCCCAGCAGTTGTTTTGAGCCACTCTTGACTGCTCCTCTTGTCTGCCACCGAAACAAGGAGGCGATTGGGAAAGGGGGGACGTTTCCCAGACCTTAGAACCGCACCAGGGCAGGGCAAGCGTGAGGCTCTCATCGAGACCCGCCTCCCAAAAGAAGGCCAGTGGAGCCCACAGCGGACCTGCTGACGCACTTTCTCTCATTCCTGCCATTTCTTTTTACTCAATGGTGTGTATAATGACCTGGAAAGGCAAGGTGGAGCCCCACCTTATTTCCTCTTACTTGTCCTCCTGTCATGATCAGACCAAATCGAAAGAAGCTTCTCTGTCTCCAAAGTTGTCGCTTCACCTCTGAGCTGCGGCTTTTCCTACTAAATCAGGAATATGATGCCCATTTGTTGTCATGGGGATTAAAGGGAAAATACACCGCATCCATGAAAACTTGCACACGAATGTTTATACCAGCATTCGTCACAGTAGCCAGAAAGTGGAGACAACCCAGGTGTCACTCAACCGATGAATCAATAAGAGAAACAGGGCACAGCCATCCAATGAAATATTGTTCGGCCATAAAAAAGGAGGGAAGTACTAATGCATGCTACAACAAGGAAGAATCTTGAAAGCACTGTGCTTGTACAAATGTCTATAGTTGGCAAATCCGTGGAGAGAGAAAGTCGGATTGGGAGTTGCAGGGTAGCAGGTGGAGAGGAATGGCTGCCAACGGGTATGGACCTTCTGTGGGGATGACGATGTTCCAACATTGACTATGGACTTTCTTTCTGTGGGGATGACAATGCTCTAACATTGACATGGTGAGAGTTGCACAGCTTGGTGAACATACTAAGCCAACCACCATGGCATACTTGAAGTGGGTGGATTGTATCCAGAAGCGCTACCCCAGGGCCTTTTCTGGGGCTTGGGCTGGAGGTGGCACCTCCCTCCTGCAGCAGATCGTCGCTGTGATTTTGGAGGCCCTACCATCAAAATGATTTTCTTGGTCACAAGAGCCTGGAAGTACAGGGAGATTTTCCTGCTTCCCCTCGCTCCTAACATAGAATCTCTACTAGAATATGGAGAGATGTCTCTTCTCCCCTTATCTGGGGGAGAAATTTTTCTTCCCCACCCTGGCCAGGTGGTGATGGGTGGAGTGGTTGAGGCAGAGCGTGGGTGCCTCCGGCTCGCCCATCCTCACCTGGGCTTCCCAGGACTGAGAACCGCACACGGTATGACCCTGACCTGGCAGATCCGGGGTGAAGGGCCATCTCAGCTCTGCCCACTTGCTCCTCATGTATCCCAGGCCTGGAGTTCAGGCTAAATTCGTGTGATGGGGAGCCAGATCTATGGTTCCCCAAAGCAGGCAGGTCCATGGACTCCCAGGCTATCTGAAGGGATGCCCAGAGGTGGCCTTGACCTCACTCTGTGCTAACACCACCCGGCCTCATTGCAAACCCCCATGCTCACATGCTCCTCATCACTTGCTTGTCCTCTTGCCCCCCTCCCCTTTTTTTTGATTCCTGGAGCCAGCAACATTAATAACTCAAGTCTCATTTACAATGACCTCTCTGGAAACTCAGTACTACCTCACAGACAAGCCAGAATCCCATGCGACCATTTAAAGCCCCTCCTTGCCCCCAAGTCCCTCCATATCATTCCTTCCCCCTACTCCCCCACACACCAAAGAGAGAGAAGAAGGGGATATGGAGCATGACTGGCTCAGGGTCGGGGGGGCGGTGTCCTCGCTGCTTCTGTGGGTGACTGCTGAGGGCAGAGCCGTGTGGAGCCCTGACTCACAGCCTCTCAGGGGAATGACAAAAAACTACCCACTGTGTGTTCCCAGAGGTCGACCCCTTTCTCAAAGGCAGGGCTGGGTTTCCCTTGCACCCTTCTTGAACAAGCACCACTGTCAAGACCAAGAGAGGCGCCTGGGTTGGGTAAGTGTCTTTAGTGTCTGACTCTTGATTTTGGCTCAGGTCATGATCTCATGTGTGTTCGAGCCCTGCATCATGCCCCATGCTGACAGCATGGAGCCTGCTTGGGATTCTCTCTTTCCCAGTCTCTCTCTCTCTCTCTCTCTCTCTCTGCCCCTCCCTCCCCCTTTCTCTCTCTCAAAATAAATACATAAACTTAAAAAAAAAAAGAGCAAGAAAGAATGTATCAGTCCACCCTGTTTCTATTTTCAGTTGCCTGCCTTAAAATAAAAAAAATCCTCACCTGGATTAATATAGACCATAATGAGCTGTTTGATGATACAATATCAGGACCAAAGCTGATCTTACCAAGTATCATAAATACATGAGGTTGGGGGTGGGGGACTGAAATATAGCCCCTGTCCTATTATGAGCACTGATTCCTGTGAAAAGCAACAAGGCCAGTCTACCTGGAGAGTTCGTGCAGGTGCCCCAGAGTCTCTCGCCTTGGAACCCGTGGTCCTGGGTCAGACCTGAATTCCAACTCCGTGGTTGACTGGTCCGAGACTGAGTGCCTGCCTGTGTTTTTATATGGCCAGTGTCCCCACGTAATTCATTAAACCTGGAAAACAAAAAAGAAAGAAAAGTCACTAAGAAGAGTTGAGGAACAATAAAGATCTTAGAGTTCATCGTGAGTTGTTTATGTTTGCTTGTTTTCCTTCTCTCTCTGTGTCTTTTTCTCTTTTTGATGTGTCGGTCTTATGACTCTGCTGAATGGTATACCCTCCAGCCAAAGCCACTGTTTTCTGGTTCTTGTCCATCCATATGCCCACCAGACTCCCAATAGCTGTCCCCATTTTCAGTGATGGGTATTGCCACCATTATTTTCGTCCTTCCCCGACCCATGTCGCCAAGTCTCCCCTGTGCTGCGCCGGTCAAGATGGAGGAGACAAGAGGAAGACCACTAGGAATGACAAAGAGATTGACTCCAGGGCTTAGCACTGACCGCAATGATCGCTGCTGGGCACCCAGAGGGTATGAGGTCAGAGCCGCGGGCAGCACTAAGACTGAGAACATCATCCCAAAAGTCCAGCGGGTGGGGTGGGCAAAGCAAAGATGGGGTCCAACAGGCATCCTGAAGGTTGTGAAGGGGCGGGCCATAAGGGGGGTGTAGGCCTTGTCCTGGACTCCACTCCTTCCACTTGTCAGCAAGAATAAATTAATTTGCTTCTCAGAACCCAAGTGTTCACCATTAAAAAATGGAACTAGGAATACCAGTTTCCCAACGCTGAGGCAGGAATCAGTGTCAGGACACCCAGCAGAGGGTCCAGTACATTAAAAACTTCATAATGTTGGGTCCCTTTGCATGGAGGGCCGAGGACTCCTGGTGAAGAGGCAGCCAAAGGTTGAGTTGGCATTTGGGGGATAATTTTAATTCCCAGTCTGGATCTGAACAGGCGGCTGGCTCCAGGACCATCTCGGAAGTGTTTGTATGAACTGCACAGGAAATGCTGGGAAGGCCATGCAGTCTTGCCTGGGGGGAGATGCCAGGCCTCGGGTAACATTCTTCTGCCTCCCACGTCTCTGTCTCCACTGGCTCATCTAAAAGGGCCTCCCACCAGAACCTCTAGGAGGGGGTGACAGGGGCTCTGGGATGCTTTAAAGAGGACTGATACGGCGTATTTTTGCATACCTGAGACCCAGAAGGAGGAGACATTGTCTGTCTGGCTGGCTTCTAGGGGAAAATTAACAAAGGAGAGAAAAGGCTGAGGAACAGAAGAAAAAAAACTGGCCATAAATTGATGAAATTGGATTAGACCACGGAGATGTAATTGTGCCAAACCAATTGAATCCCCTCTGAGGTTAGCATTACCAGATTTCCAGATACAGCAGAAGCTGCAGCATGGGCCTTGGTGATGCACCTGGCACAATCCTTTCTCTAGAAGCTCTTAGCAGAGGTTCATTGCCCATGACCATTGGGCTGGGGGTGAAAAGTGCACCTTCCCCCAACCACGTACCAGGACATCATACCTGGGGACAGTCATCTTGGGTTGAGAATTCTCCAAAAACATTTTCCTAGCACCCTCCTCTTTTCCTTCTTAGCACCTAATACAACCTACGTTACATTTATTTTTCTTAATTGGGGACTTCCTCAGCTCTGTCAATGGTACAACCACCCACTACTTCAAGCAAAGCCTTGATTCAGTCTTGATCCTTTCCCTTTCTGTCATCCCTGCGCCAGCACGATTCATCAGCCAGCCTCGTCTGCTCTTTTGACAAACCATGTTCAGAACCTGTCTGTCTTCTTCATCCCAACCCTGTTGTCCAAACCACGTAAGTTCTTGAGGGGGCTATAGGATCTCTGTGCTATCTCTCCCTCTTCCCCATGATACATTCCTCACCATCAGAGTGAGGTGTTAATGGTGTAAATCAGATCAAGTTACCACCCTGCTAAAGCCTCTCTCGCCTTCCTCTCGTCCTTATGACCTCAAGGCTCTATATGACCCAGACTCTGCCATTCTCCCCAGCACCCCTTCATATCATTGCCACCCCATTCCGCTTTCACTTCTTCCCATCTTGTCACTACAGATGGCATCTTGTTTGTTTCCCTCTTTCCTACATGTTTACCTCCTATCTCGCCTCTGCTAGAACATTCACTCCCAGAGAGCAGCCTGCCTCGTTCTCCTCTGAATCCCCAGCACCTAGATCCATAGTGGGAACACAAGGACCATTTCTTGAGGGGCACCTGGGTGGCTCAGTTGGTTAAGCATCTGACTTCAGCTCAGGTCATGATCTCACGGTTCGTGAGTTTGAGCTCTGCATCAGGCTGTGTACTGACAGCTCAGAGCCTGGAGCCTCCTTTAGATTCTGTGTCTCCCTCTCTCTCTGCCCCTCCCCTGCTCATGCTCTGTCTCCCTCTCTCTCTCAAAAATAAACAAATATTTTTTTTAAATTTTTAAATAAATAATAAATTAAAAGAAATATTTCTTAAGTGAGTGAAAGCCTGTGTCTTCCCCTGGCTGAAAGAACAGTGTGAGGACTTGCTCTGACCTGTTCACCACTTAATATCCAAGGCACCCACTGGGCTGTGCATGTGAGAGAGAGAGGGAAAGAGAAGTTATTTTCCTCCAAGTTACAGCTGAACACATTTTTTATTTTCTCACCCAACTAATGACCAAATAAACATCCAGCGATGGCATGAAAATGACACGTGGTAAATTCATAAACGCCTACGCCGATAAGTAGCAGGGAGATCTCGAATGTTCACAAGCATTGCATGCATTTGTGGGCTTTTGTTCTCTCATCTTAAAGTTAAGCTTAGGTTTTCTACAATGTGTAGTGGCACATATATCTCATGTATTATGAACTCAATACTGTGCTTGGAAATGTGTATAAGAAATGCATGCGTTTTTGAGAACTCATTTATGGGATAAAAAAAAACTGCCCGTTTTTAGCATCGATTTACTTGGTCTTGGGTTTGGAGGTTTTAAGAGTGAAAAAGCAGCTGAACCATGTGCAAAGGCTCAGAGAAGCTGAAGAAAACGTGGCTGAAATAGAAAGAGCCATCGGGGTGCAAGCCTGCAGTGAGGCCCTGGGATGATGGCTCCCATTAGCAGGCAAGGGCAGCTGGAAGAAAGGACAGGGGGTACTCTACTGGCCAAGCAGAAGCACCCAGAGAAAAGCCCCTCTCCTTCAGGAATTGTGCAATCTAGGGCTGAGCCCTGAAAGGAAAGATATCCAGAATAGCATTAAATAAGTCAACTACACACCACCGTGTTTCACTATTAGAACGACCTGTTATCTCTCTGGCTACAGCTAGTGTTTGTGGAATGAATGAACTGATGAATGAAAGAGAATGGGAAGGGGCTGTATCTTTTCATGTTATTCAGAGATGAAAAGAGACAAGATGTATAAAAGTAACTGGCAATTAATTAATGTTCCTTGAAGTTTTCTTGCATCTAGTTTAGTCTTGAGGGTAGCTTTTCTTCTAACCCGTGGTTCAACATAAACTAACATTTACAGACCTTACTAGGGGTGCCTGGGTGGCTGAGTCAGTTAAGCAACCGACTCCTGATTTCGGCTCAGGTCATGATCTCAGGGTTGTGAGATGGAGTCCTACGGTGGGCTCTACGCTGGGCGTAGAGCCTACTTGAGATTCTCTCTCTCTCTCTCTCTCTCTCTCTCTCTCTCTCTCCCCTTCTACAGCTTGTGCACTCTCTCTCTCATTCTCTCTCTATCTAAAAACAATAAATAAATAAATAAATAAATAAATAAACAAATTTTCTTTATGGCCTTACTACATTCCAGGCCCTCTCCATGCTCACACTTAATAGTTCCACCATCATTATTATTCCAAGTGTGTAGAGGGGAAAACCAAAGATCAGAGAAGCCAAGTTATTAATCCAAGTTCACAGAGCTAGAAAGTTAGAATTCAGCCTACTGTAGTTTCAGCTGGTATATATGTCCCTTGGGTTTAATTACCAGAAGCAGCTCATTAAAATGCATCCGTTCCAATGTGACTTTTTTGGCACAGACAGAAGGCTGGCGGTGTATTCTCTATAAGATCCTCATACCAGCTGGGAAGATAGCCTCTCCTATGTGGTTGGAGGCATGCTGCAGGGTTTGATTTTACTTTGCAGGATTGAGGTCAAAAGGTTGAAGTTACTGTAGGGGAAAGGGAACAACTTTTGCTGACTATCTACCATGTGCCAGAAACTGGTTTTGCAGAAATGCAAAATTTTATTTTATTTTATCCTCACCATGGCCCCGTGAGGTAGATATAATTATTCTGTTTTACAGGAGAGGAGCTGAGGCATAGGGAGGTTTCATAGGAGGCAGAGCTGGGATGAGAGCCCAAGTCTTCTAGATCCTTCTACCACAAGTCCCATAAGATTTGGCCCATTTAATGGATGAATTCCAATGTCCATGGTAAGGGAGGAAAGGCAGAAAGGCAGAGGGGAAAAGTCAGGCTCTCAATTGTTTCCCTTCTTTCTGTCCTTCTTGCTTGTTCTTCCTTTTCTTATTCTTCCTTGTTATCTCTCCATCAAAAAATATTTATTGAGAGTCTATCACTTACTAGGCTCTGTGCTAGGCACTTGGGATAGAGTATGAAAAAGATCGAAATTCAGGGGGATGGAGAGAGCTGAACAAATAATAAAATAAAAAAGAAACCAAATAAACACAATAATATAGACCATCATGAGGGTTAAGAAAGTCACAGTACCTGCAGGTAACCTTGACAAGTATTGGTAATCGGGAGGGCATGGGCCACCAAAGATGGTGAGGGTAGAAACGCCAAGATGAGAGAGGGAAGGTACTCACTGGGGCCAAGGGTAAGCTCAGAGTCACCCTCCCTCACTCCCTGCAGCAGCACCTGCTGACTCCTTCCCAGGGCATTGCTCGGAGAGTTCTAGAATGTCAGGAGAGTTCTGAAAGGAGGTCTGCCTCCACCCTAGGATGGGCACAGATCAAGCTTCAGTTTTCCCATCTGTCAAATAATAGTAATAGTAATAGCTACCTCCAAGGGCATCATACAGATAAAATGATGTAGAGTTTGGGAAAATCCAGATGGGTGATACAAAAGTGAGTTGGAATTGTAGCAATAGGGAGTTCATTCGGTTAGACATAAGGAAGGACTTTTTGACTGAAAGGGTAATATGATGCTATAGCAGTTTTCCAATGAAGAATCTTACCTATGTTGACAATTTAAAATAGAAGCAATAACTATCTGCCTCAGATAAGTGCCTGACAATCCATAGGTGTAGTGGCATGGAGTGAATAAGTGTGGAAATGAACGCATTTTAAAATATGGATGTGATTTGCAGGAAGAGAAGCACTGAAGAACTCAGGAAGTCTTTCTGCTATTACTATGTCAGGGATTCCAGAAGATTCTATCGGAAGAAAAGTGGCAGTATCATCAATTGGAATATTGAAAAGTAGCCCGCTGCCACTGCAGGGGTAGGTTCTTGTAGTTCACATCAGCTTGATCAAGGGGCCCGGAGACCCACAGCGTGGAGGTTCTCGCTGCAGGGCCAGGAGCTAGCATGATGCAAGGAGAGTGGAAAGAAGAAACCAGTCTGGAGCTGCTCCAGAAAGTGAGAAGCTCTGAAACCCAGGTGTGATGCCAAGGGAGATCCGTGGAGACCATGTGACCCAGCTCTCCCCTGACCAACTCATGTGACCGGTCGCTCACAACCTGTGCCCCGGTGCAGTAATTTCCCTGAGACATGGGGACCACATTGCTGGCCTTGCCTAGAATACTTTGAAAAGCAAAACTGCACTGTGAACAATGGGATTACTTTTAGTGACTCCAGGGCAAGGAGAGTCATCAGTGCAGGGGTGAAGCCAGCCTCTTTCTGTTGGGTGTTGTATCTCCTCTCCATCCCCAGCCACGGACAGGGTCTAGAATGGCTCAGCTTCTGGTCACTAATCAACAACTAGTGCTGTTTTTACTGTATCTGCATCTGGAAATTAGCCTTTGTGGTCTGGCTGTTAGAGTCCCCGTGCCCCGCCTTGCCCGCATGGCTAAGCAGGCAAAGACACATCCACTGCAGGCCAGCTTCCGCCAGACTTTGCTATAGTGAAGTGGCCAGCTGAGGGGACCGAAGAGGTCTGCTTCCTGCGGCAGCACTCGCTGGTAACTGAGGAGGGATGGAGGGGACTGGGTGGGGGCAGGGTGGTTAGAATGGCACCTTTAGAGGGGCTGGATCACTTAGAACAGAACAGCCAACATTCAGGAGTGAGGACACCAGAGCCTGGAGCAGCAGGGCCAAGAGTAGGCAGGGCACAGAGGAGGTGAAGAAAACCTTGATCTATTGGCTGCCCGGGGTTTATGGCACCTCTGGGGTATTTGGGACCTCAGGCAGGAAGGAAGCTACAGGCCCATTTATCCTGGAGGCCCAGGCAGCCTGAAGAAAGCCTGAATGGGACAGGTAGCCAGAGGTGGCTGTCCCTGGGACACACCTAAACTGTGTGTCATTAGAAACACGTATCTGCTTCTCTAAGCCACTAGACAGAGCGGGGTCATTGAGGGTACACTTCTGTGGTACAAGGACATAAGACAAGAGTCAGGAGCTCATGTTCCACCCCTTTCTGGGACCTGGGGATGGAAAGAGACTTCCAAGAGCATATTGGTGAGGAGCCCCTGAACCACTTCCCAAACAGACATATGGATTCTAGTTCCCTCTGAGATCTCTCCCCAACTCTCAACACCACTACATCCCAAGCTTCTCCTTGATATCTACTCAAATCCTGAGGCTGAGGTTTGAATCCACCGTCATCTTGTCTTCAGTAGGCATGAGAAAACCAGCCCCCTCCTACACTGGAAAGCAATGTTAGCCCACCACCCCTGGCCAAACTTTTCAAAAGATGACCCATTTCCCATCTTTACTTCCAGGCCACGATGGGCAGACTCCTTGGGAGGAATGGGGCTGCTTCCTGCCCTGAGTCCTGGATCTGTCCACTCACATTGTTCCAGGCGCCAGCCAGGACTGGGCCCACATCCCCCCCTGCACCACACCCCTCCCTACACTGCCACTAGACACTTAAGCGTCTTTGTCTGTAGAAATCCAAAACTGCAAATACCACCACAGGCTGGAAACACCCAGCCAAAGGAACACATGTATGAAAAGGTGAATAAAAGCCAAATCCTGTGCACATGTTTCTCTATTTCTCAGCCAGCCTCTTTCTTCGGTGGACTTCCTCTCGTACGAGTCTTAACAGAGGCGAGCATTTGCCTTGGCTGAAGAAGGAAGCCTTGAGTCTCACACACAATGCCTGAAGACAATGCAAGGGAACATGAAGATCCCCAGACCCTGAAGGGATTCTTGGACATAGTCCAGGTATGCATTCTTAGTTAGGGCCTCTCAGGTCTCCTCTTCTTCCCCCCATCTGGGGGGATGGAGTGGCTGGGAGAGGAGACAAGCCTTGTCTCCTCAACCACTCCACCTCTCTCAGGCCACCCTAGAAACAGACTCGGTAAGAGAGTCCCACCAGTTAGAATGTGCCTCATTTCTGCCTGTCACTCACACCTGTCCTTCCAGTGAGACCGAAAGTTCTGCAGGGTAGGGACTGGGTCTTCACACTTTAGAAAAGCCCAATACAGAAAGCTTCCTTCTAAGGTGACTTTCTGGCCATTCCTGTGACTTATCTCTGAATCCAAGTCAAGCTCTCCACACTGTATGCATAATTCATCAGTGGCTTAGCTCCCTAACCAGCAGAATACCTTGATCCTTGAAATGGTCGAATGAGCCGTCCAGCACAAGACTGGGATTACTCTTATCTCTCTGAACATAACATCATCGGACTTGATCGCCAAGGGGCCAGATTTCAGGGAGTCTTTTCCTGTGAGAAGGTAGCAACAGTTATTCATAGTTTCCAGACACTGTCGTGCTCCTCAAGGACAAATGGCAGATCTGGATAGAGCCAGAAAGCTCCCAAGAATTTAATCAAAGGCAGTGAACCATGAGTCTTCCCCTAGGGGTAGTCACCTGAGAGAGCTTTGGTTGTTCTAAATGCAAAGACAATATTAACCTGTTGCTACCAATGGTGTCGAGTTGCATATCTAAATCTGCTCCCTGGGGATATGGTGCCACATTGATCCACCCTGCTAAATACAATTCTTGAACTCAGGCAAAGAAACATTGGTGTTTGTGCAATTGGAAGTGAGGGAGGGTGGTGGAGATTGGGAAATTGTAAATAAATGGAAATTTCTGGCTTGCGTTTCACAGAGTATTCAAGAAGAACCTTAGAATGCAGAATTTACATACATCTAACTAGAATGCAGAATTTACAAGGCTTGATAACTACAGAATTTAATGTAATGTGGGACAGATATGTGCACACTGAGGCAGACTGTTGCATCCTGGGGAACCAATTTGGGAAAATAACAACAGGCTTCTTTGAGTGAGGAAGTTACTGACCGAAAGCGACACTGGATACATTCAGATTGGTATTTTTTGGGGATTTTGAGAAAGTCACTGCACTACTCTAGACCATAGTTTCTTGTTTTGCATAATGGGTGAAATGGACTTGATGAACCTTTAGAATTATTGTTTAAAGTTAGTTCCAATGTTCTGGTGTTTTACTGTGATGTTATTAGGTTGAATTTTCTATTAACAGCTAGAGCCCTTAATAAGAGTTTCCAGGAGAAACGACTTGGATTCTTAGTAGTCTTGAAGTTGCCCAGACTCTGTATTATTCTTGTTTTTTTTTCTGTTATTTTCAAACAGAACCAGGGAGTTTCACGTGTGAGGGCAATGTTCTCTATTTGCTCACAGATTCTGACAAGGCAACAGCAAAGACAGTGACACTTGCTCTGAACATCCTTCATAGTAAATTCAGCAAGGAGGGCTTAGGATCATTCCATCTGGAACCAAGAACTGACTCCTATGAGCCCTTTGACCTTAAGGTTGTTTTCTGTTTATCGTTGACTTGTCTAGGGGTCTACCTCTTATATGTCTTCACACTAATTTTTCCTTCGTCCTTTTTCTTTCTTTCTTTCTTTCTTTCTCCCTCTCTTGCTCTCCTTCTTTCTTTCTTTTTTTCTTTCATTCTTTTTTGAAGGAGTTTTGTTGGTTTGGTTTTATTCTGTTTTGTTTTTCCAGTTTCCATATACTCCCTGCTTGTTCATGAAGATTATGAACTACATAATCAAGCCAGCCACTTTTTTGCTATCTAGAGCAGAGCTAATAGCATTCATGAATCTTATAGATTCCAAAAGACAGAGCAGACTGGGAAGGTCTATGTCCTTTCATCTTACATTTTGACTTAGACTAAGTCATCACATTCCACAGTCCAGTAGGTTCTTTTCTCAACCTGTAAAATCAGAGTGATTTTATTGGCCTTGAGATGAAGGTAGATGGCCACTTTGGGCTTTCTTTGCCTCAAGCGTCTTATCAAGCTGACCATCACTTCCCCCTCTGAAAACACTCAGCTAGTGTGGAGAAAAAAGAAGGCATTAAATAGATGTCTTTAAAACTAATTACTATTCTCAACTATCTTCAATTGATTATTGGGCAAACTTTGATTTCTGTGCCAATAAATTCATTCCATAGTGACTTGACACTTGACATCTTTCCTCACCCTCCCCCTACCACCCATCCCCAGCCACACCAGCTTCATATTCCTTGTATATGCCGCCATCTCTCATGCCTTCATATTTTTGTAAGTGTTATTTCCTTGTTCTGGAATGCTTTTCCCCCTGCCCCCAGCAGGCTCCATCCTGTTTACCCAAGGAGTTGAGGATCATGCTTCCATGAAGTCTTTTTCAGGCACAGTAGGATGTCCTTCCTATGTATGTAACAATTAAATCACGACTACACTGCGTGTAGCAGGACTTATTCATCATCGTATGTATCCTGCTAGAGGGTAATCACCTGTTTCCGTGTATGTACCCCCTAAACTGTAAGTGCCGTGAGAACCAGAGCTATTCAGTAACTTCCCAGGACCAAGCACAGTTCCCACAACATCATGAGCGCTCATTATAAGCTTGTTGAAAGGCAAATGAGGGAAGGAAACCTATATGTATAATAATAATATTAATGAGGACACTATTCAAGAGAAGAAAAGCAATAGTCATTATTAGCATCTTAAATGGTAGAAGTGAGAGAGGTGAAGTTTGGGTCACACTCAAGGTCAAGCTGCTGAGATATAGAAGCGATCCCAGTGAAAACTTGACGAGAAGGAATTAGGAAACACTAAATCCACAGGAGTCATGGGGCAGGTAAAAGGTAAAGCATGAGAGTCGAAGTCGAAATCTTTGGAAAATCACTGAGCTGTGAACAGGTCGAGGGTAGATTTGTAACCTAGCATAGAAAAATGAATTGCTGACAACAGGAAAGTGACATGCATGAGAAATTCTGAATTTCGGCTCTGTAGAGCAAAGCATTCTTGGCAATTACAGTATTTTAAATATTGAATTTTTAAAAACCAGAGAAAACTGAAAGTCACCCAAGTTCCAAGAACCATTCACAAGTAATCCACTTACCGCGCTTCTTGCAAATTTAGCCCTGCCCCTAAACTGACTTGGGGTGCCTCCTTACACAGAAGAAAATCAATCTTTATGCCTTTAAGTTACAAATATGTATATATGATATATATGTGTGTGTGTGTGTATATATACATATATATGTGTGTATACATTATATATATGTGTGTGTGTATGTGTGTGTGTGTGTGTGTGTGTATATATATATATACACATATATATATATACATAATGTTTTTCCAATGGCTCACACCTTCTCAGATGCCCCTACCTCACCCTGCTTTGAAGAAACTGAAGCTGACTGAGTGAGAATACATTGTCACAAAACAGCATAGAGTGAGACACGGCAAGCCAAGCTCATGACTAAAGGGCACCCACTGGCAGACCTGGATACATTTTTGTCTGAAATGACCCCCTGATCACAATCACCATGTTTTGCTCTATTTTGTATGCCCAACTAAAGAAAAAGAAAAACTTTTCCCCAAAGTCTTGTCTGTTGCAAAAGACAAACTTCTTCTGAGCAACTATGCATAATCTATACGACAGAGATGTTTGGAGAAGGGGGCTCCGTGCCTGGTCACTCTGGGGTTTCTACAAAGCAGAGCATAGGGAAACATTTGCCATTCACTGCTACAAAGCACTTGTCACAGCAGAAATGTAGGGAATTGAATAAATGTTGAGAAATCCGAATGCATTCACTCTTAATCTGGCAACATTTCATCAAAGGAAGAAAAGGCATTTGGGACAAGGGAAGCAAAATGTCTTACCAACACATCTGACCCAGGTAAGCATTGCATCTTTTCCATAATAGACCTCATTAGCACCTTTATCCTCCGTCGTCATGATGGAGAAGCACTAAGAGAGGTCCTACTATTATGCAAGTTCTTGCAGCAATGGAAAGGATGCCATCAGGGACCAAATCCCTGAACATATCTCTACTACCAAGAGGGGAAGACCATGGAACCAGGCATGGTGGGACCAGAGGCTCTTGCTGTGCTCCAGCTCTGGGCTGAGAAATGGCCAAGAGGCAGCAGGATGAAGCTCACAGTTTGTAATCCATATGTGACAGGAGATAGAAAGCATCAAGTGAGCAAGTTAAAACCACACTTCTAATCCCCCGGAGTGGTAGGTGGTCTGTCTAGACTTGAGGTACGGAAAAGAGGGTTAAATTTCCACCAGAATTAACTTTTCTTTTCTACAGAGGCGGTGTGGCATTTCTCCCCCTTACCTCATGGATTGCCAGAGTAAGCGTAGAAACAAAAACCCAGTCTCTTGGTCCCCAAGAAAGCAGCCAGATCCTTGATGTGGGCAAGACTTTGCACCTTTGGTCCAAGAGTTTGGTTATCCCAGACGAGGGTGCTGAGGTCCTGTTGGTTTTTACGAGTCTATGGGTCAGCTCAGACCGGCTGCCAACTCATGTGTATGCAAGAGCTCTCAAAGAACATAGTTTACTTTAGAACTGGATCCAACAAGAGTAGGCGTGGCAGTGAAATGGGCTAGACACACCAGAGGTGTTGAGCTGCCAGGGCTAATTAAGAAAGATTTGTTTATGGAGCCATGACTTGGAACCACAAGGTCAATTCTCTGATGCTGACAGATTTCCAAGTCAAATTCATGAGGTTGCACACATGTGCACATAGGGTAAGTGCCCCCAGGTGTGGGTGTTTGGGGTCCCCAGGGAGCCCCTCCAAAGCTTTCCTGCTCAATGGCTCACTCAGTGACCACAGAAGGTCAAGCTGCCCTGACCTTCCCTTGACCATTCATCTGTCTCCCTGGTTCCAACACAATGTAGAGCTTTGTAGCAGGGACTTTACAGAACTGGCTAGGTGGGAGCAACCCCCTGCTTTACCAACTACGTTACCTGAGAGCAAATTCCTAGGTTCTTATCCTCTGAAGTCCATGGTGGGGAGTGAGATAATGTATGTAATGCACTTGGCATCGACACTCATGGAAGTCAACATGCCCCAAGCATCACCCTTCTTATCTCCTTCCCACCCCCACCCCGTAGGCCCCGCCTCCCTCTAGACCATCCTAAGGGAGACAAGATCTTGTCTTGCCCCCCTTGCAATGCTCTCTTAGTGTTCCTCCTTGTCATGTGTGTCCTCCATGGACCGTCACTCATTTCACTGTGGGTCACTCCCTGGAGCATCAAAAAACAGTCTCCTTAATAAGCGGTCATTGTTTTCATGGAGGAGTTGGGGGGGTGGAGGCAAGGATATGGGCAGGTCACACATCCCTTTACTGTCTGCACCCTTCTTCAATCAATACCACGCTAGACGTTATGAGGTTTCGGACTTTATTTGTCTCAGCGATTGAAAGAATGGCAGAAACTGGAGAGTGGCACCATAGTTTCGAGGCCACGTGTCAGCGATTCTGACGCCATTCAATTACACAGGAGAGTTAATAGATCACAATTTTCACAGGGAGGATAAAATGGAAATGAATGCATGATTACATGGAAAAAGGAAATGTTCTTTTCAAACATTTGTAAGAATAATCAGTTATCTCAGTAAAAGAAAGAGAATATAGCAGGTGTCAGTAAACAGCTTATAATAGTATTTCCCATGTGAAGTTTGATCGTTAAGAGACCTAGTCTGTGGAACAGCACAGGAAAAGGGACAAGAAGAGAGATTCAAAGCTCGTGCTAAATATGACTTTTCTCCTTCACAGAAGGTCTCTTGTGAACACACCAATTTCCACCCTTGCTCCTCTGTCCTTGGGTTCACCCCTTCTCCAAAAGTACCTCCTTTCTCAATCTCCAGCTGTGTGGTCCTCTGCCTGCCGAAGCAGGTATCCCAACTCCACCAGTAGGATAACCTTCCTGCACCCAGTTTGCCCCCTTGCCCACCTCTGAACTGTGCACTTCCCCCAAGTCTGGGTGTGGGAACCAGGAAAAAGTGCCCTGCAGATGTCCAAGGACAGGGAGAGGGACTGTCCAGGTCCAAATTACTGAGCACAAGCACCACACGGGAAGGCCACTGTGGGGGTGGGGGGACTCCTCTGAGAGAGGGCTCCTCTCCTCTGGAGAACTGTAT
The DNA here is from genome assembly GCF_023721935.1 of Panthera uncia. NCBI lineage: Eukaryota > Metazoa > Chordata > Mammalia > Carnivora > Felidae > Panthera > Panthera uncia. The sequence continues at coordinate 86,247,940 of NC_064808.1, read as the reverse complement.
GACCATGTGGTACCTTCCCCCAGGGTTGGTTAGGATGCTTCAGTCTTGCCTCCCTCTCTCCTTCACTCAGAGTCAACCTTGAATTTTATCCGACGGCTTGCCTGGCCCCCTTCCTATTTTCCCTCACCTGGATGTTTCCCCAAATAAAATCTTTACACCGTTAATCCCATTCTGGTGTCTCTCCTCCAAGGCCCTGGGCTGGGCCCTGCTATTCAGCTAGGTTGGGAGCTCCCAGAGAGCTGTGACACTCAGGGACACTGGAGAGGCACAGGACGCTTAAGGAAAGGGCTTTTCCCATCCAATTTGCAGAGCGGAGGCAGAGGCTGAGTTCTGAGATTGAGTGGGAGTTGTGGGTAGGCCTTTCACTCTCCCAGGCAGCCACCAGACAACTGGAGATACACATACGTGCACACAACACAACACAGCACAAACCCAAATGAGGAAAATAAATGGTTTCTTAAGTGTCTTATTCATTTGCAAGGCAAGCACTCCCTGCACAATGAAGCCCGAATGTCTTATTATTATGCACACCAGGTAATTATCTTACCTCCATCCGTCCCCCCCCCCCCCCCCCCCTCAAAAAGACCCCTTGGGACCCGCTGGAAAGGAGAAAGAGGCCGTTGCTAAGTGACAGAGAGGAAAGGGCTGCTGCGTTCTTCCGTTTCCAGGAATCTTGCTTATAAGGTGCCAGTGAAGATGTTGGACCTGATGGAACGCGGCCTCTTCGTAGAAGCAAAGCGATTCGTTTCCTCAGCCTGTCCTGCTCCCCGCAGGCTTCATGAAGAAACGCCGCCCTTGCTTCCCAGTCTGCTGCTTCTCCCCCTGCAGTCACAAAGCCCTCAGGGGTCCTGCACTCTGGACTTGTCCCCTGGCTCTGTCCGGTCTGCTCTGCTAACCCTGCTGCTGTTCCCGGCATTTACCCCTCCAGCCGCCTGGAGCCTCCCCCCAAACTCTGCACCCGAGCTGGAGGCCCCGAGTGGATAGTGCGGTTTTTTTTCTTTTCTTTTTGAAAAAAATTTTCAAATGTTTTTTAAAATTTATTTTTGAGAGAGACAGAGAGAAAGAAAGAGAGACAGAACGCAAGCAAGGGAGGGGCAGAGAGAGACAGGGAGTTGCAGAATCCGAAGCAGGCACCAGGCACTGAGCCATCAGTACAGAGCCCCACGCAGGGCTCGAGCCCGCCGACTGTGAAAAGAAAGTATTCTACTCATGACTAATACTCTAGGAGCGGTTGGAATAAAGGACAGGTCTTTAGAGGCCCCTGTCTGATTTAGGAAAAGGCAGGGCGTCCCATTCGCACCAGAAATGGTGGCACATGACGAAAAGTTTGAGAGACAAGAAGCAGACATCAGGGAAAGCTGGAGCCACGTTCTGGGCCCCGAGAGCGGGCATGCGTGGAGATTCAAGGCGAGAGGAGCAAATCGCAGGAACACTGCTGAGTGAGGCGAGCTCTTCCTGGTCCGAACAGAGGAAAGGGGGAACCTGACGTGGGCTAAGCTGGCGGTCTGTGTCAAGGGCTTTGCCCACACCGGCCCGAATCATGCTAACGACCTTTGGGATAGGTGTTATTTTACACAGCCGACCAATGGAGTGGTGAGGACACCGGTCTGTGGGTACTCATTCCATATGTACCCAAGCTTGGGGGTTGAGGGAGGGGACAAGCAAATTCAAGCCTACCTTTAAGGCCTAGGCTCCTCCCAACCATTACCTCCCTAAGGTGAGGGACACCTCAGATGGACACAGTTTCCCCTGCGAGGGAACGGAGAAGTTTGGGTCATTGTCCTGCCTCTGCTCTAGTTAGTGAAAAAGCGGATCTTGTTATACGCCTGAAACTAATATAGCATTGTATGTCCACTGTACCTCAATATTAAAAAAAAGAAAAAGAAGTTCTAGGGACACCTGGGTGACTCAGTCAGTTAAACATCCAACTGTGGCTCAGGTCCTAATCTCACGGTTCTCGAGTTTGAGCCCTGCATTGGGATCCATGTTGACAGCTCAGAGCCTGGAGCCTGCTTCGGATTCTGTGTCTCCCTCTCTCTCTGCCCCTCCCCTGCTCGCACTCTGTCTCTCTCTTTCCCAAAGAATGAACAAACGTTAAAAAAATTAGAAATAAAAAAGCAGTTCTCACTGTACCCTTTCTGGCACTGTATATATTCTTCACAAAGCACTGAGCTCATCATTTTGAGAATTGGGCAAAGACATTAAAAAGAACTTTAAGATGAAAATATGGCAGATGAAGCAAATGTTTCTTTTTGCTCCCTCCTGAAGTCAACCAAAATGAGAGTTGAGGAATTTTAAACACCCACATGCAGGCTATTTCAGGACGTTTCAAAACACCAGCGATAGAGGGAACGATATTACACATAAATGATTTTGAATGATTTTGAACCAATGTGACACCCGAATCCCCAGTAGCAACATAGGATCCTACCAAACAGTGGAGTGATTCCCCATTGAACTTGTGAGGGGAGAGAAACGATTCTCTACCGAGTCTAAGCTGTAACTCCATGTGCAGGTGGAATAAAGGCCATTTTAGACACAAAGGGTTCAAATGTTACTTTTCATGGACTGTACTCTAGGAAGTTACCGGAAGATGCGTTTGCCAAAACAGAGGGCAGAAACCCTGAGAGAGGGATATGAGAAATCCCAGACACAGACACCCGGCATGGATGAGATATGGAAAGGCTTGTCCGGTGAGGTGGGGGGCCACCCTGGAGGACATCTGTCCAGCAGCAAGGACAGCCAGGCCTGGGCGATGGCTGCCTCTCAGGGAAAACAGTGTCACCCGATGGATCTTAAGAGAGGTTTCATGGTTCTGAAGGAGATTTTCGGGTGGAATGAATAATAGATACACGAAGAGCTAGGTAAATGAGAAAAGTGTTAACATTTACAAGGAAGAGAAGGTATATTTGCAATATGCTACTTGGGGGGTGCTTGGGTGGCTCAGTCTGTTAAGTGCCTGACTTCGGCTCAGATAATGATCTCATGGCTCGTGAGTTCAAGCCCTGTGTCAGGCTCTGTGCTGACAGTGCAGAGCCTGGAGTCTGCTTTGGATTCTGTGTCTCCCTCTCTGTCTGCCCCTCCCCTGCTCACACTCTGTCTCTCTCGCTCAAAAATAAACAAACATTTGGGGTGCCTGGGTGGCTCAGTCGGTTGAGCTTCTGACTTCGGCTCAGGTCATGATCTCACGGCGTGTGAGTTCAAGCCCTGCTTGGGGCTCTGTGCTGACAGCTCAGAGCCTGGAGCCTGCTTCCGATTCTGTGTCCCCCTCTCTCTCTGACCCTCCCCTGTTCATGCTCTGTCTCTCCCTGTCTCAAAACTAAATAAACAGTAAAAAGATAAAATAAAATAAAACAAAATAAAATAAAATAAAATAAACAAACATTTAAAAAGGTTAAAAAGAATATGCCACTTGGCTCAGCTGTGAACAACATGTAGAGGATGGTAATGATGTCAACACTGGGTATTGAGCTAATAAGACTTTTGATGTAATTGGAGGGAGAGAATGGAGAGAAGAGAAATAGGGAGAAATAGGGCTGATGGAGGGCTAACTCCTCACCTCCCAGATGAGGAAGTCACGAGAGTCAAACAAGGGAAATCGATACAGTACGAACTCGTTATTTAGAAATAAGGAGGCAAATATTAAATGAATGTCTTTTACCAGCACTGCAAGAGCCGAAAAAGACAGCTCCTAATAACAAACACTGAGTGACTAGGGGCATTTGCACTCAGCATATTCCCTTTTGGGTGGAAGGAAAAGAAGATGAATGTTGGGTTACTACGGTCACTGTCACGGGCATGTGAACATTTTCTTATCCTCTTTCCCGCACCACCCCTCCAAACGTTTGCCTGAGGGCAGGGGCCTTTCTCAGAAATACTACTCCAAGGCTAATGCTCAATATTTGGACCACAGGATTGCGATTTTTTTTTTTTTTTCTGGTGGACATTTCCATTTCCTTGACTCTGGCTCTGAGAGAAGGGGGCTTGTTTGGCCAGAGGGACAACACCCTGGGCAGCCCCATGTGTTCCCAAAGCCAGGCAGTAAGAGCCAAGCAGGGTCCGTCTCAAGACTTACTGATACATGACTTTGTCACCAAAATCTCACGCTCTTTGCGAAAAACAAGCACATTGACTTGTTGCAGTTGAATACAGGGAGACTGAGCTGGAGAGCCACAAACACACAAGCCATCTTCCACCTGTAGGTAAGGGAGGAGATTTCCTGTGTCCTAACACACCATCTTCCTACCCGCCACCTCCTACAGGTGGTGAGATGGGCTGCCCAGATCCTAACTGGGACTGGACAGAGGGACCCTTTGATGAAATATCTTCTTTTGTCTTTGGGCCTTGATTTTCTTGAGAATCCGTGTCTAATGGTAAAATCTGAATGTGTTTCCTACAGAGGAGAAGCAGAAAATCCCATTGTGCTGACAAAAAGGAAAGAGCATTTCTACACAGGTTTCACCACAGAAAGGTTTTGAAGAAGGCCATATGCAGGAGATGAAATGCTTTTCCTCTGAAACACTTACTGCCCTTGAAGATAAGATGAAAGCATATTGCTCTGTAAGAAATTCCAGGTCAAGGGACTTTTTTAAAAAAAGAAATAGAATTCAATGAAGGGAGGATTTTGGTGATTCCATTTAATCCACTAAAAGCTTGTTGAGGACCTTACTAAGTAAAAGGCACAGTGCCAGGCACTTGGGGAGTTATAGAGATGAATAAAACATGGCCCTTTTTCTCAAGAGTTTAACTTTTTGTAGAGAAGACAGCCACAAACACAATGAGGCATAAACGCATGAAAAGTGTCATGAGGAAATAGAAGAGGTTACTTAGGGAAGCTTTACCATGATGGCGATGTTTAGACTGGGTGCTACCAGAAAGGTAGAATTCAACTGGGGGGGTCGTCGAAGGTGGGGAGTGGATGAAGGAGAAATAGTTTGGACGCTGGAGAGCAAAGGTAGGCTTGGGGAGTGTGGAAGACTCAGGGGAAGAATGTTGGTTCAAGAAAAGGTGTGCTGGTAGATGAAGCAGGAGAAAGGTAGATGGGAACAAGATGGCGGAAGGACAGCATGCTGTGCTTGGGATTTTGACCTCGTATCCATTTCCAACTGTGTGACCAACGTGGCTTTGAGGGAGGAGACAGATGCTTGGAATGCCAGTGTGATGGGTCGCTGGAGAAGATGATGCTTGCCGTTTTTCTTTGTTTTAAATGTTCTATCTTGAGGAATTTTGTCATGCTTCACTCACAATTTTGTGTTTACATATATCATTGCCTGTTTTGATACCCTTAGCGCGTTTTTGGCAAATATAAAATTTTTCCTCCTCCAGGACATTGTGGGGGCACATCCGGTAAGCCCAAATCTCACACACAGAGACACTCAATGTGCTATTTATGGAGCCCTGCCAGTCACACCAGTCAGAAAGTGCCCTTAAACAAAGACAAGGTGCCAAAAGCCTGCAGCCTTGGCCGGTTCCTCTTTCTGCTAGGCTTTCTAGAAAAAGACATCCTTCAGCAGTGCCTGGAGGCCTTCTTGCCGCTCAGAAAAGCTCCAGACACTGAACAGATTTTAGTCAGTTCCCCTAAAGCAAGTGCTACATCAGTACTAAACAGCAACCAGTATATTTCCCTCTCCTGGCCCTTTGAGATAAGTAGGACATGGCTGCAGGCCGTTTCTGCTAGGTAGACTGGGTAATGACAGCGACTGGACTTGATGTCCTGCCCCTGAGAATGGAAACCTCCCCAAGGCTGTGCACTTTCAACTGAGTGGGTCCTCAGGTGTCTGCCCTCTGCAGGCCAGCATTTGGGCTCTGGTCAGAAAAAGGCTGGACTCAGGGCTCCTGGGTCTCTGCTCTGCTGCCCACTCCTCTCCTGAGGACCTGCTCTCTTACAGGTTTTACTCATGAGCAACACAGGAGTGCGCGAGGCTGGTGAGGTCCTCAGGTAAAGAGAATAATCTTTCTGGCCTGTGGGTAAGGCGTTTTGTTGTTCTCTCTCGTCTGTGTCTCTGTAAAGGAGGCAGAGATGTATTTTTCTAACCCTCATGTTACTTATTTATTTATTTTTAAAATTTATGTATTTTATTTTTGAGAGAGAGAGAGAGAGAGAGAGAGAGAGAGAGAGGGAGCATGTGAGCGCACAAGCAGGGGAGGGGCAGAGAGAAAGAGAGAGAATCCGAAGCAGGCTCCATGCCATCCGCACAGAGCCTGATTCGGGGCTCGAACTCACAAACTATGAGATCATGACCTGAGCCGAGATCAAGAGTCAGACACTAAATCAACTGTGCCACCCAGGTGCCCCTCTAATCCTCATTTTAGATGTGAGGAAACAGAGGCTTAGCAAGACCAGTTCCTATAGGGCCTTGAATGGCCTTCCCAAAAAGATCCTGGTGTTGGCAGTTGGCCCTGGGGTTGAGACAGGCTTCAGTTTCTATGTGAACTTGGCTGTTCTGATATTTTTGATCGCTAGATACCAGACCAGCATCCTGAAAAGTGTTGTGCCCCCATCTTGTCAGGCAGTTTCCTTCTTGGAATGGAAGAAGAGGTTCCCAGATTCACAAACCCCCTGCATTGAAAGAGAATCTGGTGGGGCACCTGGGTGGTTCAGTTGGACTTTGGCTTGGGTCATGATCTCATGGTTTGTGGGTCCAAGCCCCACGTTGGGCTCTGTGCTGACAGCTTGGAGCCTAGAGCCTGCTTCAGATTCTGTCTCCCTCTCTCTCTCTGCCCTTCCTATAGCTCGCACTCTGTGTGTCTCTCTCTCAAAAATAAATAAATGTTAAAAAAATGTTTAATAAAAATAAATAAAGGGGCGCCTGGGTGGCGCAGTCGGTTAAGCGTCCGACTTCAGCCAGGTCACGATCTCGCGGTCCATGAGTTCGAGCCCCGCGTCAGGCTCTGGGCTGATGGCTCGGAGCCTGGAGCCTGTTTCCGATTCTGTGTCTCCCTCTCTCTCTGACCCTCCCCCGTTCATGCTCTGTCTCTCTCTGTCCCAAAATAAATAAAAAACGTTGAAAAAAAAATAATAAATAAATAAATAAATAAGAAAAAGAAAAGGACTCTGACTTGCCCACATTTCCCACGTGTTCTCCCCTCAATGACATCCACCCAAACACTTCAGCCTCCTTAGTCTTCTGAAAAACATGGCCCTGGGAGCCCAGCACTCCAGAGGTGCTCTCCAGCCAACCCAAGTGAGATGGACCATTGCCTCCTTCGTTGTAGACATCATGCTCTTATTAGCACCCATTAGAACTCATAGGGTGATTCACATTGAGCTGGAGATGACTTTTGTTTTGTTTACAGATGCTAAATAATCCATATATCCCCCCCACACACACACTGCCTGCCCTTGAACGGCTTGTTTTCAGTTGACCACACAGATGATATGTGAAGGAACTGGGACTCAAATCCAAGACCCTAACTCCACTGTGCTGGGGAGGCATAAGTATTAAACAAATCACAAAGCTCCTTCTCCAATATCCTCCCTGCTCTTTGAGCTTCCAGGAACTAAGCAAGGAACTCGGTAAGCCTCAAGGAGCCAAGAAGTCGTCTCCTCAGTGCCTGGGGCAGAGCCCTGGGCTTGAGAGTGAGAGTATACATCCGGGTTATACAGAGTCTCCTCTTCCCTTTTTTTATTTTTATTTCTTTATTTTTTTAATGTTTTATTTATTTTTGAGACAAAGAGAGACAGAGCATGAACTGGGGAGGGTCAGAGAGAGAGGGAGACACAGAATCTGAAACAGGCTCCAGGCTCTGAGCTGTCAGCACAGAGCCCCACGTGGGGCTCGAACTCACGGACCGTGAGATCATGACCTGAGCCGAAGTCGGACGCTTAACCGACTGAGCCACCCAGGCGCCCCTTCTCTTCCCTTTTCTTAAATTTCTTTTCTTTTTGAACCATTTGGGTTTGGTTGTTTTTATATATATAAAACAAGAACTCCTGCAAAATAAAAACAAAGACAAAAACGTGGGCAGCTCACTATGTATCAACATATATAAAAAAATAAATATATAAAAATGCATCCTTGAGAAAGGCGAAATAGATATAGGTCATCTTAGCACTTGTGCAGAGAGGATGTCTGGTGGACGGAAGCGATGAATACGAATAGGGCAAGGAGACACTCAAGAGCCCCCGGGGAAGCTTCCACAGAAATCCTGCTTTGCATTCTGAAGACTCAGCATCCCTGCTTTCCAGACCTCTCTCCCCAGCAAGGAGAGAAGACAGAGGGCAGCCTCCAGAAGACTCTCTCCTTGCACTTCTCAAGAAGAATCTCAGACCCCAAGTCAGCACATATCTTTCTCCCCTAACTCTTACTGTCCCTGGTCAATACTTTGTTTTTTGTTTTTTTGCCACTTTCGTCCATGAACATGGCTCTCTCCCTCGCTGACACAAAGTTCCCGGGAAACCTGTTCTTGATCGGAGTCCTCATTCCATCCTCCACAATTGCTCAAGCTCCAAAGCTATAGAGCTTGATAGCTCATCCATAGAATAAATGAATGATTAAGCCTGAGTGTCCTTCCTTTGCCTCGTATAACCTTGTATAACGTTGGATGCCTCCTCCCCTGCCAAGCACTACCATCCTCCAAAAGAAACTTTCTTGGAAGGCTTTCAGGCGGTGTGCTTGAGATCAGGCACAAGCTGTATGTGGCATCTGTAGTTTTCCTTCTTCGGCTGCCTCGGCACCCCAGCAGTGACGTCATATCCACAGAGCACTCCATGCCTCCCTACTAGGGGCCATCATGCACTCCGTGTCTTCCTACTAGGGGCCACCGTGCACTCCGTGCCTTCCTTCTGGGGGCCACCATGACACACAGGGCCCCCCATACCATTCCATGAGCTAAGGACAACGCTGAGTGTCCCACCCCCAACAGTGGTCATGGCCATGCCTCTATTCTGAAGACCAACAGTGACTAGTTTGTCACATAGTCCGGCCAACGTTCTTCCCTTAGGGCTACGGCCCCTGTAGTATCCAGTAGACTCTTGGAGGATACCCTCACCGCTCTCTCGAGCATGTACAGACTTGCCGGAACCCCACAGAGCATGAAATTCAAGCCAAGACAGCTGACCAGAGAAGGAAGGGATGGTGGATGACCTTGCCTTTCATACTCATCTGTTTGGGGAGCAGGTCTGGGTTGGGGACATGGCAGGACAGAGGACCAGAGTCATGCCGGAAATATTTGTAGAGGGAAGGGCTTCAATGTTGCAGCAACACCGGCCTTTGCTTTTCCAGGGTTTCTCACACCAATGTCTCAGACACTTTGTTCTAGATTCTCGGTTGCTCACAGGTGTCCCCATAAAATCAGAAGTCAAGACAAATGAGTTTGCATGTTTTCAGCTGGTCACCCCTGTGCTCACTGAATGCTCTGGGGAAGGGGGGAGGGGTGGGCAGGTAGAAAATTCCCCTTGTGCAGATACCGGGCAGGTACTTTTCCCAGGCTCACATATTTGTGAGGCTCAGCTCCTGAACTCAGGCGCAAACCCGGGCTCTGGAAATTGCCAACTTCTGCCATGACAAAGCACAAGTATCCTGGGCCAGTCCTGTGACCTTGAAGTTGCTGCCTTTCCACCACATTAGCTGATGTGACGTGAACAGTCCTTTCCCACCCTGGTGACCAGCCCTGTCCTCAATGCATGGCTCAGAGATTTACCCACAACTAATACTGTCGCTCAGCCTTCAGTACCCATAGTGCCTATAGGACCATAAACCCCAGGCCCTCCCAGAATATCTCAGAACTTGGACCCCAAAGAGTGGGTTTCACTGGCCTTCCAGCCAGGCCCCTGCTGTTTCTTGGATCCCACCGTGACCTTGGTTGTAGGTAATGAGGATCTCATTCAAGGGGAGGAAACGTGCTTTAGAATAAGGGCCCCAAATTTCAGGGTGACAGCCTCAGGGAACTTGGGTAGTAGGAAAAACACTGAACTTGGAGCCAGGAAGTCTGGGTTTGAGGTCTGCCTTTGCCACGTCATAGCAGTATGACGTTGGGGTGGTTACATAATCCTTGAGTCTCAGCTTCCTCATTTGAAAAAGGGACAAATTATAATTGCCTTATTTACACAATATTGTGTACAAGTTCCTTGCTAAGTGCTACATAAACATCACTTAGTATTATTATTATTATTATCATGTGTAATACTAAGATCAAATTTAACCAGGGAGTAGGAGATCCTGGTTTGAGTCCTAAGTCCTCCACCGATGCACAGCAGAGGCCACACTATGCTTTCCCCAGCTGGGATATGAGGATGGGGACAACTGTCCCCAGTGGCCCCAGGGACTGCCGGGGGCTGTGGAAATGGGGGTGGTGGGTGGCTGGGATGTTCTTTGGAGATTAAAGAACACAAACAGGGCCTGACCTAGGCTCAGGTAGTATGATATAAGGCTGTTGCTACCCTCAGGTAAAAGAATCCCAGCAATGAGCTCTCCTCTTGAAAAAGACTTAGCATTGCTTTATAACACAACCATCACAGTAGCTTCCCTTTATCTGTCTCATCCAAAAACACTTTCATGACCCTTATGTTATGTGGTCATCCAAACAAAGGAAGGTAGCTGCAGAGAAGGGCATGTGATGACCCCGGCCTCATGACCCGAGGCTAGGTTAACAATCTTGTCCTCATTACCCGAGCAGCCCTGGTGTCCTGGAAGACAAATGATTTGAGCATGGGCAATTCTTGTTCCCACCTTTATTTGTGCAACCCCACCCCTTTTCCTCCTGACCTCACCCATCCTCCCTGGCTCATTAGACAGAGGCTATGAATGCCCACTGCTGTAGTCCTATCTTGGCCCGCAAATCCTTCAGCAGAGGAGAAAGAGCCCACCCAGCCACTCTCACTAACAGCTTTGGGGCTTGGTTTCTTCTTTTACAAAAGGACACTGGGGCAAATGATCATCAGGTTCTCTTGAGATAACGGGAAGCTTAAAACTGCCCAGTAAGTATTTTCTAATGTTACTACAAAAGGAAGTAGGGTGATCTTCTTCTGTGTCCCTGTAGAATTTGACAGATACTTCATATGACTCTCCAATCCCCTAGCAGGTGTTTCCACCATCAGACAGATTTAGGGCAGCTCATCCAAAACCCACCATCTAGTAAGTGACCATGTCCCATGACCCAATAAAAATCTCAACATTGCCAGAGTGTCAGGGGAAGAACTGAGCATCTGTGGGCAGGGAGAGGGGGAATGCAGGGAGGAGAGAGTCTGAACGCACTCTAGACAAAGCCTAATACCTTTGGGTCTTCACACAAAGAGTGATGGATGTATGCGAAGAAAATAACAACCCCAAGTGCACTGTGAATCAGGCATTTTCTAGGGGAAGGGCAGCAGACTTCAATATCTTAGTCCATTGACTATGACCTTCCTTCTTGTTCAATAGCCAAGACTAATAACCACCCAGTCTACCTACAACTAATGCCCTTTACTGGATTCCAGGTGCACTTAGCAATGTTCCAATCATGATATGGCTTCCCATGTAGGTCTCTCCCTGTAGGGAGAAATTCGTTGACCATGCCGTCTGTGAGTTCTAGTTTCTGGTGTTCACTGTGAATTAATAAGTTAGCATTTTTGTCTAGACATTAGGAAGCTAGATTTTAATGGGTGCCCTTGGGAGATGGCTGTGCTTGCAATCAAGTGACTGAATTTGCAAGGACCTTGACAGATGTTCTAAGCTTTGTCACTTTTTGGGGTCTCTGGAAACGCAGAGATCTGTCCTCCTCAACGGAGATTCAACCTCACAGGAGACGCCCAACCATCACCATTAGCTGTGTTCTCTTTCTATATACGCTTGTATAACTATTTATTATTTATTTGTTACCATGAGGGTAGGCCCCTCTGTAGGCAGAGAATATAGCCTCATTCATCACTGCACATCCAGAACTGGCACAGAGCCTTCTGCATAGCAAGGGGTCAGCAAATGTCTGCAGAATAGATTATTAAAAATGAATGCATGACTTGAGTATAAAGAGGGTGAATTAAAGAAATGCTTCTACTTTTGTTCTCCCCTGAAACCCCAATAAAATAACAATTTTAGAAAAGGCATTAACCCTCAAGGGTAAGAAGACTGGACAAGAGACAATAACAACAACATTTTTGAAAACCAGAAAACAGATGTGTTCTATGCTTGTATAGGAAAAAAAACAGGAACCAGCAAATTCACCCTTTAGAATCCCAAAAGATTTAGCTATCTATAACACTGTCTACCTCCAGAAGTTGGGGTAGGAGATGAATGAAGCAGCTCACACAAGGAGGGTTCATTGAGGCTGTTCAGGAAAGACAGTAGTTAGATTTCCAGATCCCCTCCCTGCATAGGCCCAGGCAAAAACAAAAACAAAAACAAAAACAAAAATTTCTCCTGGCCCTCTCTTGCACTGGTCTGGAGATTTATTCCCGGAAATGGTAAAGTAAATGGCCCCTAGACAGAGGGACACACGGCACCATTAAGGATGGGCTTATCATACCCTGAAAAAAAGAAGAACTAAGTAAACATATGCATAGTAGATAGCCTCCAGTTCTCTTCCCCAGCCTGACTTCAGAGGCTAGCAGTCAGTATCAGACACTCCAAACAGGAGATTGAAAGAGTTGCTCCTGAAAACTCAGATCACGTCCTAAAGAGAAACTGCTATCAGGGGTTCCTGCAACGAAATGGCCCAGCCAGAGTTTGTCAACACCATCTTCTGCCCCAGAGCTTCCTCTTAGCAGGTTACCCGATATCCAAGGAGCTAAAACAGACAGACACGTAAAAGCCTCTTGGAGGAAGTGGGGACCAGGCAGGAAGAAGAAAGCTTCAAGTAGAAAGAATGCTACCCTCAAGAAATGAACCTTAAGGGACACCTGGGTGGCTCAGTTGGTTTGGCTCAGGTCATGATCTTACTGTCCGTGAGTTCGAGCTCCACGTCCGGCTCTGTGCTGTCAGCTCAGAGCCTGGAGCGTGCTTCAGATTCTCCGCCTCCCTTTCTCTGCCTCTCCCCTGCTCATGCTCTCTCTCTCTCTCTCTCAAAAATAAATAAAGTTTAAAAAAACTTTTTAAAAAGAAAAAGAAATGAACTTAAGAGAATAAAAATGGGGGGTTTTGGAAATTAAAATACAATAGCAAAACCCAAAATCTCAATGGATAGTTCAAAAGACAAAGTTGAGGAAATCTTCCCGAACACAGAGCAAAAAACACAAAGAGATAAAATTGGAAGAGAAAAGATAAGGAAATATGAGGTTTCTGAGGTCCAATATCTAAGTGACAGAAATTTCAGAACAAGAGAATGGGGAAAACAGAAGAAGAAAATCATCAAAGAAGCATTGCAAGAAAATTTCCCAGAATGGAAGGCAATGATGGACCAGTCTGCCTAATGCCCAGGACAATGGATATAAATAGTCCCACCACAAGTCACATCATTGGGACACTTCAGAACACTACAGGCAAGGAGAAGATCATGCTCATTTTCAGAAAGGAAAAAGAGGACATATAAAAGGATCAAAAATGAATCTGGCTTTGGACATCTCAACATCATCAAAAGATGGAAGGAAAATTAAGACATCCCTGTAACATTCTGAAGGAAAATGGTTTCCTTTTTTTTAAGTTTATTTATTTATTTTGAGAGAGAGAAAGAGAGAGAGAGAGAGAGAGAGAGAGACAGAGAGAGACAGAGAGAGGCAGAGAGAGAATCCTAAGCAGGCTCCACATGGGGCTCAAACTCGTGAGCCTTGAGATCATAACCTGAGCTGAAACTAAGAGTCAGATGCTGAACTGACTGAGCAACCACCCAGGGGCCCCTCAAGGAAAATGATTTCTGATTTAGAATGCCATACCTGGCCAAGCTGTCAATCGAACAGAATAGAGATATTTCAGATATGCAAAGTCTCCAAAAAAAAATGTACCTCACGTGCTCTCTTTCCCAGGACAGAACTGTAGAATATTTTCCTACAAAGTGAGAGAGTGAACCAAGAAATAAGCAAACAGGAGACTCAGGAAATGGGGTGCAGTAAGAGAGAGTGGAAGGGACAAGAGACACCCCCAGCAGAGAGGGCCACCCATGTAGACCAAAGGGAGCACAAGACTCCAGAGGAGAGTTCCCCAAGGGATGAAACCAACAGGACACCTGATGTATCTGGACATTTGTTTTTTAATCTTTTAAAATTGTTTTTATTTTGGGACATCTTGAGAAGAGCTTGAAAGCGTAGGTGGAAATTTTTTCACTGAGGTTGGTGATAAGAGCCAACCAAGAAGAGTTAGTGATGCCAGGGAAACCCAAAACTTGTGAGAGATTGAAAAAGTAGTCTGACTGCATAGATCAGCTACAATCCAACCAGAATTTTACAGACATATGAGTATTAACATGGACTGTCTGATGGAAATTCTGACAAAACTCCACTGGGAAGATGGGAAATGAGAAGGGAGAACATATGTGGTGGAGGTGGGGGAGGAATGGGAGCAAAGTTCCATCTTAGTGTTCCATCCAACACTTCTGGGAAGTTGGAGAGACTCTAAAACAGAAGCATCTAGAAGTATTACTACAAGTGTGTCATTTAGAGATGTGTGGTGAAACCAAGGGGAAAAAATAACAGAGATGAAAGTAGGAGTGTCTGCAGGTTGGGAGAGGGGGGAGGAGGAGGGGGCGGCCTGGCTGTTTTCCTAACTATCCAGAACATATGCACATGTGCTTCGAACATACGCACATATTACTTTAATAAAACAAAACTAAAGATGAAAATGAATGAATGCCTAATTGTTCGAGAGAGAGAGAGAGAGAGAGAGAGAGAGAAATCTCTTCCAACCACTAGATGGTGCTATTGGCCACTTGTGAAACCGGCCTGGGAAGGGCCCCGCTGGTCAGGCATTTCCAGGGAGTTTTCCATAAAGCAGAATGAGATTTTATCAATAAAATTAGGAAAAAAAATTAAATTGTTTATCTTCTTTCATCTTCAAATATCATCCTTCTTCATGGACCTGGATGAAAAAATCATTTGCCTTCGGTGGTGTGATAATTGAAAGCGCAACGCTGGGGACAAAATCCAGAACCTTCTAGCTTGTTGAGTGCCCCACCTTCTAGGAGCACAGATGCTGATTCAATAAAATCAACTGTGCAGCCAATTGTGGTAAATATCTCTCTCGGGCACTGGGGCCTGGACTCATGGATAAGAGGAAATTCAGGAACGGGAAGCTTGTTTTAGGAAAGCCTAAGAGCCAGGTGGTGCTAATGTGAGAAATCAAAGAAATTCAAAGAAAACTGGAGTTGGGATCCTCCAGTGACAGCTGGGATACTTATCTATTCAGGAAGCAGAGACATAGGCATGGAAATCAGGCATGAAGAAAGGCCTATTTAATACATTCTGCAATTACTAATGACACCTCGATAGCCTGATTGATGTTGTTTTCTTCCCCCCCTTAGTTCTGTTTCCCTTGACTCTTCTGGATCCGTGGTCTGCAGGAACTGTGGGTACACATTTCTTACCCTCTGCTGTGCTTGAGCACAAGTCTTCCTAAGATAAGCACCACTAAAGAAATATTTTATTAATGAATGAACCTGATACACGATCCGCAATGTTTTCCTGCCCCTCATCCTTTCAGCGTGGTGCAGCCCCCCCCACCCCCACCCCCAGAGCTACCCTCCAGCCATCTTGTCCTGCTCTGGATCCTCCCCCTCCTCCTCCCTCAAGCCGGATGTGAGCCCAGTCCCCAGCTCTGGCTTCTTGTCCTCTCTGCAGATGACAGCCGGAAATCTGCACTTGGGTCCCTGACTCCTTCCTCAACTCAGGCCTTCAGTCCTTCCTCTTCTCAGACAATTTTCTTTAGGAGATTTGTCAGCCTTAAGTTAGCAGGCACCTCATCTACAATCAAACTCTGTGTCTCTCTTTCCCCGGGCCACCTGCGCCTTCCCAGGAGCCACACATACATCCAGTAAGCATTTGCTGAATAAAAGGCGTGACGCCGGACACTGGGAATGGAAGGATTTAAAACCCCAAGGTCCCCACCCCCAAGAAACTTGCAGATTGTAGGTAGAGGAAGAAGACAGATAAAGGAACTCCCAGCACCCCGCGATCAGGGCTTTAGCGGAGGGAAGCGGAAGGGGAACGGTGCTCTCCTGATCCCAGGGGAGTCCGGGAAGCCTACTTGGCACAGCTCAGCGACAAGCGATCCAGTTCCACCCTCTCTTCTCCCCGCTCCCCAGATGCTACCAGGCACTGGATCTGCTGAGTCTGCCTCAGCTGTGTTTTCTACCGCGTGTTCTCTCGCCGACCCCAGCGTGCGTAGGCATCACTTAGGGATTTTGTTCGAGTGAAGCTGGTCTCTGAGCAGGACTGAGGTGGAGGCTGGAGTTCAGTGGTTCGTACAAGCTCCCCGGAGTGGGGCTCCTACCGCTGATCTGTGAACACCCTACGGGTCGTGGGGTTCTTTCTTGCGACCACCAAAGCCCAAGCGTGCACCCCTGCCTCTGACCCCTAGACAGTGCCATCCGGCAGCCCGCACCCACCCCCCCAACCATAGTGCCTATTTAAAAGAAATGAGATCAGATTTAAAAGTCATTTTGTTACTCGCAGTAGCCACGTTTCACATGTTCAACGACCACACGTGCCGTGTTATAGAAGCACAGATACGGAATGTTTCCTTCGTCGCAAAAGTTCCGTTGGGTGGCGCTGCTTACTCTCTCTGCACCTAGACTGGTCACTGGCGGAACTAGTTACATACGGCCTGGTGCCCTCACCAGACCGTAAGCTCCTTGAAGACAAACTCTGTGTTTGTCTTGCCATTTTTCCTATCCCCAGAACCTAGCCCGTAACCGTTTTCTCATTTGACAAAACTTGATTCGTCGCCTACTATGCACCAGCAGGTGGGACCAGTGGAGCTTGTAGGGGTGAAAAGCACGAACACGACCTCTGCGCCAGCACAGGTCCCAAGATGGGTGCTCAGTCATCATTCGCTGAAAGGAATACACGAATCAGTTATGTACCAAACGCCTCGGGGAAAATCTTCGTGAGAAATGACTTTCCCCTATTTCTCCCCGACTCAGAAATCTTCACCGGTCACCTCCCCTCTGCCGAAGCAAGTCCACGCTCCGTGGCTTGGGACACAAGGCGCTTCCGAGAGGCACAGTTGCAGCCAGTATGGCTGGTGCGTTGGTGTGCTAGAACCGCCTTAACAAAACACCACACACTGAGGGGCCTGAGCAGCAGATTTACTTCTCACGGGTCTGGAGGATGAAGTCCAAGATCACGGGGCCAGCACGGCTGGTTTCTCCTGAGGCCTCTCTCCTTGGCTTGCGGACAGCTGTCTTCTCTCTGCGTCCTCACGTGGCCGTTTCTCTGCGTGCACCCCACCCCCCGCCGGTGTCTGCATGCCCCAATCTCCTCTTCTTATAAAGACGCCAGGCAGACTGGATCAGGGTCTATCCCAACAGCGTCATTTTAACCTAATCATCTCTTGAAAACATTGTCTCTAAATACAGCACCCCTGGGGGTATACTCGGGGTTCAGGCTCCAACATAGGAATCTGGGGAGTGGGGTGGGGGACACCATTCACCCATAACCGTTAAGAATATGATTTTGGAATCTCACAAAGCTGGGTTATGAAAGTCACTATTAATGACTGTGCCCATAAGAGGACACTTGACTTGTCTGAGCCTCAGTTTCCTCATCGGAGAAATGATGATGATACTACCTTCCCCTGGGGTCTTAAGATGAAAGCATCTGCTTATGTGGACTGCTTAGCTGAGCTCAGAGGTAATAGGCACTCAGCTCATTACAGTCACTTGACATCAACCCTCCCTCACACTTTCCCTGCCCTATCCCCTGACACCAGTCCCTCCCTCAGGTCCCCGACACACACACACACACACACACACACACACACACACGTAAGCCTTGCCTTCCCGTGCCTTTCTTCATACAAACCCTACTCCCCTCCATATTCAAAGCCTAGTCTTACTTCAGGGCTCACATCAGATGCTCCTTCGGTCCTTAGGCAGATGTCAGCTCTCAGCTCCGACTCTCCAAGCTTGGTTAGCATTACCCTCTGTTCTACACCATCATCCCATCCAATTAGCACCTATGAAGTAGAACCCAAGTTGTTAATTTGTCTGCTAACTTTTCCTGCATAGAGGCTGACCCTCCCAACTGAATGGTGAGACATCGTAGATCAAAGCCGCCATTATACTTATTAGCTTTTCTCACAGCACATATCAATGTGCTCAGAAGAGTTTATGAGTGCAAAAATACTGATATATGGGCAATATTCACTGATTGAATAAGTGTGTGTGTGTGTGTGTGTGTGTGTGTGTGTGTGGTCTTAGCATAAAGAAATCATGAGAAAGAAAAACACCAAATTCAGGCTATTGATTCTCTCTTGAGGGATGAGGAGCTAATACAGGGTGGGTTCACAATCTCAGCAATCTTGTGTTTTGCTGTTTAAACTGGGTGGCATCTTCACAATTATCTGTGATACTATTCTCATACCATTTTGAATTCTTAACTATTTCAAGTTAGTACTCATTAGTCGACACATGTCTGTTGTTGCTAGGTTGACTCATTAACATATCCAACTAATATGTGAGGAATTCTTCTGCCATGAGTGAAAATACTTACAATATTTGTCTTAGAAGAGTTTTAGTTAGGACTTCAGAGTAGAGCTCTTTTAATTAATATTTTAGGTGGCCGGAAATATTTATGAGACATTACCAGCCTCATAAATGCAAATTGAATTTCTATAAATAGGAGAAAAGATAATTTCCTGTGTGTCATATTCTAAAAAGAAAACTTTAATTGTGATTCACCTCCCACTCAGTGAAGGCAGGTAAGAGAAGCTGATAAAGGTGGACAGAGGCAGTACTCTAATTAACAGTGATAACACCCTTGAATTCTCAGTGCTTTCAAGTACTGCCTCATCAATTTTTGGACACTGAAAGACGCACCCAGCATCTTCCAAGCCCCCAGAGCCATTCTTCAATTGTATCTCTTATCCTCAGATGTTGCCTGGGCTCTCTGGGAGACTTGGGCATATGGAAAAGTGAAGGCTCACCTAAATGTGCAAAAACCAGTCAGGACGAGAACCCCCATATCTCTGATTTTTCAGATCCAGACCAAGAACTGGACCCAGGTTTTCTGTCCCCTGGCCCAAGGTCCCATCGCTGTGAGAATATTTACAGAGCAACATTTCCCAGACCACCCTATGTTTTGCCTCAAAGTCAGCCAGTCTCTCCCCATTTGGCAGAAGAAATCCCATAGTTTTTTACACTGGATCCAAAAGCAACAGTTAGGCTCATAGGCTCACAGGCTCTCATAGGCTTGGTAAATGTGTATAAAGGATGTCATCCAGTCCACAGGGCTATACAGTCAAGGCTTCTCCCAAGAGCTAGGAAATTAAGGAATTAAGAACTGTCTTCTCAGAGTGTTAAACTATTAGATCAATGTGTAATGAATGAGCAGGAAGACAGGCTAAATCCCCCAAGGGGACTTTGAGATTTCCTACTCAGTGAGGGTTAATTGCAGCCACACTGAATGACCCCGCTACAGACAGAGAGGAGGGGGGCGTCCAGCATGTAAACCCCGGCAGGGACCCTCCGTGCTCTAACTCTGGGTAGTGGGACGTGTGCACGTTGGCTGCTGTATGCCACAACAGGAGACCCCGGGGGGGTTGCCCTCATGGCTCCCAGTGCCATGTCGCTGTCACATTGCTGTGCTCTCACAGGAGAGGAATGACTTGGTGCACGCCCCCCCCCCCCCCCCCGCCCAGTCCCACTAACAACCGATTGTCTCCTTGTGAATTAATAAACCGGCTTTCCTGTTGTTGAAAGTGTTCACTTGATACATATTCATTGAGCACTCGTGCTAGGTGCTGGGGACTCAGCAGAGAACAAGTCAGTCACAGTCATTGCCCCAGCAGAGCCTACAGTCTCATGGACACCGGTCTCACACCCTTGATCAAGTGTGCCTGCCCGCAGAGAGGAGACACGCTCAGGGCCTGGAGCAGGGGTGCCGAACCCCATAGGCTGGGCTGCCCTGAATGGACGGTCCTCAGAGAAGCCTGCCAGCGCCTCCCCAGACAGCAGGCCTCTCTGCAGGGGATGGCCCATCTGCAGTTGCCTTTCCTGCAGCTCCCACTAATTAAAGAATAAACGCATGCAATCAGTCCTCCAGGCAGGGAGGAACCCCAAAGGGCAGGCAGTGGCTCTACTCCGCCTAGGTGTGCATTCAGCTTGGGCTCTAAGTCAATGGGAGACTTCTCTGAGCGGAGGGAGCATTTCCCCTTTCCCGCTATCCCTACCCAGGCCCAGGTCACATGTCCCCGGAAAGGCCGGTTAGACGGTGAGCCGAGAGCCCTGGGATCAGAGCAGACCTGTTTCCTGTCTCTGGACGGGACCACTGCCCTCACTGCGCCCACAGGAGCGGGAGGGCGAGGAAGCAACAGCAGCGAGGTGACTGAGCAGCCCGTCCAGGGCTCTGATCCAAGATTTCTGCCCTTCTAGTTTCTTCCTTTCCTCTGCTCCACCGCACCCACTCAGCACGCGCGCGCTCACACACACGCACAGGCGCGCTCACACACAGGCACACGCGGCGCTCACACATGCACATGCAGGCGAGCTCACGCACATGCACACGCGGGAGGGTGCGCGCGCGCGCGCGCACACACACACACACACACACACACACTTGCACAAGATCTCCATCCTTTGCTTCTCTGCACGGCCAGAAGCACCCCCAGTACCACCAGCCCGGACGCGGCAGGGAGGAGGCGCGAGGGAGGGGACAGCTGTCCGCCCCCTCTCCTCGGGTGCTCTCCGCACCTCCCAGATCCGATTCATTCAGAACCGCTGCGTCCCGGCCCGCCCGGGAACCCCGCCCCACCCTCCCGCCCCTCCCGCCTTTGCCCGGGGCCCTTTAAGTGGGTTATTACACGTTACACAGAGTCCTCCGTCCTGGGGCAGAAGGGGAGGAGAAGCGGGGGAGAGAAGCGGGCGGAGGTAGGAGAGGGGGGAGAGACGGAGGGGAGGGGGGAGCGCGCGCGAGAGAGCGAGAGCGTGAGCAGAGCCTCCGGCTGCCGGAGGAAGGGAGTGACTGAGGGGCTGGCGCGGGAAGGGACAGGATGGCTTAGCCTCTGGCCATAGGACCCCACGCCAGGGAGAAGCTCTAGGTGGACTCCGAGGCTGTGGTAATGGCTGGGGCTGGAGAGTCCCCGCGAGGGCCCTGAGCGCCCCTGCACCCAGAAGTTAGCATCAGTGGGACTTGGAAGCTCCCATCTCAACAAGTAAGTTGCCTTCTTTTCTTTCTGCATTTTTAACCCCCGCCACTGGTTCTGGAAGGCTGGATGGGTACCCTCAAGGTGCCCCTTGCCCTGGCAGTTAGCTTTTGCCAGGCATCTGCCACTTTGGGAGCCCATGGGGACTCAGTGGAGGGCTGAGGGCCGGTTTAAAGTTCAACCAGGAAATCCGAGCTCCCCAGAGCCAGCAGGTGCCCCGGGCATTGGGAGTTCAGTCTTCAGAGGGTTGTAAACATCTCAGTGCAGGTGCTGCAACAGGGTTACCTGGGGAGGGGGAGGGGGAGGGTCCCCAACCCCCCCCCCCCCCCCCCGGGGAATGAGAAGCCAAGGCAGGGGGGGGGCATCATCTACCCCCCCCACCCCCTCCCCGGGGTGAGGGTTCTGCCTTCATACCCGGGTGTAGAGGGCTGGGGGGAGGCGGCCAGCTCCCTCAGCCTTTGACTCTCAGCTGACTCTTGCTTTCTTTTAAGTCTGGCCACATTGGAAACGTGGCCTTGCTCTTTCTGCCCTCCTTGCCGCCTGGTCACTTCCTGGAAGCTGGCAGGGATGGCTCCTGGGACCAGGTCTGGCCCCCAAAGTTCCAGGGCCTACCCTAAACACCAGGTCGGGGAAGGCTAGCCCAGCACCTGTTCTGAGAGCCCTCTGGAACACCAGAAGATCAACAGGCACATGACTGTTTGCTTTGTGTCAGAATGGGCCAAGCGCTTTGCTCTCTTTTCATCCTTTTAACAGAACCAATATTCACATCTGCCTTCTCCGGCTGAGAAGCTGCAGCTACGTGGGGCTGTGTAACTCGCGGGAGGTACCCAGCTCACAAGTGAGATTCTCACCTGGGCCTGACTCCAAAATGTACCTTTTTCTCACCGCTAAGCTAACCACATCATAGGGCTTTCTGGTTCACAAAGCACTTTTCCCAGTGGGAGAGAAGCAGTGAAAAAAAAAGCTAATATTTATGGAACCAAGTACTGAGCCAGACACATTCACATGAGTTCATCTGGATGCCTGTCCCGCGGGGTGGAGGTCATTCGCCGGCTTTACAGATGAGACCACAGCTTTAGAGTTCTGAGCGGGAATAATGGCAGAGCTATTATCCCCTAAACCCTTGTCCTCCGACTTCAAAGCCAGACTCTTTCCACTATTAAACAGTAACCCCGAAAGGTAAGCTGGCCTTCCCAATCCGTACCTTTTCCTCAAAGCCGGGTGTAAATCCTATCAGCTGGCTGATGAGGCTCAGGGGCGCCCTAGAATCTGGTGGAAGAACCAAGCAGGGTGTGGATGGTGTGGAAGTTAGGGGGAGGAGGCCTTCGTTTGGGCTCTGGCACAAAAAGCTTTGTCACCTTGCCTGGGATTTTAAACTATTGATCTGAACTTAGATGGCCTCACGCACTCAGGGTGCATGCTTCTTGGCCGTAATATTAAGGAATTGTCGTTTAATGAACGCTGACTACATGACACTGGGCATTCTGTGTATGCGATGGGGTTGTCTCTTCTTCCATCAGCTGTTTCTCCTACTCCCCCCTTCTCACCTCTTCCCATCCCCTGTACCATCCTGGACCCAGACAATCTGAAACGGAGTTCACAGAGTAGAGACTTACAGCCCGAGGCTAGAAAAAGACAACCTTCTTTTACCTTGGAAGGAGTATGTTGGGCCATTTGTTACGTGTTTATTACTTGTCAGGCTCTGCATATTAATTATGAGATTGATAATATGTTGTTACAGCAGCCTAAATTATCAGAACAGCACCAGGGTCACCACCGAAGGGAGAAACATCACATAGAGAGCGTGTCTGCACATTCCACAGTCCTCCCTATCTCCCTGAGCTGTGTTCTAGATACACTATCTAGCTCTCTGGCTGAAAGGGGACCACTCACACAGACTTCTGTCCTCTCCAAAAGCCACTACAGTCTGCCAGTACTCCTCACAGGCAACATGTCTTATTGAAGTAGCACGCCTGCATTAGACATGGGATGAATGAACTAACTCCATCCAGCAAGCAGTGGGGACAGGATAAGCGATAAGCATGAGCAAAGAGAAGGGGCTGGTCCGAAAACTCTGCTGCCTTCTCTGGGGATGCAGGCAGATCTTAGCGGGATTCCCCAACAGGGGCACCCCTGAGTCTGCGGGCACATCCTGAGCAGAGCCCAGCTCTCCCACTGTGGAAACATCAGCATGGCTCTGTCACAGACATTCTCTCTGCTCCAGTGTCCCCGGCCAGCTGAGTGGCAGCATCCCTTTGGGGCTTCCTGCAAATGCCTGCCGGGGTTTCCTGTCCAGAAATTCAGGAGACTCCAACACTGCCGTAGTCCCCTGTGACGGAGTTAACCCCACAGCAGGGAAGAGACAACCAGATTGTCCATTCTCCACTTAGCATTTGCTCTGAAAGTGACCTAGTTCCCCATGCCTTCTGTGGGCAAAGCCGCAAATAGGTGTGCTGGGCGCTCACGTACTTGAAAATGGCATCTACTTCAGCTTCTTGTTTTTAAATCAGTTCAACAACCATTTATTTGATCACTTAGCATGTGCCAGGAACAATTAACCTTTGAGAGCCTTGGAACGTGGTCCTTCAGGCAGGGTTATGCCTTCCACGTCAGAGCATGAGAGCAAAAGCTTGCATTTTCTGGGCAATACTGATTGAGTATTTCGGCTGGGGGTGGGAGTACCCTGGGGAGAAAAGAGGAGTCCATTCGGTGGTTTGAAGGAGCCATGTTTAGATTCAAATTTTCACTGTGTTTGAGCTACAGGCAGGCCATTGAGAGCTGGCAGCGTTTCTAAGAGAGGGGCCATCATCAGATGTCTCCTGAGACAGCTGTCAGCCATGGAGGAATTTTTCTCTTTTTCCTAAAGAAAAGATAAGAAGCATGGGAGATCAAACACAAAGGAGTGTAGTGAGGCATTTGAAACAAACAAACAAACAAACAAACAAAAACCACCTGAATGTATTTCTCTAAGAGACTTGTGGGTGGCTTTCTCTGGGATTATTTGGAAACGGAGGGGACAGCTCCCCCTTCCTGAGACCCTGGCTGCTGAGGAACGGGGCCATGTCCCTGCCAGTGCAGCAAGCTTATCTAGTTCCTCCTACCTTGACATTCTGATAAGTGAGCTATTCTAGTCAACAGAGCCCCGGATGGCAGCAAGCCTTGCCAACAACCGTGTTAACTTAAATGTCAGAGCCAAACCTTTAACACATGACCCTGGAGATCCTGGCTGGTGCGCAAATGTTAAGCTCCGTTATCATTCCAGGCCAGAGCACGCTGAGGGGCAGAGGTCAGGGATAACCCGACCAGTCGGTCAGGTGGCAACAGCGCTTCCGGGTCACCGAGGGTCAACCCACGTATGGCGGCCAGAGAGGCTGGTGGCCGGGGGTGGAGAAATAAATGGAGAAGGAGGGAAGGAGAGCCCACGAAGGGCTTTCAAACTCTCATTCTCTCCAAACTCTCATCCTCAAACTTGGTTGTTTGAGGCTGGGTGTGCTGTCCACCTCTTTGTCCTGTCCCACATCTCAGGCTTCTTACTGTAATATGAGGCAGGCCCTAATGCCATCTTCCTACATTATTTCTTACTGCTCATAACGAGCAGTGAGGAAGTAGGGCAGAGAAGTACCATCAGGGGGTTGAACCCGTGTCCTGTGTGTTTTGCCCTCTGAGTCTGTCCCTCCCAAGATCGTGCTGTTGAGCACTGGATGCCCAGAGTCTGGCCAGGAGGAGAGTGATAAGAGCAACAGAGACTAGGTCCTGCCTCCTTTCCAGGAAGCTGGCCATCCAGCAGCGATAACAGACGCCACAGGTGCCCAGGTGTATAAGAGCCCCTTACGAACCAAAGTTATGCCAGTCAGCTAACCTGGACTATCACAGAGCAACCCCACTGGACAGTAAGGTATGTAGGCCTTACAGTGACAGTCAGGATGCCTGAGTCACTTTGGAAAGTGTCCTTTATTGGACGAACTTAAATGTCACTCACGTATTCCTTTAAAAATGCATATGGAGGGGCCCCTGAGTATCTCAGTCGGTTAAGCGTCCCACTCTTGGTTTCGGCTCAGGTCATGATCTCGCGGTTTCGTGAGTTTGAGCCCCGTGTAGGGCTCTGTGCTGACAGTGCGGAGCCTGCTTGGGATTTTCTCTCTCTCTCTCTCTCTCTCTCTCTCTCTCTCTCTCTTTCTCTCTCTCTCTGCCCTTCCCCTGCTCACGCTGTCTCTGTTTCTCTCAAACTAAATAAATAAACTTGAAAATATAATAAAGATATAAAAATAAAAATGTGTATGGAGCTCCTACCACAGGCCAGACCCTGTGTAGAAACCTTCGCTACAAGGTTGGGTCATTGACACACCCTGCCTGCCCGACCTTGGAGTTCTCTCTGTTGACTACCCGAGGAAAGCAGACGTCCACAAATACCTCGCGGCATCAGAGCTAAGAGCCATCACAGTGAGGCAAAAGGGCCTAGGGAAGGCCAGGCAGAAGCAGGAAAGCTTTCCAAGGGGGCTCAAAAATTCAGTGAGGTGGAAGAGAGGAGGGAGCCTGAGGAAGGAGCCCAGTTCCAGAGGCCCTGAGACTGACCTAGAGGGGGGCAGGGTGGGGAGGGGCGGGGCTTGCACTTGCACTGGTCCTTCTTCTCATCCATTCAGATTCCCCCTGAATCTTTACCTTAAATGTTCACTCAACAAAACATTTCCCTCACAGCCAAGATCTCTCATGCTGCCCCTTTTTATAGCCACGCCTACTTCCCTCCGGTCCCACCTCTTCCTCACCCCCTAGCAGCCATTAACTTGCCCTCATTTCTAGTTTTTATCAGCTCAAGAATGTTATATAAATTTAGTCATACAGTATATAGCCTTTTGGTTTTTCTTTTTTAAAATATTTTTTAATGTTTATTTTTGAGAGAGAAAGAGACAGAGAGCACTAGAGCATGAGAGGGGGAGGGGCAGAGAGAGAGGAGGACAGAGGATCTGAAGCAGGCTCTGCCCTGACAGCAGGGAGCCTGATTCTGGACTTGAACCCATGAACTGCGAGATCATGACCTGAGCCGAAGTCAGATGCTTGACCAACTGAGCCACCCAGGCGACCTTACCTTTTGGCTTTTCAATCAGTATAATTCTCTGGAGATTGATCCAGGGATATGTGTGTGTGTGTGTGTGTGTGTGTGTGTGCATGAGTATATGGGCTGTGTCATATCTCAGTGTGGATGTGGAAGTCCTTCAAACATTCACCCCTCGAAGGATATCTGGGTAGTTTCCAGTTTGAGGCTATTATGAATAAAGCTGCTATAAATATTTGTATACAGGTTTTTGCATGAACATAAGTTTACATTTCTTTGGGATAAGTGCCCAGAAGTGCAATTGACGGTTCACATGGTAATTATATGTTTAGTTTTTCAAGAAACTGTCAAATTGTTTTCCATAGTGGCTGTACCATTTTACATTCCTATCCACAGTGTAGGAGTGATCCGTTTTCTCCACATCCTTGCCACTATGTGGTGGCGTCACTATTTTTTATTTTAGCCATCCTCATAGGTGTGCGATGATATCTCACTGTGGTTTTGCATTTGCCTAATGGCTAATGATATTGGCCATCTCTTCATGTGTTTGTTTGCTCCCCATATGTTCTCTTTAGGAAAATGTCCTTTCGTGTCTTAGACCCATTTTCTAATTAGATTGTTTGCTTTACTGTTGGATCTCGAGAGTCCTGTATGCATGCCAGGTACTAACCCTTGCCATATACATGGTTTGCAAACATTTTCTCCTACTCTGGAGCATGTCTTTTCATCTTAACAAGGTCTTTTTCAGCAAAACGTAAACTTTTTAATTCCGACAAGGTCCAATTTATAGGTGTTTCCTTTTATGGATGAGGTTTTCGGTGTCGAGTCGAAGAATTCTCTGCCTGCTGTAGATCTTGAAGGTTTCCGCAGGTTTTCTTTTGTTTCCTAAAAGTTGTACAGCTGTCTCGTTTATACTTTGTGCGTGATTCATTTTGAGTTACTTTCTGTATAAGGTCTGAGACTCAGTCACGTTCATCTTTCTGTCTGTGGCTATTGTTCTGATACCATTTGTTGTAAAGACAGTCTTTTCTCCATTGAATCCGGTTTGCGCTTTTGTCAAAAACCAGTGGGGTATATTTGTGAAGGTCTATTTCTGGGTTCCAGGTTCTGTTCTATTGATCTATGTGTCTGTCTCTCCTCCGGTTCCACTTAGACTTGATCACTTAGCTAGACAATAAGTTTTAAAATGCACTAGACTGATTTCTTCCACTTTATTCTTTTTCAAACTGTTTTACAAGAATAGTCTAGTTCCTTTACCTTTCCATAGAAATTTTAGCATAATCTTTCTACCTATGAAAAATCTGGTGGGATTTTGATAGGAATTGCATTAAGCCTGCACATCACTCTGGGGAGAATTGACATCTTTACTGTTATTGAGTCTTCCAGTCTATGAACACAGTATATTTCTTCCTCATTTAGATATTCCTTAATGTCTTTCATTGACACTTTTTTTTTAAGTTTATTTGAGAGAGACAGAGAGAAGAGAGAGCGAGGGAGGGGCAGAGAGAGGGAGAGACAGAATCCCAAGCAGGCTCTGTGCTGTCAGCACAGAGCCCGACACAGGGCTCAAACTCAAGGAACTGTGAGATTGTGACTTGAGCTGAAACCAAGAGGAAGGCACTTAACCGACTGAGCCACCCAGGTGCCCCTCACTGATATTTTGTAATCAACAAAATGTCTGATCTCCCATAAACCAACTGTGTGACCTTGTGCATATCACTTCTCAAACCTTCACTTTGCCTTCTGTAAAATGGGTATAGTAACACCTACCTTGACATGGCATGGAAAAACAAGACAGCAAAGGAGAAGCATCGGACAATAAGCACTTGATGACTTATTCCCCTTGATTGATCGTCTCTGTTCTTTCTTTTCTTCTTCTTGCCCCTATTCACTTTCACTGTGTTTTGTCTTTTCATCCTTTGTTTCTTAACCTACTTTCACTCTCAAGTCTTTTATTCTTAGGCTTTTATCTTTGTCATATTCTCGCTGACTTCTCCTGTCTATTCTCCCTTAGTATTTGTCATTCCTCGCATTTGGGGCATTCCCTGTGTTTTGTCCTTGGACTCTGAGAATGAGCCTAGAGCCAGTTAGCCTGGGTTTCAGTCCACGCAAACACTAGCTTTGGGGCAGTTGGCTTACCCTGCCTTGTGCCTCAGTTTCTTCATCTGTAAAATGGGGGAAACACTATCTATCTTATACCTGTTCTGAAATGATTACATGAGTTAACACATGTAAAGCATTTAGAGTCCAATGTGGGGTATGGTGAGCCCCCAGTAGGTTTCAGCTATAATTATTGGGATTTTACCTGTCATACTGTTTCTCTGGTCTTTTCTCCCCGTTCACTTACCTGTCATCATCATCCCTTCTTTTTCCCTCATACATCAGTACGTTCATATTCACATGACTCTGCTTTCTCGTGGTTGTCTTCTCTGCACCTCTCCTGCCTCCTAGTCTCTAATCATCATTGATAAATTGGCACCAGCCCAGGAAATCTGTCCCTTGGGCTGTAGACAGGAAACAAGTGGTTTTTCATTTTGATTTAATTATTAATCTCCTTTATTATTTAATGCAGAATGCATACAGTGCAGGGTTACGATGAGGAGAATGTATTATAACCGTGCTGCTCGCTTTCAAAGGGACAGCAGGCTTAAAAAGGAAAAGTACTGGGTAGACAGATACAAATGTGGGGGAAATGGAAAATGAATTAATTTGATTTTCATGCCCTTTTATTCATGATTTTTCATACATCATCTGCAGGGGGCTGGGTGGGTGAATCTGCACTGTGGCCGGTAAGCCACGGCTAAGTATTAGGAAAAATAGACGGAAGGGCCCCTCGAGTGGCCCACAGCAGCCCGCCGAGAAAGGCAATGAGATATTCCATCTTAAGCAAATGAGGGCCAAACGAGTTGGGAACCTCAGTCACAGGCTTCCAGGCCTGCTCCATAGAGGCACTGCTCGATAATTAGGGACATATGAAATGTTCAATTGCTTGAAAAGTACTCACACCGTGATTAAGACTTTCAAATCTATATTCCATACCTTGAAATAGGCCTAATTTTGCCCTTTTAAAAATTTCTGGGTGTATTTGGACTCAAATCTACTCAAGGAAACCTTCTCAATACCATCAAAATGATCTTTTTGTCTCTGTATTTTCTCCAAAGAATTGAACTCCACCAGCAAGTGCCAGATCTGCCTGCTCCCGTTTCGGACAAGAACTGTGTCTTCCAAAAAAACAAAACAAAACAAAACAAAACCTTGAGTGAAACACCCTTTAATCCTCCTCTCCTTGCTTTTTATCTTTATGGTGAAGTGTCAGTATTTTTGTTTCTTTAATGACAAGTAACAGGGGATTAGTCCACAGCACTTCTCATAGAGTACATGTTTCTCTCCAGATACCATAAAATAACGCACAAGTTTTTATTACTTCCTTAGAATGTCGGTGCTGAAGTCTCCAAAGATGCAGTTTGAAAGACAGCTAATTATCTTCCCTTGTCTGGGCTGCCCACGGCTCCGAAGGCCCCAGACTCAACCTTCTGGTGCCCCTTGTGGCATTGACTGGCCCCCTTCACCAGAAGTGCAGCCAGAAGTCAAAGCCACCTGTTAAGCCTTTGTTACATTTTTCAGTGTTTATATGACATAAAACTTCACACTCAGTGTTGCTGTGTCTACAGTGTCATCATCTTGGGAGGGAGTTAACCAGCAGTTGTGTGCCCTGTGTAAGCCACAACTATGCAACTAGCAAGTGAGATTAATATTATAGGATTCTCATGAGCCAATCCAAGAGACCCCCAACAGAGATGCCAGTTACTATTATTATTCTATCCTGATGACATATACCAATAATACTGGTACTATTTCATAACTTCGTGCCTGCTCTTAGCCTGTAACAATTCAGGTTAGGGAACAAAGTATATTATACTATTATCTGGTAGTGTAGAATTTCCCTGAAACAATGGCAGCTATTTCATTACCATTATGATTCCCTTGGGTATTTCCATTTCTTACATTGGAAAGAGACCCCAGGTAGGGACCTATGCAGTAATGTGTAATTCAGAGCCAGATATGCAGCCAGGAAAGTCAGAATTATTATTCAGAACCAAGATCGCACTCTGTTTAGTGCTCTGGACTTGGATGGGCTTCACGTGGGAGAGCAGGAGAGCACCAGCTCTGCAATTTGGCCACGGTCAGTTCAAAACCGGGTTCTGCTGTTTAGGAGCCACGTGACCGTTGGCAACTTCTTTACCTTCTCTGACTCTCAGTCTCCTTGTTTGTCTAACAGACACAGTCCTTCGCTCTAAAATGTTGTTGGGATGGTTAAGTGAGCTGATTTACACAAGGCACCTATTCGGAGTAGCATACGCATGCACATTTCACTTCGACGGCTGTTCTGCGAAGAAAAACAAGATGTCAGCGTCACCAGCTACAGGAAATAAATCGAGCACATGTTTTAAACGATAGCAGAATGAGTGGAAAGGGCAGAGGGAAGGTGGGGTGCAGACGGAATAGATGCTCTGAGTGGAAACGAGGCACAGCTGAGTTATTCTAGGAGCAGCCTCAGACCTTGACTTGGCTCTAGATAATAATCACACTCGTGCCGAGGGGCCAGATTCAAGGGCTCCCCTTCCTTGGAAGGGAGAGAGGCTGCCCCAGGATGGAGGCCTGGGATGCCTGGGCAGGGGGAGATGTGTGAGTCTGTGACCGCTCTCCAGGAAGGGGCAGCCTGAGCCAGGCCGATGCGGTCGGGAGGTGGGCGGCGTGGGGGGGGGGGGCCTGAGGCCTGAGGCCTCCTCACCTGCCTTCCACAGTGGCTCCCTCGCAGTGGCCTTGGCAGCCGAGCTATCAGGAACATGGTGTGCCGGGACATCCGCAGTGATGAAGAGTCCTGACACAGGCGGTTCCTCCCACCACATTGTCCCTGGCTTCGTGTTTCAATGAAAGCCCTTCACTCTGCTCCTTCCACATGCAGCCCCCACCCACCCATAAAGCCATGGGAGACCTCTGCACTCCAGAGAGAGGGGTGCCCAAGTTCACTTTGGCAATGGCAGATCTTGGCACAACCCCCTTTACTGGGCACTCTGCTTGGAGCAGAACCAACAGTAGGCGTTCCCCAAGCCCTTGCGGGCCCACGAGAGCGAGGAGCAGCCTGGGCCTAAGACCAGCACAGGTGGTCGAACCCTACCCGCGTCAGAGCCTCGCAGTCCCATTGTTCTAGGGTTCTGTCATCGCTGGTGATCAGCATCCATTACCTGGGAGCCAGAAACGAGCTCGGGAGCTGACCTGCCCCATGCTCCTGTCCTTACAGCCCCCCTCTGGAGAGGGAGCTCCCTCCACCTCCATTTATAGAAATTATAGAACTTTCTCCCTGCTGAGAACCGCGTCCACCGTGACTGAGATGGCAGGCTGCAATGCTTGTCCAAGATTCTACTCGTGACAGCATACTTGCAAAGGGTGCAATCGGAGAGGGAAAGGCAGCTAGACAGAAGATTCACTGTAGGAAGGCGGAGGGGTCGCGACAGTAGCCTGCACAATGGAGGAGACTGGGGAGGACAAGGCTGTCTGTGAGGAGACAGGGCTTGTTAGGACCATAGGAACCGGACCAGTGGGCAGAGAAGGACAACCCATTTACCCCTCTCCTTGCTGTGATGTGAGTCCCAGATGGGCCTTCTGGCTTCCCGTGTACTGAGGGCTGACAGGCCGTGTTCACAGAAGACCTGTTAGGGAAAATTTTCTGGTGCCACCACAACTCTTAACGCCATGCTCAGCATAACTCAAAGTACAATCCAACGCGCCCATGTGAGGAAAAAGCCTGTCTCTGACTCAGGAGCCCAGGAGTATAAATTGGCAGCTGACAGACTGAATCTGACTCACGGATCTATTTTCTTTGGTTAGCTTGCTGTTTCAAAAATCGTTGAATTTGTTGTCAATGTTGAAAAAAAAATCCCTGTTTAAAAGTCTTCATCTAAAAAAAAAAAGTCTTCATCTCTTGCTTTTCTGGAAAAAGAAAGAGGAAGGTCTTACGGCACCAGCTCCACAGTCTGGCATGGTAACAACCAGTAGCGGCTGAATAACAGTTGTTCCTGTTAGGATTGTGTGTGTGTCCTCACCTCACTCCCCACCGCTCCGTATTGTGCTCCCGAAACCCAGAGCAAGTTTTGGTTGCACTTATGTATTCATATAATTGCTTTTCCCAGGATAAAGAGAATTAAATCTTTTAAAATCCTTGTCTCTATCAAAAACATGAAAGTGAAAGCCTAAAGAGAGCTTCTATTCGAATGCAAAATGGCAGAAAGTATATTATCTGTACATGGCCAGTGAGCGCGGAAAGAATTCAGCCGAGCACCTCTGCTCACTGAGCTCCATG